>NC_080682.1:104217099-104522530 GCF_030445035.2 Dasypus novemcinctus | reverse complement strand
GCTGCTGACAACAACAGAAGCAGACAAAGAAACAAGACGCAGCAAGAAGACACAGAGAACAGACAACCGGAGGAGGGGGGTAATTAAATAAATAAATAAATCTTTAAAAAAAAAAAAAAGAATTACTTTACTAGCAGAAAACTTGGTTATATATATACCTGAAGTTCTCTGCATTTCAGAAACTATGAAACAGGGGAGAGGATGTGGCTCAAACAGTTGAGCACCTGCTTCCCACACAGAAGGTCCTAGGTTTGGTTCCCCGTACCTCCTAAAAACAAAAACAAACAACAAGCAAACAAACGAAAAAATCAACTTGAGCCAATGTGGCTCAGTGGTTGAGTGCTGACTTTCACATACATGGTCCTAGGTTCAGTCCCTGGCCCCAGTACCTCAAAACAAAACAAAACAAAAAACATGGGAAGCGGTTGTGGCTCAGCTGATGGAGCACCTACCTACCATATGGAGGGTCCAGGGTTCGATACCCAGGGCCTCCTGATGCACGTGGTGAGCTGGCCCACGTGCAGAGCTGCCTGCGTGCAAGGAGTGTCGTGCCACGCAGGGGTGTCCCCCATGTAGGGGGGCCCAACACAGAAGGAGTATGCCCCACACAGAGAGCTGCCCCTTGTGAAAAAAGCACAGCCTGCCCAGGAGTGGTGCCATACACACAGACAGCTGATGCAGCAAAATGATGTAACCAAAAAAAGTGACAGTTTCCTGGTGCCACATGACAAGAATGCATGCAGATACAGAAGAACACATAGCTAATGAACACAGACAGCAGGGCGGGGAAGGGGAGAGAAATAAATAAAAATAAATCTTAAAAAAAAACCATATCTAAGCTTCTCTGGTAATATTTGTTTTCATCAAGTAATATCAATGGGGGAAAAGGCTGTGGCTCAAGTGATAGTGCTTCTGCCTACCATATGGGAGAACCTGGTTCGATCCCTGGGGCCTCCCAGTGAAAAAAAAAGAAAAGAAAGCATGCCCACGTGGCAAGCCAGTGCCCAGAAGAGTGCCCACATGGTGAGCCAGTGCCCATGCAAGTGAGTCACAGAGCAAGATGATGATGCATCAAAAGAGAGAAAAGGGGAGAATCAAGGTGAAGCACAGAGAAATCAGGAACTGAGGTGGTGCAATTGACAGGAAACCTCTCTCCACATCAGGGGTCTCCAGGATTGAATCCTGGTGAATCCTAGAGGAGAGAAAATGAGAAGACAACACAGAGAGTAAAAAGAGCAGGGCAGGAGGAGGGGAAGGGGGGGGGGGGAAATAAACAAACAAACAAATATTTTTTAAAGTAGTATCAATGGGAGAAAACCTTGAAATTTAGAAAATTCTATCCATTAACAATGTTTTTCTAAAATTTGGAAAAGACTGCTATTATTCAGCTTGAAAAGGGATTCAGCTCTTGAACCACCAGTGTTCCAAGGGGGTATGGTTTGAGAGGCACTGAGATAATGGATGTAAAAGGACTTTGAAAATGGATCATTGTTATTATTCATCTCAAATATGAATCCTTCTAAAAATCTGACACTGCTCTAATGTGGCAGAACAGATGAAGCAGGGTGCAATTCCCAGTGGGTTGGAGTCCAGGAGGCTCTAACTGACATAAAGAGTCAGATCTTCAAAGGAGTCAGTCCCTGTGCCTGGGAAAGCCCTCTTATTTTCTCTGCCTGGAAATTTTTTTTATTTTCTGTACCGGTCCAGTGTTACCAGTTACCCCAGTAAGTGGATACACCTAGAGGAGAGTCCTGTTCAACTTTATATTCCTAATGCCAAGCATACAGGTAGTATTTAATAAATGTTGAGCTGAACTCTGTGACACCATCATTCACCCTTTCATGAAGAATTATTTATCCCTGTTCTCTTGATACTTAGAGTTCATTCCACTAGTAAAGCACTTACCACAATGTATTTAGTTCCATTTTTTAGCACTACCTTTCCCAATAGACTACAAGCTTTTTGTAGAAAAAGATTGTATCCTATTCATCTGAGCATCACTGGCACTCAGCACAGTGTTTTGTACATAGTAGATACTCAGCAATGGTTTTTATTTTCATTGAGTTACAAGAAGTAGATTTGAGAGAAAAATGGGAGTATAAAACAATTCTTCCTGAACTAGTCTTATGCTCCATATCTAGTCCTACAGTCACTAGACCAGCAAAACTATCTGTCCCCAGGAAGCTGGCACTGTTACCGTAGTGATTCTGACCCCCTGAGTTTCCTGGGAATGGTGCCAGTCTCCACACAGACTCATAGCTGGGAGAGATGATCTATATATGGAGGCTACAACAAAATAATAGGTGTCAGAAATGACAGACATCTCCCATATGTCAACAGTAAAAGCAGCATGAAATTTCCAAGGGAAAATGATCTTGATTCCTAGAGGTCATTTAATATAACCTCCGAGGAAGGAAATTGCTTGAATTACAAAAGATATGCCTTACTCTCCTGCCTTCGGGCGTGGAAAATAGATGTGACAACTATAAACCAATGGCATAGCCTCCATTTCCTCCTCCCACGTCTTCCTCTTGGCAATTCTCTGATTCTTGGGCTGCTATTACTCCAAGATTGAACATTGGACCATAAAAGGATGAGAAGGTGGTCTCGGGAGAAATGACCTAGCACTATGCAAATAAGAAGGACTATTATTAGTTTTACTTCTATCAAATATAAGCATATATGATCTTAAGCCTTTTAAGGTCAAGAGAACGGTGCAGGGCCCAGGAGGGAATAACGAGACCTACAGTCACAGTGCTAGGTCTTCAGATACCCTCTGAAATGTGACCCCTCACTGTCATGGGTCAAGCTGGGCCTCACAGGACAAGCACCACAGAAAAAAAAGAGAAGGGCATCATCCCAAGCAAAGGAAATATGTGCAAAGGCACAGAGGCATCAGACAGCATACATGTGTGAGAAAACGGGCCTAAATACAGGGAGCGAAATGGGGAAATCACTGAGAAGGAGTTGGGTCTACCCTGTGAAAGACCTGGAATACCCCTTCCATGCTGCCATCTAAGGGGAAGCCTTGTTTTCATCTTTCCTCTCACTCCCTTCTCATAGAGCGTCAAGGACAGGGCACAGGATGGTGGGATAGGAACCAACCCAGAGGCATAAATCAGGCCAAGCAAGAAAAAAGCAGGTAAAACCAGTGTTGGCAAGGAAAGCTGAAATGAGATAGACACCTTTTTCCTTCCCAAGGTTCAAAAGTCACAAGATCAACCTTTGGAAGGAGGAATGAAAGAAATATACAAGCAGACATGAGATAAGGGCTGCATACTTTGTGCATGAAAAGTAATTTATCTCAGAAATGTTGGGCTCAAGAGAAAAGAGGGGCCAGACTGATATCAAGAGAGGAAGAAATGGGAATATGGGTGCTTATCTTTTTTTCTAGGCTCTAGCCTTAGGGAAAGAGAGAAAGGGAGCCACAGAATTCCTTCAAGCTTATTCAGTCCAGTTCCCCAGGGGGTAAAAGAGACAGGGACTTGGGTCAGAGCATCTATAAGTTGGCAGGTGAAAAGTACTCAGTGCACTGGCCCTTATAGGAAGCGAAAGGCCCAGCAGCACCTTCCACCATTACCCAGCACTATAGCTCTAACTACCCTGAGCCACTGAATAACATAAGAGAAAAGCCTACAGCACTAACCAAAGGAACATAAATTCTCTCCAACAACCAAGATCATCTAGGGTTGTATTTGCCAGCTCTAATTTGTAAAGCCTCAAGGCAACACCAATAACCACACTTACGTTGAGCTAAATCAATATTTACTGTCACCTGGGAAGCGGATTTGGCTCAATTGATACAGCATCGCGTATGATATAGGAGGTCCAGGATTCAAACCCAGGGCCTCCTGGCCCGTGTGTGAGCTGGCCCACATGCAGTGCTGCCATGCGCAAGGAGTGCTATGCCAGGCAGGGGTGTCCCCCACGTAGGGGAACCCCACGTGCAAGGAGGGCGCCCCACAAGGAGGGCCTAGGAGAGGCACTGCATATACCGAGAGCTGGCGTGGCAAGATGACGCAACAAAAAGAGACACAGATTCTCAGTGCTGCCAAGAATGCATGCAGACACAGCATATGGACACGAGAGCAGACAACAGGCGGGGGGAAGGGGAGAGAAATAAATAAATCTTAAAAAAAAAAAAAATCAGGGGAAGCAGACTTGACCCAGTGGTTAGGGCGTCCGTCTACCACATGAGAGATCCATGGTTCAAACCCGGGGCCTCCTTGACCTGTGTGGAGCTGGCCCTCGCACAGTGCTGATGCGCTCAAGGAGTGCCCTGTCATGCAGGGGTGCCCCCACGTAGGGGAGACCCACGCGCAAGGAGTGCACCCCATAAGGAGAGTCAACCAGCGCGAAAGAAAGTGCAGCCTGCCCAGCAATGGTGCCACACACATAGAGAGCTGACACAACAAGATGACAGAACAAAAAGAAATACAGATTCCCTTGCCACTGACAACGGAAGCAGACAAAGAAAAACATGCAGCAAATACACACAGAGAACAGACAACTGGGGCAGGGGGAAGGGGAGAGAAAAGAAAAATTAAGTAAATCCAAAAAAAAAATTTACTGTCACCTGCTTGATGCCAGGCCCTGTGTTGGACACTGAAGATAGAGAGAAAAATGAGACATGGCCCCTCTTAGAGAGTTCACAATCTAGAAGGGGAGATAGTCTCAAAACAAAGTTAAAACACAGAGCAATAGGCCTTGTGACAGAGAAGGAACAAGGAAACCCAGTCCGGGGAAGCCAAGAAGTCTTGGCAGGGGAGATTCATTTTTGTCCCTCCTCACCGTACTTCCTTACTGGGATTTAAAGGTTGAGGAGGAGTTAGCCAGTTGTAGAAGGGAAGAAGGTCTCCTAAGGAGACAGACCAGCATGTGAAACAACATGATGATATGGATGAAAAGCATGAGGCCCAATACAGCTAAGCCATGGTATCTATGAGACAGGAGAAGAGGCAGAAAATTACCTTAGAGGTAATTGGTATTGGAGATTGAATTATGTTCTGCAAAAAAATAATGTGCAAATCTTAATACGCGTTCCTCTGGATGTGAACCCATTTGTAAATACTATTCTTGAAAATGTTAAGGTAAATCAGGGTGTGGACTAATTAGTGAATAAGATCCTATTTAGGTGTGGCCAACTGAGCAAAGCTAGAACTTAACCATATTACTGGAGGCCTTACAAGAAGTCAAGTCAGAGAAAGCAACAGGAGGAGACCAAGGACACTTCCATGTGACAGAGGACTGCCATCACCAGAACACCATGGACTCTCAGAAAAAGCATGGCCTTGCCAATATCTTGATTTTGGGCTGTAGCCTTCTAAACCATGAGACAATAAATGCTTCTTGTTTAAGCCGACCCATTGTGTGGTATTTGTCACAGCAGCTCTGGCAAACTAAGACAGGGAGGATTCTGAGAAATTAAAAAACAGAAACAAAACCCCATTCAAACAAAACTAATTTTATTTCCTGTAAATTTATGTGGGACTTTTAGGAGAAGGGGAATGTCTGAAATTAAAACAACTCCAGCAACTCACTCTAAGATATCACAACTCAGAAAGGGTACAAATCACTCCCTCTTCTGAATTTTAATAGCTCTTCATACCTTTCTTTTAGCACTTGTCACTTTCTGCCTGGAAGCATAATTACCTGTGTCTTATCTCCTCTACTTATTACAGGCTCCCCTGGAACATGAATAAGGTCTTGTTCATTTATCTATAAGATTTTATTTCAACCCACCCAAAATACACAGGGCATCCAGCAGCACATAATAGATGTTCAAGAAATATTTTATAGTACCATGAAGTCACATGATTTCTGATCTGAAAAACATTTTTTTTAAGCTTTTTATTTTGAAATACCTGCAAATTTACAGGACAGTAACAAAAATAATACAAACCCCATACAGAGAACTCCAATATATCCCTATGCCCCCAGATACCCAGATCCAAAGTTCAACATTTTGCCACATCTGCCATATCATTCTAGCTATCTAGCCATTAATTCTATCAATCCAAAAGAGCTAAAAGACTCTTAAAGATATTCTAGTCCAGGATTTCAATGTTTTTGAATAGTCTGATAAAAGCTATGGACTGGGGAGCTGATGTGGCTCAGTGGTTGAGTGCCGGCTTCCCAAATGAGGTCCCAGGTTCAATCCTTCCGGCCCTGGTACCTCAAAAAAAAAAAAAAAAAAGAAAGAAAGAAAAGAAAAGAAAAAGCTATGGAGTACCATTTTAGAAAAAGTCACATTTAGAAAACATTTTACATATAATTTCAGGCCCACAATGCCCAGAGAAATAAGGTTAACTTACCCAAAATCACAAAGCTGATAGGTGGCAGAACCAAGCCTAAACCACAGGTTTCCTGATTTCTGAAATCAGCACTCTTCCCATTACAAAGAAACAATTTTAGTAAGGGCATCTATTTCCTGCTGGGAGCATGCATGACATAGGTCTTAGACCCGGCAATACTCCTCTCATGAAATTCCTTGATACAAGAACATGGCAAGTTTGTGGCTTCTGAGGCCCAAAAATGTTATACTAAATCTCTGCCAAGGAGAAAGGGGCAATGGGAGATGTGCCTGGTTACATGGGAAATAAAAGGAAGCCAAAGAACCAAAAGCAATGTATAAGTCTCCCCAAGTAGAATAGCAAAACCTTCCTGTCTTTACTGTTTGTAAGAAGTGATAGAGAGAAGCGGATATGGCTCAAGCAATTGGGCTTCTGTCTACCAAACGGGAGGACCTGGGTTCACTCTCTGGGGCCTCCTGGTAAAGGTGTGACTGCATGGCAAGATGATGAGAGATGTAGGGAAGTGGACTTGGCCCAGTGGATAGGGCATCCACCTACCACATGGGAGGTCCGTGGTTCAAACCCCGGGCCTCCTTGACCCGTGTGGAGCTGGCCCGTACGCAGTGCTGATGCACGCAAGGAGTGCCATGCCATGCAGGCGTGTCCCTGCGTAGGGGAGCCCCACACGCAAGGAGTGCACCCCATAAGGAGAGCCGCCCAGCACGAAAGAAAGTGCAGCCTGCCCAAGAATGGCGCTGCACACACGGAGAGCTGACACAACAAGATGACGCAACAAAAAGAAACATAGTTTCCCGGTGCCGCTGATAAGGATAGAAGCGGCCACAGAAGAACACACAGCGAATGAACACAGAGAGCAGACAACTGGGGCGGGGAGAGAAACAAAAAACAAATAAATAAATTTTAAAAATTAGCAACATTCTGAAAATACTAGTTTAAAAAAAAAGAGAGAAAGATGCAGGGGAGAGTCAAGGCGAGATGCAACAGAAACCAGGAACTGAGGTTGTGCTAGTGACAGGGAACCTCTCTCCCACATCGGAGGCCCCCGGGATTGAATCCCAGTGAAGCCTAGAGGAGAAAACAAGAAGAGAAGACAAAAAGAAACAGACACATAAGATCATACAGCAAACAGACACAGACTGGGTGAGGGAGAGGGGGAGGAAAAAAAAAAAGAAGTGATAGAATTGAGACTAAACCCAGATCTACTGATATTCAGGCCAGTGTTCTCTCCACCACAAAATTCTCTGCACACACAAAGTAACCTAAACACCCCAGAAGTAATCATGCAGCTGAAGCCAGAGAACTGAGCTAAATAATCTTAAAATCGTTACAACTCCCAGTTATCCATGATAATGGATTCAAGGAGAATAGACATATTTTAAATCTGTAAATACTATAAAAATCAGCTATCTGGCACAAAAATGTCAATCTCCCTCTACTTGATATAGACTATTCATTCAATTCAACTGAATTTATCATTTCCACTGTGAGATCCATAATGAACTAAGTACTAAGAAGACAATTAAAAAGAGTCACAAGTAGTAAAACCTCTGCTTTTTACTGTGATAATCTGTTTTAGGAATAAGATTGAAAGCTTGTTGAAACACCCACAGTCTAGATAATCTCCCAACTAAACAACTAGAGAGGTATGAGGTAGATCCCTGTGGTTGCTTAGAGTTATGTACTGAAAAAACAAAACAAAAAAACACGTTCTTGGGAAGTGGACTTGGCCCAGTGGTTAGGGCGTCTGTCTACCCCATGGGAGGTCTGCAGTTCAAACCCCAGGTCTCCTTGACTGGTGTGGAGCTGGCCCATGCGCAATGCTGATGCACGCAAAGAGTGCCGTGCCACGCAGGGGTGTCCCCCGTGTAGGGGCGCCCCACACGCAAGGAGTGCGCCCAGTAAGGAGAGCCGCCCAGCGTGAAAGAAAGTGTAGCCTGCCCGGGAATGGTGCCGCCCACATGGAGAGCTGACACAGCGAGATGACCCAACAAAAAGAAACAGATTCCCGTGCAGCTGACAACAGGAGCAGACAAAGAACACACAGCAAAAAGACACAGAGAACAGATGGGGGGGAGGGGGGAGAAGTGGAGATAAAGAAACAAACAAACAAAAAAAAAAAAACAAACACGTTCTTAATCTTAATCCATTCCTGTGGTTGTAAACCTTTATAAATAGGACCTTCTGAAAATGTTACTTTTAGTTAAGGTGTGGCAAATTTACTCAGGATGGGTCTTAATCTGTGGAGGCCTTATAGAAAAAGCCACAGGGAAAGAAACTGAAAGTCAACAGGATCAGGTATTGAAAGGAGAAAACGATGTCATGTGCACTGTCATTTACAAAAAGCCAAGGACCCAAATGTCAGCCAGCAGCCAGCAGCCAGCCCTGGAACACCAGAGTCTTCTAGGAGAAAATATTGCCTTGCTGATGATGCCTGGATTTTGGACTTCTCCTCGCTTCAAAACCATGAGCAAATAAATTCCCATTGCTTAAGCCAACCCACTACAAGTTATTTGTTTTAGCAGCTAGAAAACTAAAATAATCCCCTATCCTTTCTAGCTCCAATATTACCCAACCTATGCACATTTGATCTTCAGATCTTTGCAAAAGCCACACACTATCCTTTTCTAAAAGACTCCCCCTTCCCTGCCCTTACCTCTTGTGTTATAATTAGCTTCTTGTATTTTCCAATGCCATGGGTGGGTTTTGTCTTATAGTGTCGACTCATACTCAGAAGAACACCACCTATAAGAGAGAAAATAAGACAAACCTGTTTCAAAGTTCCTCCAGGGACAGGCAGATCTTACGTGAGGAGGCAAATTCTTCACTTGCAGGTCTAGGGATATTTTGGGGTAGACAATCTCTTGTGGTTTAAAGAACCACAGATATTTCTTGACCATGGGCTTTTTCTCTCCTTTTGGTCCATGGCATATCCAATCCCCAATATCTACCTTTTCTTGGGAAATTCTCTCCTGGTAGAGCCACTGGCAGGAGGGAGACAAAATACATCTCACAGGGCTCTCCTCTCCTCTTGTTCCTCAATAGGCAACAGCCCTTTTGGAGTTTTCTAGTGGGTATTATATAGAAAACAAACGAGGCAAAAATAACCAGAAAAGAGGAGAATCACAGAGTCCCAGAAAGTTTTAAAAACCATCTCATTTGATCTATTTGTGCTGATATAGAACAATCTCAAACATACACTATTAAGTAACAACAAAAACAAAAACAAAAATCTACGATATAAATCAGTGCATATGTACACTACTGCTAGGAAAAAATAGGATCTCTGTACCTTAGGATAGACCTGGATATGCGCCGCCTGATGCCCCTTCAATGAAGGACTTGCCTGCCCTTCAAGGAAGTGCAGTCAGCAGACAGCTTCTTCAGTCTACCTCCACTGCAGTCACACTCCATAGATCACACCCTTCCTAGGGCAGCATGCATCTGGTGACTAATCAAGGTGGAGGTATGAAGGCTGGGCCATTTTGGCCCATGGTGGAGCAACATTGACAGACAATATTTACACTGAAGCTTGGCATCAAGTTGGCCGAGGCTTTGTTGGGCCTGTACCTCAGTTTAACTTCTCCCTCTGTCCAATCCTGCATCTTTCCCTTCCTTTCACAGGAGCTGGTCCCTAAGAAACACAGTATACCTCAAAATTCATCTTGCTCTCTACTTCTGGAGGACTCAACTTGCAACATACATAGAATATTAAGAGATCCCTAAAAGGATATATGAGAGTCTGGTAACAGTGGTCATCTCCAGAAAGGACCTGCAACTTAAACTCATGTCTACTTTACTGAAAAATCTTTGACCATAACCTCTACATGATAACACCTGAATTTATGGAATGCAAAATATAGCTAGATAGACCTGATCTTTCCTAACTCTGACCTCAATCCCTTATCTCTACCCTTTCACTGGAACCAGCCTTCCACAGCTCTGCTCTGTCAATACGTCTGTCTCTTCTTGCTCACTCTCCACTTTATGAGAAGTCCTGGTCCCTGATTCCATTTCCTTTCCTCTTGGCTCCTGTGGTGCTGCCCTTGTCTTCTCAGGGTCACCACTCTCAGAGGGGCTAAACACAAAATGATGTGGAGAAGTCTAAGTTATATCACGTAAAAGGCTTCTTAGGCCCCTCTTTTCTAAAGTGGGCTTCTAAGCAGGTCTGTTCTGTGCTAGGCCAATCAGAGAATCCTGCCTTCGATAACTTTCCTGCATTAATAATGCACACTATTTCATCGAAATAATCATGGATCCCTCCTGTGATATCAGTTAGTTCACAATTACTATTATGCACTAATGACTGTGTAGACACTGGGACAATTACAAAGATGAATAAAATATGCTACTTGTCCTTAAGATAGTCAAGGTATACTAGGTAAGAGTGAGGGTACAAAGTTCTTTGATGGAGATGTGAGCAATGTTGTGGGTGTCCAGAGAAAGGAACAACTAACCCGACATGTGTGTTGAGGTGGGAGGAGTACAGAGGAATAGGTTCAAAAAAGGTTACACCTGTGTTTTTGAAAGAGTTCTAGGAGTTTACCATGCAAGAAAGCTAGGGTTATTTTTGGTCAGCAGTTCCAAAGAGCACTGAATATAACTGAGGTATCCTATTGGCTGTTGCCCTAATTTGATCTTTCTAAATCTAAGATCTTGAGCCTCTGAATGTTTGGACTCCAGATATTGCAACCTGGAGCCCCACCTAAGGAAATGATACCCAAATGACTCTGATGGGTTAACATTATTCTTCAGGCCAGATCCTTGTAAATGAATCTCATCCAATAAGACTTTATTATAACATCAACATATGACATCCTAAAAGGCACTGGACTCCCCCAGTTCATTCATTCGATATATACTTTTTACTACCCATTAGTGTAGCCAGCAACAATGGTATCCTCACAAGGACATGAATGGCACACCATAGAGTTGTGCAGTATAGTAGACAACAAACCCAATATCTATGGCAGGCCTGGCTGGTACCAAATACTGGCCTAGAAGCTGGGGACATAATAATGAACAAAGACAAAGCCCCTGCATTAGAGACAATCATCTAGTGGGGAGACAGTCATTACAATGCAGGGTGATAAGGGCTATGAGGGTTGCACATGGGAGGGGCACTTACACTGGACTTGAAGTATCAGGAAATGATTCTTAGAACAAGTGGCTTTTAACTAAAACTTGAAGGATGACGACTAGGAATAA
Source organism: Dasypus novemcinctus (assembly GCF_030445035.2). Classification (NCBI taxonomy): domain Eukaryota; kingdom Metazoa; phylum Chordata; class Mammalia; order Cingulata; family Dasypodidae; genus Dasypus; species Dasypus novemcinctus. The sequence continues at coordinate 104,511,011 of NC_080682.1, read as the reverse complement.
GCCAAGAGAAAACACAATACGGGGAAAGGAAAAGCAAGGGAGAACTTTAAGGCAGAGCATGAGGAGCAGGGTGGCAAGAGATGAGTTTAGAGAAACAGGCAAGGTTTAGGAAGGGCTTTATTATTGTGTATTTATGATTTGTCAGCACTATGCAAAGAGCATGGGATATAAAAGTGAACCAGGCTGAGACACTTCTGGGAAGACAGAAGATTAGAGAGACATAGGACTTGCTTCTCTCCCAGAAAAGTAGCTAGAGAACAGGCAGAAATGGCCTGAAAAAAAAAAAAAATGTTTTAAGGTTCAGGGAACCAGGGAGAGGCTGGAAACCCAGAAAAGAGAGGGCAAAGGAAAAGAATCAACAAGTCATACATTTTTCGCAAACACTTGTGGATCTTTCTCCAGGATAGACCACATGTTGAGTCACAAAGCAGGTCTCAATAAATATAAAAAGATTCAAATTATACAAAGCACCTTCTCAGATCAAAATGGAATGAAATTGTAATGGAAGTGAAGTGGAAAATCTGCAAATATGTGGAGGCTAAACAACACACTACTAAACAATTAGTGGGTCAAAGAAGAAATTGACAAATATCTTGACAAATGAAAACAAGAACCAACTTATCAAAACTTATGAGATAGAGCAAAGGCAGTGCTGAGAGGAAAATTTATAACCCTAAAGGCCTATATTTAAAAAAAAGAAAGAGCTAAAATTAAATACCTAACTGAACACCTGAAGGAACTAGAAAAAGAACAGTAAACCACTTGAAAGGAAACAGAAGGAAAGAAGTAACAAAGATTAGAGAAGAAATCAGAAAGGAGTTTAATATCCATTACATATAAAGTGATGCTACAACTCTACAATAAAAAAGAAAAACAACCCTATTAAAAAAAGAGTAGTGGAGCAGGTGAAGCTCAGTGGTTGAGCGCCTGCTTCACATGTATGAGGTCCTGGGTTCAATCCCAGGTACCTCCAATCAATCAATCAATCAATAAATAAATAAATAGCAAAAGATTTGAATAGACATTTGTCCAAAGAAGAAATACAAATGGAGAAAAACATATGAAAAAAGGTTCAACATCACTAGTGATTAGGGAAATGCAAATCAAAGCTACAATGAGATATCATTTCAAACTTATTAAAACAGCAACTATTAAAAAGATGGAAAACTACACGTGTTGGAGAGGATGTGGAGAGATAGGAATGCTTATTCACTGTTTGTGGAAATGTAAAATTGTACAGCCCCTATGGAGGACTGTTTGGCAGTTTCTAAGGAAATTGAGTACGGATTTACCATGTGACCCAGCAATACCACTACTAGGTATATACCCAGAAGAACTGAGAGCAGTGGCATGAACAGACATCTGCACACCAATGTTCATAGCAGCGTTATTCACAATTGCCAAAAGATGGAAACCACCTAGGTGTCCATCAACTGATGGAGTTAAACAAACTGTGGTATATACACATCATGGAAGATTATGCAGCTGTAAGAAGAAAAGAAGTTGTAAAGCACATTGACAATACAGAGGAACCTGGAGAATATCATGCTGAGTGAAGCAAGTCAGATTGCACTATTATGAATTAAATATATTGTATAAACTCACGAAGTTAATAATAAGAATATAGGCCATGAAAAAATAAAATGAGGTTAGAGAATGTAAAGTTGAGGGTTAATCTGTGCAGAATTGGTAAAAAGGTTGTTCATAAATCTTTGGAAATGAATAGAAATGGTGAAAGCACACCATAGTGTTTATAACTAGCAGTGCTAATACAAGGGTATGACCGTGGTTGAAAGGGAAAGTCTAAGGTCATGTATGTCACAAGGAAAGCTAAAAAATGTAATGTGGGACTGCCTAGCATAGCAAAACCTCATGTGAAATATGAATATGGGTAATATTACATATATAAGACTATTTTTCTTTGAAACAGAACAAACGTGTTAATGTTACAAGATAATATCAAGCAAAAATACAATCAAAGCAAAATATGGGCTGTAGTGTATACTAATATATTAATCTTCTATTAAGGGTTAAAAAAAAAGGAAATACATTAAGAAACTAGATAAAAGGTACTACATATTGTTTGACTCCGTCTATACAAAATATAAATAAAAATAAATTAGAAAGATGTTAACAGAATAGCATTTATTTACGGCAGGGGAAGCAGAGGGTGATTGAGAGGTGATTATTAAGGGGTAGAGTTTTTTTTGTCTGTCTGTTTTTTGTTTGATATTATTATTGGAATAATGGAAATGCTCTAATAAAAACTGAAGTGATTATACCACTACATGATTACACCAAATACCACTGATTGTACACTTTGGATGGATTATATGTTTTATTAATACATATCAATATAGTTGACTTTAAAAAAAGTGAACAAGGCTAAGAAAACTCTGCTATGTAGTTTGCTACAATCTAGTGGAAGAAGAGAATCATTAATAGAAACAAAATATGTAAAAAATTATAAATTGTGATAAATGATAACAAGGAAAAGCAGAGTGCTGTGGAGTTCCCTCTAAAATAGGTCATCTCTTTTAGACTGTAGTATCAGGGAATGCATCTTTTTAAAAATAAACAAAACAGGGAAGCAGACTTGGCCCAATGGATAGGGCGTCCGCCTACCACACGGGAGGTCCGTGGTTCAAACCCCAGGCCTCCTTGACCCCTGTGGAGCTGGCCCATGCGCAGTGCTGATGCGCGCAAGGAGTGCCCTGCCATGCAGGGGTGTCCCCTGCATAGGGGAGCCCCACACACAAGGAGTGCACTCCGTAAGGAGAGCCGCCCAGCGCGAGAGAAAGTGCAGCCTGCCCAGGAATGGCGCTCCACACACGGAGAGCTGACACAAGATGACGCAACAAAACGAAACACAGATTCCCGGTGCCGCTGATAAGGATAGAAGCAGTTACAGAAGAACACAACACAGAGAATGGACACAGAGAGCAGACAACTGGGGGTGGGGGGGAGGGAGAGAAATTTAAAAAAAATTAAATAAATAAATAAATAAACAAAACACTTTCAACTGAGCCCAGAATTCAGAAGAAAATGCTAACAGTGATTATTTCCAGGGAGGGAAGTAGTCAAAAGACAGGGAAGAGAAGGAGACTTATTTTATACTCTTGAACCTTGTGTTCCATGACATGTATTATCTATTCAAAAGAATAAATAAAATAAGTTGAGACCTAAAAGGCAAATAGGAATTTATTAGGTAAAAAGATGGAGGGTGAATGTTCCAGGCAGATCCCAATGTGGGATACAGCTTGGCACATTCAAGAACAGAAAGCCTATCTGTGTAGCTTAAGCAAAGTACAAGGGGCACAGAATTGGACCTGCAAATAGAGCAGTGGGTCAAAACCAACAACACAGGTCTTTGTTTAGAGCTTAGGTTTCATCAACAGCCAGAAGCAGAGAAATTATATGGTGTGATACATGTTTTAACAAGATCGTTTTGGTTTTTATGTGGAGAAACAGATGGAGAGAGGGAGAATGGATGGAAGGGCTAGATTATAGTGGCTGCCTTGGCTGTGGGTCCCCTATTTCTCCCTATTTCATCCTCTACAGGGCTGACAGAGTAATTCATCTAAAACACAAATCTAATCATTTATTCTCTTTCAATAAGGCAACCATTATTCATTCCACACACACATTTTTTAAAGTACTTATGCATCAGACACTGTATCAAACACTGCAGAGACAACAAGGAGTGAGACAGAGAACTCTGCCATATTATAAAATGTTCAACGGTTTCCCACTGCCCAAAATTCAAACTCCTTAAGAATTTAAGGACCTTCATTTTATAATCTGGTTCCAATTATTTCATTTCCTCATTCTCCTTCCCCTCTGGGCTCCGCGGCCACACAGCTACACTTGCCATTCTGTCTAAACGATGCAGTTTTCGCAGCTCTACCTTGCTGGGCTGTTCTCCCTAGCAGGACTGCACCTCTCAAGCTGGTGAAATCCTCCTACCCAGCCTCCAGGGCCAGCCCCGATGTCACTGTGAAACTCTTCTGCTAGCCTACACATACCAAGATCCTCAAGAGTTTACTTCATGGTTATAGCTCTCCTATGTCTCCATTAAAGAGTAAAACATTGTGTGTAAATAAAAAACTCGGATGCCAATCACCACCTTTAAGAACAAAGAAACTCAAACCACCAAGGGTTTCAAACAGCAGTACCAAAACTGATCTTTGAGTTTTGGAAAAAGTGTCACATACACTTGCCTCAGCTTCTCATCTATTGGAATTTCTTGGCAAAGAGGCATTTGCAAACTCAGTTTGAGGAAATTCTTATAATTAGAGCAGCTGGTTAATTAAGAAGCTGCTTCAAACCACTGTTAAATTAACCATTGTCCCACTTAAATGAAAGGCTGTGGTCAAATTACCAGTGGTTAAACTGCTTAATTAGCTAGTTGTTTTAATTATAAAACTGACAAGTGTGAAAGTCTCTGACTTCCAATAAATTCAACTGAGGGGTGGGATTTCTTTCCCCTGCTCTGTGTCATTAAGCTGGGTTTCCTGCTGTCACTTTACAGCCGCCTGAGAGAACTGAACTCTTTCACTGAATGAAAACATAAAACCCAGGGTTTCAAAAGGAGGCTTTGAATATCTTTAAATTAGTACATTAATAGGGTGTAATCCTGTATTAACTTCTCCCACTTCACGAGGCTTTCCTTGGTATATGCCAGAGCCAAATGTCCTTCAACATCCTTGTTTACCAAACTAGGAACTAAACACTTCCATTCAGGATGGGGGGTGGGGGTGGTACGGGGGAAACAACTTCATTTTAATTATTTCTACTTCAAAATCGGAACCATCATTTTTAGCAGGGCCATAAAGGTAGAGAAAGAGGGAAAAATTGGGGCAGTACCAGCCAAGAATCTAATTACAGGGCATAAGCTCCATTTAGTAGACAGAAACGCCCTCAAGGGCAGATGTCTTAGTTTGCCATTGTTGTTATAAAAAAATACCACAGACTGGTCGGCTTAACAACAGGAACTCACTGTTCTCAGTTCTGGCTAGAAGTCCAAAGCCAAGGTGTCAGCAGGGCCATGCTGTCTCTGAAGTCTGCAGCATTCTGGTGGTGGCTTGTAGGCAATTCACAGCTCTAGCTGTGCCTCCATCACATGACTCTCTCCCCCGCCCCCATCCCCTCCTGTCTCTTCCCCCTCCTCAGCTTGTAACGACTTTAGTTATACTGGATTAAGGTCCACCCTGACTCAGTTTGGCCTCACCTTAACTAATAACATTTTCAAAGATTCTATTTACAAAAGGGCTCACATTCACAGGACCAGGGGTTAGGATGTGAACATGTCTTTGCGGGGACATGATTCAATTTGTAACAGTAGATACAGTGCCAACATCTGGTAAATAATATGTGCTCAGTAAGTGTATATTTTTCATAAAAAGGTTCTTGAGATATTGTGCCAAGATTATCTGCAATGATTTGCCCCTGACAGCTGCCCACTTTTTTCAAAGTTTTCCCCTTTTCCAATTTCTTCAATTCTTCTAATTTCACTGAAATATTTGGACTTGAATGTACCATGTTTCTCTGCCTCGTTTCAACTCATGCTCTAATGAGTACTCTGAGTTCCCTTTATTTTACCTCATATCTTTTTTTTATCCCCCCCTTGCAACTTTTTGCGTGCTGTCTATGCTCTGTATCCATTTCGCTGTACATTCTTGTGTCTGTATTTATTTTTCCCTCCCCCCTTGTAGCTTGCTTGCTGTCTGCTCTCTGTGCTCATTTGCTGCCAGTTCTTCTGTGTTCTTGCTTGTCTCCCTTCTTTTGTTGCGTCACCTCTGCTGAGTCAGTTCTCTGAGGTGTCTGTGGGCCAGGCAGCACTCTGCAGGGTGCGGGCGAGCCTGCCTTCACAAGGAGGCCCCGGGATGCAAACTGAGGACCTCCCATAGGGTAGACGGGAACTCATCTGATTGAGCCACAGCCGCTTCCCATTGTATCTCTTTATATATGTTTACTTTTACCTCTGTATGTTTAAATTAATAAGAAAAAGATGTCCACACCAATCAGGCCCACATCTTGGGTAGAGCAGATGAGATGGTACCCTGAAAACACATGAGGTAGACTGGTACAGGTGGGAACAGGGCAGTGCTCCTTACTTTTTATCTCAACATCAACATAATTCAATTTTAAAATTCTTACTTTAATGATACCTCAAAGAACCTATGAAAAATTCCAACAAAGCAGTCTCTTTTCAAGTAGAGCTACCTCAGGCAGGATCATATTGGTGAGTTACTCTGGGCCTTGCAGTGTTAAAGGACTGTGATTCCCTGACTACAATTGAAAAACGGGCAAAGGAAAGAACAAATGGCCAGTAAATATATGAACATGATTTCAACCTACTAGTAATCAAAGACATGCAAACTCAAACACAAGGCATGGCATTCTTTTTCTTTTTTTCCTTCTTTAATTTATTTTTTAAAACAGTTACAATTTTACAGAAAAATTATGCTGGTAAGTGATGGTATTTTTAACCTAAAATATCAGTAACTATTTAAAATAGTGTTAATAAGTGAATAAAAAGATATTCTTATATAGCAACAAAGTACAAAATGGTATAATATTTCCAGAGAGCAATTTGGCAGCATGTATCAGTAGACTTAAAAAATGCTTTTCCTTCAACCCAACAGTTTCACTCTTAGGAATGCATCCTAAGTAAATAACTAGACAAGGACACAATATATTAATGTTTATCATATAAATCTTCTAGACAAATTTCTCCAAACAAGAAATTGTTTGAATAAATTACATTATTATCCCTCCTCTCTCTTTTCAAAAAGATTCCTTTTGATTTTTCCATCAGCATTTTAAAATGTCCCATTTGAACCCAGTTTAAAAAAACAAAAACACGACCTGAGAATTGGCCCTACCAGATATTAAAATATATTATAAAACTTCAGTAAACAGTAATTAAACAGTTTGGTACTGGCATTGAATATATGCACAGACCAATGAAACAAAACAAAGTTAAAAAATAGCATCAAATCTACATAATAAAGGTGGCAGTTTAGTATATAATAAAGGTGACGTTTTAAAACCTAGAGGGAAAAGATGGACGATAAAAATAAATGTTGACAGAGTTAAAACCTAGAATATAGGTTACTAGGAGATAGGATGAGGGCTGAAAAGGGGTACTGATACTTAAGGTATACAGAATTTTTAATTAGTTTGACTGTAAAAGTGTGGAAAAGGATACAGTTGATGGTAACACATTATAGTGAGTATAAACGACACAGCTAGTTTATAAATGGGATTGTGGCTGAAAAGGATAGTCTAGGCATGTACATGTCAATTGAAAGAAAGCTAGAGAACAATTTAGGTAGTGAATAACATAGTGAACCTGGAGGTGGATGAGGATTGTGGTTAATAGCACAAATTCAATAATGCTCTTCTGTGAACCAGAACAAATGTACATCACTATTACAAGGTGGTAAGAATATGGTGATGCATGGGAAAAATACAATTAGTGTAACTTATGGACCGTTTTTTAACTGAATATTGTAATATTCTTGCATCAATGTCAAAGAAGGTATTATATCAATGCTAAGGGTCAAAAATAGGGAGGTATGAGATTTTTTTTCTGAACTAAGGAAAACGTTCAAAGGTCTACGGAGGCAATGCCTGCACAACTCTGTGATGGAAGTGAAAGCCACTGAGTGTACACTTTGGATAGAATGTACAAGGCATGGGACTGTATAACACATGAACCATGTGGTGGAAGATGGACTGTGGTTAAGAGTACAAATATGAGTGTTCATAATAGCTGGTATATGGAAAAAATATACCAAATGTACATTATGGGCCATAGTTAGTGGTATTATTTTGATGATGTTCTTTTATAATCTGTAGCAATAACTCCACGACAATGTTAGATGTTGCTGGACTGGTGTTGTATGGGAATTCTGCGTATTATGCATGATTGTTTTTAAGCTCACAACTTCTCTAACAAAATATATATGTAAAAAAATATTGAAAATAAAGTGAATATTGAAACAAATATCTATGTATTTGGGGTGGGAAGACTGCACTCCCCCTACTTCTAATTCCAGATGGACCATATATTTAAAGAAAAAGAAAAAAAAGAACAGATGATAACATGAAAGATTATTTTTTATAATCTTATTACAGAGAAGATCTTTCTAAATATGAAACAAAATCTAGAAATCAAACTGCAGCAGTCTGAGATTATTTATGAACCCCAAAAAAGAGAAGGATTATGTCTGTAAACTGGTCTGTTCCTCTGGATGTGATACCCTTTGATTGTATTAAATTAAAAGGTTTTAAGTTTATTTGATTAAATCAATTTAGAGCCTTTGATTTGACCATGTCAGTAAGTAAGGCGTGACTCAGATTGAGTACCCAGCCCCTTGGGGGGTTGATATAAATGACACTCAAGACAGGGAAGAGGAGAGAACTTGGTCATTTTGGTCCTGCCATGTGACAGAAAGGAGAAGGCTCAAACAGTTTAAGTCCCAGGGAAGAGCTGAGCCATTCACCTGATAGTTCACAGGTGAAGAGACCAGAGCCCTGAGCAGTTGAGAAGGCCTGGAAGGAAATAAGCCCTATGCCAGCCTACAGCTGAGATCAGAAGTTGGGCCCATGGAGCCTTAAGAGGAAGAAGGAAGGAGAGACTAGGCAGAAATTGAGTACCATCTTGCGTCAACACGTGGCAGGTGACTTTGGTGAGAAAGTACTTCTTATAGTACCTTGACCTGAACTCTTTAGGACCTTGTAACTGTAAGGTTTTACCCCAAATAAATACCCTTTACAAAAGCCAACAGGGAGTGAATATGGCTCAAGCATTTGAGTGCCCACCTCCCATATGGGATGTCCTAGGTTCAGTTCCCAGCGCCTACTGGAATAGACGAGCAAGACAGCTAGCTGGTGCAATGGGCAGGCACGGCGAGCTGATGCAACAAGATGACACAAGAAGGAGAAACAAAGAGGAAAGACAATGAGAGACACAACAAAGCAGGGAGCCAAGGTGGCTCAAGCAACTGAGCTCCTCTCTCCCACATGGGAGGTTCCAGGTTCAGTTCCCATGTCTCTTAAGAGAAGATGAGCAGACAGCAAATGGACACAAAGAACAGACAGCAAGCACAAAACAATGGAGGGAGAGGGGAGTGTGATAAATAAACAACAACAACAACAACAACAACAAAACAGATAAAACCAACTGTTCACAAGGAAAGAAAAACAAATGGCCAATAACTATAAGGAAAGATGACAAACTCTCTCAAGAAATATAAATTAAAATAATTTGAGGCATAATTTTTCACTAGCAAAAGCATGAAATGATTCATAAAATCTAGTTTTAGCCAGAAAATAGACATATATACTGCTAATGTAGTACTGACCCCAAAGGACCATCTAGCAATACTAAAATTTTCTATTCACAATCCACTAACTCAGCAATTTCAATTAGAAACACATGGGAAAGTTTACAAAGATGCATGTGTAAAAATGTGTCCCCTGCTCCCACCCTGCCTTTTGCTTCCTTATACTTTGCCCGCCTGTTCCTCGTAACCTCCCTGTATTATGGCCCTTCTCAGCAGCAGTTTGTGCTGCTGCCTCCCTCCGCCCCTCCTCCCAGCCACTGTTATCTTCCCCCTCCCAGCCGATTGCTGTTCTCCCCGCCTCATTTCAACCGCCCTCATCCCGTATCCGCCCCGGCACAACCTCGGAAACAACCCCCTCTGCCATCAATGGCTTACGTCATAAACCGCAGGTCCGCCCTTGCCTCTGCAGCCAATCCTCAGCTGCCCCGCGGACATGCCCCTCCCACAACCTCCCCGCCTCCATGACACTATAAAACCCCATGTACTTCCCGAATAAAATCAGACCTGCGCATAGACCTCGTCTCCGTGGTTTTTCCTCCATCGAACCGCGCGTCCCCCAAGCCTTGAGCCGCCCGCTGCCGCCCCGGTCAGGCCGTGGCGTAGGCCCGATCCCCGGCAGCGACTCGCCTGCAGTGACCCGCCTGCAGTGCCGCAGCGGAGGCCAACAAAAATGCTTGCTGCAAGACTTTTTGAAAGAACCAAAAACTAAAAAATAAATTTAAATGCCCAGCATTGGGAGGAGGCGTAGCTCAGTGGTTGAGCTCCTGCTTCTCACCTAAGAGGTCCCAGGTTCCATCTGGTACCTCTTCAAACACAAAAATAAAAATAAACAAACAGAAAACAGGTTAAGGGAAGCAGATTTGGCCCAATGGCTAGGGTGTCCACCTACCACATGGGAGGTCCAAGATTCAAACTCAGGGCCTCCTGACCCATGTGATGAGGGGCCTATACGCACACAAGGAGTGCCCTGCCATGCAGGAGTGTCCCCTGCGTAGGAGAGTCCCACGCACAAGGAGTACACCCCATAAGGAGAGCCACCCACACCAAAAAAGTGCAGCCTGCCCAGGAATGGTGCTACACACATGGAGAGCTTACACAGCAAGATGATGTAACAAAACGAGACACAGGTTCTGGGTGCCGTTGACAAGAATCCACGTGGACACAGAAGAACACACAGCGAATGGACACAGAGAGCAGACAACTGGGGGGGGGGGGCGGGGAAGAGGTGAGAAATAAATTTTTAAAAATAATAATAAAAATAAAGACTTAAAAAAAAACAAAACAGGTTAAATGTCCAGCATTAAGATACATTCATACAATAGGATTCTCCATTTATAATATGATCCCATTTGTGTAGAATAAATATATACTTTTTTATCTGACAACTTTTTTAATTAGCTATTATAAAAATACTTTAACAAGAAATAGTGAATACTGGGAGTGGATGTGGCTCAAGTGGTTGAACACCTGGTTCCCACATGGGAGGTCCTGTGTTTGGTTCCTGATTACTCCTAAAAACAAAACAAAAAAACACCAACAAGCAAACAAACAAGAAAACCAACTCAGGGGAGCCGATGTGGCTCAGTGGTTGAGGCTTCCCATAAATGAGGTCCCAAGTTCCATCCCCGGCCCCAGTACCTTAAAAAAAAAAAAAGAAAAAAAGAAATTGTGAACACTCTTGGCAACAAATAATAAAAGTGATAAAAGACAAAGTCTCAGCAAAGAAATAGAAGATATGAATAAGAGCCAAATGGAAATTTCAGAACTGAAAAATACAATAGCACCCTCACTAGTATTCAGGGATCAGGGAACTGCAACTTAAAATCACAATGAAAAATCACCACACATAAAAATGGCAAAAATCACTAAAGTCTCACAATATCACATGCTGGGCAAAACATGGAGGGGCTCTTACTGACCTGTGGAAGTGTAAATTGGTACAAACACATTGGGAAACATTTGGCATATGTACACATGTTCATGAAAGGTTCAAGAACATACTTAGAAGCTTTATATAAAAGAAAAATAAAATAAATAAATTATATATACAAGCAACATGGGCAAATCTCACAATGTGGAGAAATAGAGGCCTGACAGCAGTAGTCTTGTCTGCCTTTGGTGAATGGAGACCTTGAAATTTCTATCTATTTATTTAAAAAAAAAATTTTTTTAAATTAGAGTAGTTGTGAGCTTACAAAACAATCATGAATAACATGCAGAATTCCCATACATCATTCCTCCGCCAACACCTTACATTGTTGTGGAAACTTTGTTACAAATTATGAAAGAACATCATCAAAATATTACTATTGGGAAATGGATATGGTTCAAGCAGTTGAGCACCTGCTTCCCACATGGGAGGTCCTGGATTTGGTTCCGAGTGCCTCCTAAAAACAAAAAGAAACAACAAGCAAACAAAAATGCCAACTCAGAGAACCGACGTGGCTCAGTGGTTGAGCGCTGGCTTCCCACTTATGAGGTTCCAGGTTCAATCCCAGCCCCAGTACCTCAAAAAAAAAATGTAGCCACAACCTACATTGCATGTATTTTTTCCATACACCGCCCCTACTATTAATACCATGTATTAGTATTGTACATTTGTTACAGTTCATGAGAGAGCACTCTCATATTTGTACTGCTAACCACAGTCCATCTTCTACCACATGGTTCACTGTTATACAGTCCCATGCCTTGTACTATCCGTTCAAAGTGTTCGTTTGTGTAAAATATATTTTTATACTCATGTAATATGTGTTCATATATGTATAAAAGTTTCCAGAAAGATATATAAGAAACTGATATCAGTGGATACTACTGAGAAGTAAGATAAGAAAGGGAGGAAAAATTAACTTTTGTACAGTTTTTATTTATTTTTATCATGTGCATGAATTTTAAATTTTAAATTGATAATTTTAATAATAATTTTTAAAAATCCTTCCTCAGAATACATACCAATTCAAAATAAGCTTTGTCCCTGTGGGGTGAGGGAGAGACTGATGCTAGGGAATAAAGGGGACTTGAACATCATTTGTAATACAAAAAAAATGTCTGAAAGAATGTTAATTGTCAATTCCGGGTTTCTCTGATATATTACCTTTTTTACTTTTTAATATTTTTCACATCTCTCAAAATAAAAAGTGTAATTAAAAATAAATCTTAAAAAAAAACCTTAGAGTGGACTTACTGGTATTCTACTATAGAACTATTGCGACTCTAGCAACAGAAGAAATTGTATCATTGATATGGAGACAATGGCCACAGGAATTGCTGAGGACAAGGAGAGGGAAGAAGAGGTGTGATATGGGGGCATTTTCCAGACTTGGAGTTGTCCTCAACGATATTGCAGGGACAGAGGCAGGACATTATATATCCTGCCATAACCCACTGAATGGACTGGGGGAGAGTGTAAACTACAATGTAAACTATAATCCATGCTGTGCGCAGTGCTCCAAAATGTATTCATCAAATGCAATAAATGTGCCACACTGATGAAAGAGGTTGTTAATGTGGGAGGAGTGGGGGGGCAGATGGGAGGTTTATGGGAACCTTTATATTTTTTAATGTAACATTTTGTGTGATCAATGTATCTTAATAAAAAAAAGACAATTAAAAAAAGGTGCTAAAAAAAAAACCCTGAACCTCAATCTGCCATCCCTCTCCAGCTCCTGCTAATCCTCTCTCATCATTCACATTCAAATTTCTTAAAACCATTGTTTTCAATACCTTTCTCTAATTCTTAACTCTCATTCACTTGTCAATTCACTCCAGTTTGACTTCCACAACTGACCATACCCCATCTACACTGACACCGCTCTTCCAAGTCACTAATGACCTACATGCTACTAAAGCCAAGGGATATTTTTAAGTTCCTGTCTTCCTGATCTGTCAGCAGCACAGTTCAAACAGTAACATGGTTGACAGCTCCTTCCTTCTGGAAACATTTTCCTCTTGATTGCCATGAAACTATACTATCTTGGTTCCCTCCTACCCCTCTGGCCTCCCTTAAAGTCATTAGCTATCTCTTTCACTCCTATATACAACTTTTTAACATTGGGGTTCCTCAGGTCTTGATCCTTGGCCCTTGTTGGGGATTAAATCATGTCCTATTCAAAGTTATGTTCAGGTCCCAACCCTGGTCCTATGGAGGTGAAGCCATTTGTAAAAAGGAACTTTAAAGATGTTATTGGTTGGGAAGTGAACTTGGCCCAGTGGTTAGGGCGTCCGTCTACCACGTTGGGAGGTCCACGGTTCAAATCCCGGGCCTCCTCGACCCGTGTGGAGCTGGCCCATGCGCAGTGCTGATGCGCACAAGGAGTGCCCTGCCATGCAGGGGTGTCCCCAGCGTAGGGGAGCCCCACGCACAAGAAGTGCACACCATAAGGAGAGCTGCCCAGTGTGAAAGAAAGTGCAGCCTGCCTAAGAATGGCGCCACCCACACGGAGAGTTGCCACAAGATGATGCAACAAAAAGAGACACAGATTCCCAGTGCTGCTGATAAGGATAGAAAGGGTCACAGAAGACGATGCAGCAAATAGACACAGAGAACAGACAACTGGGGTGGGGGGGAGGGGGGAGCAATTAATTAATTAATTAATTTTTTTAAAAAGATGTTATTGGTTAAGGTGTGTTTGAATGGAATTAGGGTGAGCCTTAATTCAATATGGCTGATGTCCCTAAAAACAAAGGAAATATGACACAGAAAGAGAAGCTACTGGAAGCGGTCAGAAGCTAGAAGTTAAGGGAACCAGAAGAGAAAGGAGAAGACTGCCATGTGCAATGCCATGTGATAGAAAAGCCAAGGACCAAGGATCACTAGCAGCCAGCCCCCAAATCCCAGTCTTTGGGAAGAAAGCATTGACTTGCTGCCTCCAGTTCAGCCTTCTGCTAGCCTCAAAACTTTGAGCCAAAAAATTCCAGTTGTTTAAGCCAGCCCATTGTATGGTATTTGTTTTAGTGACAAAAAAACTAGTACAGTTCTCTTCTCTACCTTTTCTCTTTAAGTGTACTTATTCACTCATAGCTTCAGTTAAAGCTGATAAAATAACTTCCAAATTCATAGTTCCAATCCAGACCTATTTTATTAGCTCAAGATCAGTGTAGCCAATGGGCTACTTAATATCCTCCTCTCGGGCATACCGACTCAATGTGTTCAAAATTAGGCTCAGATTCTTCCCCCTAAAATTGTTCTAGTTAATGTAGTACTATGTAACCATCTAAAATATTGTTAGATACATATATACTTCTGAAGTAGAAACATGTTCACCACAGATTATGTGAGAAAAGAAGATTACAAAGCATTATGTATCATTTATTCCCATTACTACTATAAAATAAAGATACATATGCACAGAAAAAGACCTGTTAAGACATATACCAAAATGTTAAGCAATAAGCTCTGAATGGTAGCATTATAGGTGATTTGCTTTTTCTCCTTTTTCTTCTTCAGTTCTTTTTATGTATATGTTTATTTCCAAATTCTCTAAAATGAATATATCTTATTTTTATAACCAGATACTCTTAGTTTTGTTTTTTTTTTTTTAATGTCCTGATAATCTGCGCTATGAAGTTCAGGGCATCAACTATGAAATTTTCTTCCTAAAATTTTTAACTTGAATTTAGTCAAGCTTTTATATCTAACTTGCAGGTTGTAGGAAAAAGAGAAGACAGAAGAATATGTTATACAACACATGAGGAAATAGTAAGATAAATCCAGAAGAAAGGATAGTCTATAAGACATGGTTTGTCTCATCAAAAAAAAACCCTTGTGCATAGATTTCAGATGTTTAATTCAAGCCCCATGGTTACCACCAAGAAAACATCAGAGGGCACTACAATATTGAGAATGTGATTAATCCCACTAAATGGTAAGCTGGGGAGGACTGGGATGGGGAGTTTTATGTTATATATATGTTTTGACAACTGAAAGAAAATAGATTTTAAAAAAGAGAAAATGAAGAAACAAAATAATCAAATGCAATACAAGATCCTGGATTGGATCTTAGAATGGAGGAAAAAATGCTTCAAAAGACATTATTGGGGCCTAACTCTGATTAAGATGATGGAGTAAGATGCTCCATGGCTTTGTCCCCTCACAGAGGCTTTGAAAACCCAGCAAGAACTGACAAACATCATTTTCAAAACTCCTGGAAACAGCAAAAGGGCTGTGGTAACAGAGTGAGTGCTGAATCAAGAAAAAGGCAAGGCAAAAATAGTAGGATCTCGTGGTCCCCTGGTTAGTCCCTGCTACAAGCCCCTCTTCCAGCTTACTGCAGAGCCAGCTCCAAGTCCCAGTGCAGATCCCTGGTCCTGGTTCCAGAGAGAGAAGAGGAAATCTCATGCACATACTGGGAACATGTATGTCAGGCCCAGTCTCTCTGGTGGTGGCCTAAGGGACGGAATAAGGACACTCATCATATACTCACTATCCTAAACACAAAGAGAATATCAATAAAGATATGAAATGATGAAAAAGAAACAGAACCAAGGACCACAGTACCAGAAATTAAAAGTTCCCTAGAGGGGTTCAACAGCAGATTGGAGCTGACAGAAGAAATAACCAGAGAAGATGAAGATAAGACAATTCATATCATTCAGTCTGATGAGCAGAAAGAAGAAAAAAGAACAGTTCCTAATGAACCTGGGGGACACCATCAAGTACACCAATGTGCACACTACTGTGAGAGTCTCAGAAGGAGAAGAAAGGGGAAAGGGCAGAGGGAACATTCAAAGAAATAATGGCTGAATACTTTGCAAATTTAATAAAAGACAAGAACATACATATTCAAGAAGCTTAAGAACTCCAAACAGGATAAACCCAAAAGACCCATGCCACAGAATATTATAATTGAACTGTCAAACACCATTGATAAAGAAATAATTCTGAAAGCCACAAAAGAGAAGCACTGTGTCATGTACGAGGAAGCCTCAGTAAGTTTAAGTACCAATTTCTCATGGGAAACCATGGTGGCAAGAAGACAGTGGGATGACATAAAGTTCTGAAAGCAAAACATTGCCAAACATGAATATTATATCTGGCAAAACCATCATTCAAAAACGGGAGCAGATGTAGCTCAAGTGGTGGAACACCTGCTTCCCATGTATGAGGTCCCAGGTTCAATCTGGGGACAAAAGAAAAACTCTTGGAGAGTAGCTAGTTGAGCACTTGCTTCCGATGTGCAAGATTCTGCATTCAATCCCTGGTACCTCCTTAAAAAAGAAAAAAAAAAGAGAGAGAGAGGCTCCATTTCCTCCCTGGGGGCCTTGGTGCCACAGGAAGATCAAATGCTTCATTCCCACAGGACCCATGGAGAAAATGCTCACAACCCTGGGACTATTCTGGCAGGTCCATGAGTTACTGAAGTTGAAAGTTGAAAGAGTGGCCCTGGTGGATACATCCCAGAGAAATCTGTTCAGAGATGTGATGCTGGAGAGTTCCAATCATCTGGTCTCATCAGGGAGTGTCCTGATGCTTCAGATCACAATAGCAAAAACAAGAGGGTATCAAGTCTGCAAATCAGATGTATGTTTAACATTGGAGCAGGGAGAGGAACTCTGGAGAGAAGGAATAGGATTTCTCCAAAATCAGAATTCAGGCAGAGAAAGTGCCATTAAAAAACAAGAAATGACAACTATACTATATGATATGTTTTCAGGAAAGACAAATCTAGCATTATATCATTGGGAATTGTGACAATTTGAGATTACGTTTGTGAATCCCAAAAAGAGAAGATTTGTAAACTAATCTATTCCTCCAGGTGTGAAACCCTTTGACTGCATTAGATTCAGCTGAGAAGTCTTTGATTAAATTACCTGTTAAGATTAGGGCTTTGATTAGACCACATCAGGTTGAGTCCCCGCCCACTTGGTGGGCCAATATAAACAAACACTCACTCAAGAAGACACATGGGAAGAGAGAGAGAGCTCTGTCATTTTTTATCCTGGGGTCCCAGGAAGAAATGAGCCATTTGCCTGATATTTTGCAGCTGACCTTGGAAAGAGAAGATACAGAAGAACCGGAAAGAAAGAAGCCCTATGCCAAGAGACAGAGGAAGCCCTGAGAGACAAGCCCTATGCCAGCCTGCAGCTGAGAGAGAGGAAACCCAGAGGGAAAGGTCGAATCCTTGCAGAGATCAGCAACCATCTTGCTTCAACACATGGCAACTGACTTTGGTGAGAAAGCAGACTTGAGCTGGACTCCTTAGGGCCTTGAACTGTAAGCTTTTACCCCAAATAAATACCCTTTATAAAAGCCAACAGATTTCTGGTATTTGTATTAGCACCTCTTTGGCAGACTAATACAGGAACTCACATTCCAAAAAATCCCTTTATGTGTAACAATCTCAAGGAGATTGCTCTCTGAGATCCACTGTGACTCAACATGTATCAATTCATAAGGGAAGAAATCCCTATTTCAGCAACCTCTATGGAAAAGACTTCAGTGACCAGATATCTTTTACTCAACATAAGCAAGTTCACATCACAAGTAAATCATATGAATATCTTAATGGTAAAGCCTTTGTTCTAGCCATAGATGGAAAAAAAAAAATGGAACCAACACTGGAGAGAAACCCTATAAATGTCGTCTATGTGGAAAAGCCTTCCCCTGTTGTTCTAGTGTTAGACTACCTGAGAGGACTCATACTGGGGAGAAATCCTATGAATGTCATCTATGTGGAAAGCCTTTACCCATTACTCCAGCCTTACACAACTTGAGAAGACTCACACTGGACAGACCCTACGAATGTCATCTAAGTGGGAAAACCTTCTTTCAGAATTCTTATCTTAGCCAACATGAGAGGATCCACATTTGAGAGAAACCATATGTGCATGTCATCAATATGGGAAAACCTTAAATTTATATTTGTATCCTTAAACAAAATAAGAGTACTCAAAATAGAGGGAAACCCTATGAATGCTATAAATATTGGCATGTCTTCAGGCATTGTTCTGATCTTAGATGATATGACATTCTTCATTATAAATGTTTTGAATATACAAGAGATTTCACTCATAGAATTAATCTTTAACACAACAAAGAACTCATGCTGAAAAAAGTGTTTGTAATCAACATGGAAAAGCTTCTCCTCATCCTTATTACTTCAAACAATCTAGGCAAATCCATACTGAAAAGAAGCCTTATGAATGTGACCTATGGAGCAAAGCCTTCCACTGTAGACCTGATGATATATAACATAAGTGAACTCAATATATGAATGTAGGGAAGTGGATGTGGCTCAAGCAGTTGGGTGCTCACCTACCAAATGGGCGGATCCAGGTTCAGTTCCTGGTGCCTCCTAAAGATGAGCAAGACAGCGAGCTGATGCGAAGGGCTGGCACAGCGAGCTGACACACCAAGATGGCACAACGAGGAAACACAATGAGATAGAATAAGCAGGGAATGGATATGGCTCAAGTGATTGGGCACCTCCCTCCAACATGGGAGGTCCCAGGTTTGTTTCCCAGTGCTTCCTAAAAAGAAATCGAACAGACAGAAAGTACACAACGAACAGACACAGAGAGGGGGACAGCAAGCATAAACAACGAGGGGGCAGCAGAAATAAGTAAAATAATAAATCTTAAAAAAAAAGAATGCAATAAATGTGGAAAAAAATGAGATTGACATTCCATGATAAACTATAACTAACTAAAAGGACTTGTCATGACTAAACCAGCTATAAGAGATGCTAAAAAGAGTTCTGCAGACTCAAAGGAAGGGCAACAGACAATAGATTGAAGCCATGTGAAATAGCAATCTTTGGTGAGGGTCAGAACATGGGTAAATATAAATGTTAGTACTATTGTAGTTTTGATTTGTAACTGCTCTTTTTACTTCCCACAGGATCTAAAAGACAAATGCATAAAATGGAATGCTCAATCAGTGGTTTTAAACTCATAATATATAAACATGTAATTGTGACAAGAACTACATAAAGGTGGGAGGACAGAGAGTATAGGAACAGTTTGTGTATACTACTGAAATTAAGCTGGTATCAAGCAAACAGACTGGTATAGATTTATGATGTTAAATTTAAGCCCAATGGTAACTACAAAGAAAATATCTATGCAAGCTCACAGAGACAGAAATTAGAGTACAAGTCACCAGAGGTGGGAAACACGGCAACAAGGAAGTATTGCAAAATAGGTGTGGGGTTTCTGTTTAGGTAGATGGGAATGTTTTAGTAATGGAAGGTGGTGAAGGTACTGCAACATAGTGAATGTGATTAACTCAACTGATTGGTATGTGTAGCAGTTTCATATGGTTATGAATTCCAAAAATAGATATGGGATTATGTTTGTAATCTGATCTCTTACTGGGCATGACTGAGTTATGATTGGGGCTTTGATTGGGCCACATCATTAGGGTGTTGAGTTCCCACCCACCAAGGGTGGGTAAAGATAAAAGGCATGCAAAGGATAGAGCTGAGGGTTTGTTTTTGTTTTGTTTTTTCTTTATTTTTTAATGTTACATTAAAAAAATATGAGGTCCCCATATACCCCCCCAATCCCCTCACCCCACTCCCCCCATAACAACAACCTCCTCCATCATCATGAGACATTCATTGCACTTGGCGAATACATCTCTGAGCACTGCTGTACCACATGGTCAATGGTCCACATTATAGTTTACACTCTCCCCCAGTCCACCCAGTGGGCCATGGGAGGACACACAATGTCCAGTAAGTGTCCCTGAAGCACTACCCAGGATAACTCCAAGTCCTGAAAATGCCCCCACATCACATCTCTTCTTCCCACTCCCCACCCTCAGCAGCTACCATGGCCACTTTCTCCATCTCAATGCTATATTTACTTCCATTACTAATCATAATAGTTCCAGAATAGAATATCAGTAAGTCCGCTCTAATCCATACTCTACTCCTCCATTCTGTAGACCCTAGGATGGTTATGTCCTCTCTACCTCTGTATCAAGAGGGTGCTTAAATTCCACTTGGATGATGGATGCAATTCTCCTGTTTGCAGTTGTAGGCACTCTTGACTCCCTGGTGTGGTGGTTGACCTTCTCCACCTCCCTGTTAGCGGGCTGGGATAAGTCCAATAAACCAGAGGGTAGGAGTTGCAAGTCTACTGAGGCTCAGGGCCCGGTTATCACATGGACAGTCCAGAGATTCAGGTCCCCTGAGTATACACTAAACCCCAGTGCCAACCACACTGTACATTCTTCTGCAGCCGCTTGCATTATTTGGTGGCACTGGGAAACTACATCTCTTTTTGGTTGTGTCATCTTGCTGTATCAGCTCTCCATGTGTGTGGCGACACTCCTGGGTGGGCTGTGCTTTTTTTCACATGAGGCATCTATCCTTATGGGGTGCACTCCTTGCATGTAGGGCACCCCTATGTAGGGGTGCCCCCATGTGGCATGGCACTCCTTGTACATGGCAGCACTGCGCATGGGCCAGCTCAACACATGGGTCAGAAGGCCCTGGGGATTGAACTCTGGACCCTCCATATGGTAGATCGACACTCTAACAGTTGAGCCACATCTGCTTTCCAGAGTTGGAGCTTTTTGATGTAAGGATTTCTGATGTTGGAGATTTGATGTTGGAGTTTGATGCTATAGCCTCAAGCTAGAGCCCCGGGAAGTAAGCTCACAGAGGAAAGAGAAGCAAGCCCCAGAAAGAGAGGAACCTTGAGCCCAGGAAGAAGTAAGCCCTGGGAAGAGAGGAACCCTGAACCCAGAGAGAAGCAAGACCCTGGAAGAGAGGAACCCAGGAAGCCTGAACCCCACAGACGTCAGCAGCCATCTTGCTCCAACACGTGAACACAGACTTTTTCACACGGAGTGGCTTTCCTTGTGGGGCACACTCCTTGCATGTGGGGCATCCCTCCACGGGGATGCCCCTGCACGGCATGACCCTCCTTGCACATGGCAGCACTGCACGTTGGCCAGCTTACCACATGGGTCAGGAGGCCCTGGGTTTGAACCCTGGACCTCCTATATGATAGGCAGACGCTCTATCATTTGAGCCTCATCTGCTTCCCTGTACTAGGTTTATATTATTTTTGTAACTGCTTTATAAATTTGAAAGAGTTTCAAGGTAAAAAGTTAAAGAAAAAAAGGATATTACTGTGATATAAAGAAATACTTGAATATAGAGTGTAAACTTTGTATCATTGTAAATTTCTTGAAGTTGATAACTGTACTTAAGGTGGTTACATAAGTCAGTGTCCTTGTTTTTAGGAAACATACATGGATGTATCATGTGTTCAAGGAGTAGGATGGGTGCAACTTGCTTGCAGAGATTCAGAGAACAGATGACAGAAAGGCAAATAGGGGATTGATTGATAAATTGAAAATTATACGGCAAATATGGTAAAATATTAAAATTGGCAGGCCTGGTTATCTGGGGTATGAGGGTATGTTGTAGTTCTTCGTATGGAGTTTGTATTATTTATGCAAATGTCCTGTTAAGTTGGAAATTCTTCCAAAATGAAAAGGTTTAAAAAAATATTTTTCAATTATAATTTAGTTCTGGAAATAGAAATTAGTGAAGGTTACACAACATTGTCAATGTACTTAACGTTGCACAATTGTACATTTAAAAATTGGCAAAATGGTTCTATATTATATATATTTTAACCACAGTAAAAAAAAATGTTAAAATGAAAAAGTCATTGCTATAGAAAACAAAATGGCAAGACTATTCTAAGTTAAAGATGACATAACAACCAAATGTAAACCTTATTTTATTCTTGGTTAAAAACAATAATCACGAATGATTTTTTGGGGATAATTGAGAAAATGGATAGGTTATTAGATAATATTAGGATATTATTAATTTTCTTGAGTGAGAAAATAGTACTGTAGTTCTTTAACAGAATGTAATGAATGTTGTTATTTAAGTTTTCCTTTAACCCTTTACGCCCACTACAATATTCAGGTTTTAAAAGAATTCCATAGTTTGCGATGGTAGGCTTTGGGCCTGCTGGAAATGGTGATTCCCTAGACATTGCCATCATCTTCTAAAATAATTAACATATGTAAAAGCCTCTCAGACACTGCCTGGCACATAGTTAAGCACTCAAAATGTTAGTTCCCTAACATAAGGGGGGAAAGCAACTATGGACTAACTAGATTACTATTTTCTAGCAATGGAAGAACTTGTATCATTGATACAAAGGCCGTGGCCACCAGAGGTTCTGAAGGGAGGGAAGAGGAAGAATAGGTGCAACATGGGGGCATTCTTGGGACACTGGAATTGTCTTGCATGACCTTGTAAATGACAGATACTGGCCATTATACATTTTGTCAAAACCCATAAAATTGTGTGGGGAAAAGTATATGCTATAATGTAAATTATAATCTTGGTTAGTACAGTGCTTCAATATGTATTCATCAATTCTAACAAATGCCCCACACTAATGTGCGGCAGCTTGCTCGGTCGGTAGAGGTGGGGTCTGGCTGCGGACGAGGGGTCAGTCCAGCTCAGGACGAGGGGTCAGTCCCGCTTGGGACGAGGGGTCGGTCCCACTTGGGACGAGTGGTCAGTCCGGCAGCAGACGAGGGGTTGGTCTCACAGGGGTTGCGCGGTTTGGCTGACGGGGTCGCCCGGCGAAGCCGGCGACGAAGGGGTCGCCCGGAGAAGCAGGCGACGAACTGGGGACAAGGGAGGCCAGGCCCTTGTCGGAGGCTCTCAGGACTGGAGGGCGCATGGCAGAAGAACTACCGCGGAGACAAGGTAAACACGCAAGTCCACTTTATTGAGGGAGAGGCAACAGTTTTGTAGGGGCTGGGGAAGGCTGATTGGTCGAAGCCACGCCCTGTTCTGATTGGTTGCTGGCGAAAGGTCAGTGGGCGGTACTGGACGGGGGAGGGGTGGTGGTTAGGGATTGGCTGGCGCTGTTGCTGAGGGAAGTGGCAGGGTTTAGGGATTGGTGGCTGCTGTTGCTGGGATGGAGGGCAGACTTGAGTTTCCCGCCCACGCCCGGCTGTTGCTGCTGTCGGGGGGAGGGAAAAGGGCAGACTGGATTTTTCCGCCCACGCCTGGCTGTTGCTGCTGTCAGGGGAGGGGAAAAGGGCAGACTGGAATTTTCCGCCCTGCGCCTGCGCAGGGAGAAAGAAGAAGAAGGGTGCCGCCCCACAGGCATCGTGTGGCGCCATCCGGGAGGAGGGGCGGCCGCGGAAGCATGGCTGCCAAGAAGGGGAGACCCGAGGGCACTCTGCGCCCATGCCGAGCTCCCTTCAGGGGTGGCGGTGAGTCCGACCAGCCACCCTATTATGGGGGCAGCGGCTTGGCCTGCCGCGGCTGCTCCCCCGCCAGGCCAGCAAACCACACTTCAGCCCGAGGGGTGACTGCACTAATGAAAGTTGTTGTTAATGTGGGAAAGTGTGGGAGGGGGAGGAGGTAGGATATATGGGAATTCCCTATATTTTTGATGTAACATTTATGCAATCTAAAGCTCCTTTTAAAAAATAATTTTTTAAATAAGTAAATATCAGTTCTTTTCCTTATTCCCATTCCTTTACTTCTGATACTCTTTATAATCCTTTGACAGGTGTTGTAAATATCCAACAAATGCTTTGAAATTTTTCACATAACAGGCAAACCAAAATTAGGAAATAATTGGGTTGAAACACAGACCAAAATTCATTGAGATTAAATGGACATTAATTTTGGATAAACCACTATGAGAAAAGTCCTAGCTTGGTGGATAGGTCTGGAATAGTTCCAGTAATAACAGCAGCTAGCTTTTTGGAGCACTTTATGTGTTCTGTCTCATTCACTCTTCAATTAATTCACTGCAGTTTTTACTATAATTTTTACCATTTTTCATAGTGAGGAAGTCAAGCTACAGAGAAGATGAGTAGTTTGCCAAAGGTCACAGAACTGGTATGTGGCAGAGTCAGACTCCAAACTTCATACAAAACTCTTGCTCTTGACTACCGCTTTATGTTCTCTCCTATTGTCCTCCTCCATGTGAAGGATGAGATTTGGTTCTGTGTACTCTTCTCAAAGACATGTTAGGTATCCTTCTAGACAAAATTATTATGCAGTACTAGAGGGTCATTTAGAGTAGGCAGACAACCATCAGGAAATAAGTGCTTACCTGAAGAACAGATGGGATTCTCTCTTGAAGTTCTGAACCTAAAAAGATGAAGACAGCATGATAAATACAATTAGATACTCAGATTTTATTTACACAGGACTACCAAAATTCATATGCTCTTCATTAAGGATATGTCAATAGTAGATGTTTCCTTATTCCTGCCTACCTTTCTTCCTTCCACAAATATTATTAAGCACCTCCTAAAGGCCAGGCAGTGTGCTAGGTTCTGAGGATGGGAAAATCAGTAAGATGCCTCTATCTATGGTCTAGTTGGAAGAAATATAAGTAAATAAATGTGAGCCACAACATACAAATGATCCAGAACAGAAACCTGTACACGATATGGTAGAACACAAAGAAAAGAGGGGTCACTGCTACTGGGGAGTGGAACTATTTGAGTTGAGTCTTAAAAATGGAAGAATTATTTAGCACTGCAAGGAAAATCATCCTACTTAGAGAAAAGAAAGTTATGTGTTTGGGGAATAGCAAGCAACTGGATATGACTGGAACTTAAGTATCAGGGAAGGGAACAGAGTAAGAGATAGACTGAACAAGTAATCAGGGACTAGGTCATAAAGAACTCTGTACGTTATACCAAGGAGTTCCATTTTTACCCTACAGACAGTGGGAAGCCCTCAGAAGATTTTAAACACAGAAGTGACATGGTAAGGTAAGTTTTGGAAAGATAACCCTAGTAGCAGGTGAGCAATCAGAAGAGGTGAACTGGAACCAGTGAAATGGTCCCTGCAATAGCCCAGGAGAAAGGGGATAAGACTTACATTATTAGAAGAGGGGCAGGGAGGATAGAAGGAAGGGGCAGCAACAAGAGCTGTTATCAGTGCCAGAATGGACACCAGAGCCAAGGGACATGGAAGAGAGGATATGGTTCTTGGTTTCTGGTTCAGCTGACTAGGAAATCAGAGTATTTTAGTTCCACATCCTGAAAACTTTGAATCTAATCTGTGGAAAAACCTGAAGACAAACAGATTTGTGATTGAATGCTGACTCCACAATTTCTAAAGTGGGACCTCTGACAAATCTCTGTAACTTGGTTATCTTGTCCTTATAATGCAATAATAAGAGTTGAACCAATCTTAAACTCTCTAAGATGGTTTCCTCTTTTGTAAAGAGAATATTTATATTTGTCCTGTAGTGTTTTTGTAAAGATTAGAGATAATATATGGAAAATGCCTAGCACAGCACCACAGAAGGTACTCATCAAACAGTAGTTAACAAATGATGGAAAAAATAGATTAAGAGGGTAAAGCAATAAGGGAAAAAAGGCTTCAATAAATGTAAAGAATTCAAGAAATCATGTGAACTTGTGAGCAGCATGTGCTCCAGGAATATATACAAATTCATATGTTTTTATACCTGTGGCTGTTGCATATAAGATACCCAGTGAATATCTGCTGAATACATAGATAAATAAACTACCTAATACCTTTTGTTAGCACCTAGAGAAAACAAAGGGGAGGCAGCACTCTATAGGCGTTATGAAAAAAAAAAAAAAGACTTTAGGTTTGTGTCTTAACTCCAAACCATAACTCATCTTAGAACAATTGGTTAAACTCTTTGAACCTGAGTTCTATATGTATGAAATTGAGATAATATCACCTGGTCACCAAGAGGACCAATTCATTCATTAAACAAATATTTAGTTTACATTGTAGTTAATACTCTCCCCCAATCCATGCAGTGTAGCAGTGCTCTAAAATGTATTCACCAAATGCAATAAATGTGCCACACTTATGAAAGAGGTTGTTAATGTGGGAGGAGTTGGGGGGTGGGGAGTGGGGTATATGGGAACTTCTTATATTTTTTAATGTAACATTTTGTGTGATCTATGTATCTTCAAAAAAAAAAAAAGACAAAAAATTTGCTAAAAAAATATATTTACATTTCACACCCATCAGAATGGCTGGTATTAAAAAAATGGAAAATAACAAGTGTTGGAGAGGATATGGAGACATAGGAACACTCATTCATTGCTGGTGGTAATGTAAAATGGTGCACCTGCTGTGGAAGACAGTTTGGCGGTTCCTCAGAAAGCTAAGTACAGAACTATCACACGATCCAGCAATCCTACTACTAGGTATATGGCGCCCAGCGTGGGGCAGGTAAGGACCCCCGTCCCCTCCCGGGCCTAACAACCCGCCGGAGAGGGCTCTTCCGTCCGCCCTTAGCGGACCCCTCGACCAGCCCCGTACAGGCTCGGTCTCTTCCGCCCGGCACTCTGCGAGGGCCCCTCATCGCCCCCCCCCAGGAGGGCTCTGGCGCACTGCAGCTCAGGCCACTCGGGCCCAGCCGCCCTAGAGGCATCCGATTAAGTCCCTGCTGTCCCTCCACCTTACCCCCGCCTCGCTCCATAATTTGGCGGACCCCATGCCTGTTCTCCTCCCACCGCAGCCATTCCTTCTATACTTCCTCCTCGTCACCTTTCTGTTTGTCGTCCTCCTCTCTGCCTTCTGCCTTGCCGACACGGCTCCTAGGGACTGGAACCCTGGCCAAAGAATCCTCTTAGCCATTGCCTTTCTCCTTCTCATCCTCGCTCTGGTCTCCCTTATCGTCCTGTTCCTCAAAAGGCCTTTCCCTTTTTTCCCCTCCCTCTCTCTCGCCATGGGGACCTCTCTCTCTCGCAAGTAAGCACCCCAGGTCCGCGCCCTGGCGGCCCTGCTTGACTTCCATCAATGCAAGGTCTCTGTCCAACAGCTGCAGTCCTTTTGGGACCTCCTTCTTCCCTTTAATCCCTGGCTTGCTACTGTTACTCTGGGACCCTGACACCTACCGAATTCTCGTCGACCGCGTCGCCGCGGCTATACAGCACGAGAATAAACACTTTCCCCCGGGCCTTATTCCCACCCTCATTACGCTCCAGTCCTGCCTCCAGGGGGCTCTCCCCCCCCAGACCTATTTTACAGAGGAGGAGGAGGACAACGCTCCCGCCGCATCTAACTCCGATTTTGCCTCAGCATGCGGGCCAGAACACCAAACCCGCCACCGCAGCCGAGGCCAACAAGGAGGGAGCGCTGCCGCCTGAGGGCCCTGCAACACCAGATGAACAAGCTCTCCCTGGGTGCGACGGATCCAGAGGAAACGAGGAATCTACTTCATCTATACCGCGCAGCTAAACGCGCTCACCCCGCCCCTCACCCAAACCTCTCTGCTCTTCTCCTCTCCATGCTCTCGCTCCTCCTCACAACCCCGACGGTGCTCTCCAATCCACAACATCAACCTTTCAATTGGTCTCCTTTTTTATAATCCGGAAAGCACCAGTCTCCTCCCCATCACCTTCAGTCCCAGTCGGACCAGCCGGCAGAGGCCGTCTGCCCATTGCCATGGCAGCCCCCTTTTCTTCTAAACTAAAAAACAAGGGTGAGATGAGGTAACAAGCATGCTACCATCGTTGGGCAGGCCCAGCACGTTGAGATGAGGCCTCGTCTCCTGCTGGGTGAGTGCTTGGCGTGGGTAGATTGTCGCCCCCCTGCTACTCTTGCCCGTAACGGCTGCCTCCTCTATCTCCACCCAGCATCCGGTCTCCATAGGGGCCGCCCTAGGGTAATCGGCCTGCCTCTCCCGCGCCTCACCAGAACCCAACCCACAACTTCCCCTTATCTTCTGCCCCAGCCCCCATATACCCCCCTGCCAGAATGATAACCTCACCTCTGCCCCTTTACCTAGCAACAGCCTCCAACAACCAATCGGAGGTCGCCTTCAGCTTAAGCCAATCCGCACCCCACACGTCACCCCTTACCCTCGTACCTCACCCCCAACCGTCCCCCAGCCAATTAGCAGCCTCCCCTCACATACATTGCCTTAATTGCCTTAATTGGCTTAGCCTTGCTACCGCCAGCGCCCTAGCCTATATAAACGCTTGTCTTCCTCAATAAAGCAGACGCGTTGCCACCACTCTCCGTCTCCGCAGCATTCTTCCCGCCGCTGTGCGTCCGCCCTTGACACCGCCCGCTGTCCGCCGTGCGCCCTCAGGTATATACCTCAAAAAATTGAAAGCAGGGACTCAAACAGATATTTGAACACTTGTGCTCATAATGGCATTATTCACAATTGCCAAAAACTGGCAGCAATCCAAGTGTCCATCGACTGATGACTAGATAAATAATTATGTGGTACATATATACAATGGAATGTTCTTTAGCCTTAAAAAAAGAATGAAGTCCTGATACATGTGATAACATGGATGAACCTTGAAGACGTCATGTTGCGTGAAATAAGACAGACACAAAAGGACAAAAATTTTTTTAATCCATGGAACTATACTACACTATCAGTGAACCCTAAGTTAAACCATGGATTATAGTTAAGAGTACAATTATAAAAATGTACTATCATAAATTGTAACAAATGTTCCATACCAACACAAGGTGTTATTGATGGGTGGTATATGGGAATCCTGTATTTTAGTATGATTGCTCTGTAAACTCAAAACTTCTCTAATAAAATAAATAAATAAAACACAAATATTTATTAAGAACCTACTATGTGTCGGACACCATTTTTAGACCCTTAGCATAGAACGGTGAGCAAAATTTAGTCCCTGTGATTCTTAAATTATGGGTGGGGGGAGAAAGACAATATTTAAATATACAATTATGTATAATGTATCAAATAGTGATATCTGCTATTAAGAAAAATAAAGCAAGGTAAGGGGATAGAGCTTGATGGAGAAGGCTATTTTACATAGGATAGTCAGGGAAGTCCTCTCAGATAAGATGACATTTGGGCACAAACCTGATATAATATAAAGCAGCAAGGCATATAGATATTTGAGGGAAGAATGTACAAAGGCCTGTGGTGGGAGAGACATAAGGAATCAAGGAATAGTATCGCTAAAGCTGAGTAAGTACTATAAAATGAGGATGCAGATTATGTAAGGCCTTGTATAAGCCATGGTAAGGACTGGAGATTTTATTTGAAGTGAGATGGGATACCACCGGAGAGTTTTGATCAGAGGAATGATGTAAGCCACCTTGGTTTTAAAAGAATCACCCTGATTTAGTGTGAAGGATAGGAGACAAGCGTAAAAGTAGGGAGACCAGTTAAAAAGCTAGGGTGATGGCAGTAAAGGAGATGAGAAGACTAGGAACTGGTCCCCAGTGGTTAAGCAGAACAGAAAGCATGAGGCCAGAAACTGAAAGTGAGAAATGGTTTGATTTCTAGATTCAGTTAGATATAGAAAGAAAGAGCAGTGTCAAGGATAACTCTAAGGATTTGGGCCTGAGCAACTAGAGAAGTAGAATTACCATTTACTGAGATTGGGGAAGGAGCAAGATAACAGGAAAGTTAAGGCTTAAGATGCTTAGTAGGCATACAAGTTGAAATGATGAAAGAAAATTGTGGGAAAGATGAAGCAGAATGCAAATATTAACTATACTTAATTATTGTTATTAACATCCTTACCTTAAGAGGGAAAAGGCTTGTTTGAAAATGGTATCATTCTTCAGGTACAGCACCTACAGCAAAAACAGTCATTTAGACAACTGTAAGCATTCAAGCACCTCTTTCAAAGAGGCTAGAAACCCGCAATACACAGTCCAAAGGAATTATCCTACAGTTAACAACAAATATGCACAAATACCAAGGGCATCTTTTTCTTATTCTGTCCACTATCTGGCACATAGAAACTGCAAAGAAGAAGGGAAAAAAAAAAAGGCCCACCCTTCCACCCTGCATTTAAAAAAAAAAAAAATGGATTGATTGATTTTCCCTCTTTCCCTTCCTCCCACCCTGCTGTTTTTGCTGTCTGTGTTCTCTTCTCTTATCATTTTCTCTCCTCTAGGATTCACCAGGATTTGATCCTGGAGACTTCTAATGGGGAGACAGGCTTCCTGTCAATTGCACCACTTCAGTTCCTGGTTGTTTTTGTTTGTTTTTTTAAAGATTTATTTATTTACTTATTTCTCTCCCCTCCCCACCTCGCCCCCCGCCCTGGTTGTCTATTCTCTGTGTCTATTTGCTGTGTCTTCTTTGTCCGCTTCTGTTGTTGTCAGCGGCATGGAAATCTGTGTTTCTTCTTGTTGTGTCATCTTGTTGTGTCAGCTCTCTGTGTGGGCAGCACCATGCCTGGCAGCCTGCACTTTCTTTCGCGCTGGGCAGCTCTCCTTAAGGGGCGCACTCCTTGCGCGTGGGGCTCCCCTACGCAGGGGACACCCCTGCATGGCACAGCATTCCTTGCGCGCATCAGCACTGTGCATGGGCCAGCACCATACAGGTCAATGGGGCCCGGGGTTTGAACCACGGACCTCCCATGTGGTAACGGATGCCCTAACCACTGGGCCAATGGTTCCTGGTTTTTGCTGTGCTTTACCCTGACTCTCCCCTTGTCTCTCTTTTTTTTTTAAGGATTTATTTATTATTTATTTATTTCCCCCTCCTTGCAGCTTGTTTTGCTGTCTGCTCTCTGTGTCCATTTGCTGCATATTCTTCTGTATCTGCTTGTCTCCGTTTGTTGCAATATCTTGCTGCGACAGCTCTCTGTGCAGTACAGGCTGTCAGCTCTCCGCAGGCATAGGCCAGCTTGCCTTCCCAAGGAGGCCCTAGGACGCAAACCCAGGGCATCCCATACGGTAGACAGGAGTCCAAACAATTGAGCCACAGCCATTTCCCTCTTGTCTCTCTTTTGATGCGTCATCATCTTGCTGCATGACTCACTTGTGTGGGGTACTGGCTCATCACGCAAGCATTTGTGCAGGCACTGGCTTGCTGTGTAGGCACGCTTTATCTTCCTCTTTTTCACCATGAAGCCCCAGGGATTGATCCCAGGTCCTCCCATATGGTAGTCAGAAGCTCTATCACTTGAGCCACATCTATTTCCCCCATGCTGCATTTTTTACCCTGCTTCCCCTATCTTTATCTATTTTTTCTATCAGTCAACAACCACAAGGCATCTTCCATGTAAGACACCAGGTGAAAAGCTTTCTTATATGTGCTCTAATTCTCAAAATAACACTGAAAGAATTTTACAGGTGAAGCAACTGAAGCTGAGGGGTTACCTTCTAAGAAATTACAGCTAATAAGTGGCTAAGAGGACTGTTTTACCCCAAAGTCTGTATCTCTAATGCAACAGACTATCTCTCTCAGTAATAAAAATAATAATACCAATATAAAAAGAAAATAATAATAATGGCAAGAAGCAGTAGACATGGCAGCTTCCCTCCCTAAGCCTCCTCTCTCCCCAATTATTTCAATTTCACTCTGCTGTGACCCTGCTAGCACCACTCAACCATCAGTGGTATGGGTTTACTAAGGAAGTATTTAACAAAGAGATCTTTTTATAAAGTAATTAGATAATAAATATAAAATGTACTTAAAGTTCTATAACATAAAGAGAAGTCTTCATACTGTGGGAAACAATGTTAATTTCTTCAGCATGTATGTGTTAAAAGTAGGAACCCAGAAAAAGCCAAAGTAGTTACAACCCTAGGTACTGGTTCTCCTGAAGGCTACAGAAATCCACAGGGTATATGGTCAAGGCAGATGGATTTGGAGTTCTGTACCATGGCAGAGGGCCCTACTTTGGAATTCGTGCTCCTGAGTGTGATGGAGCTGGACTCAGATGTGACTTTTCTACACATGCCTCTTCTGTCACTTTTACTGAACCTGTGGTTGGCCCTAGGGATAGTGCATACTCAGGAGACTTGAATCTCTGGATCGCCCATGTGCCAGCTGGGCCTTGAGCATCAGCAGAGTGGTGATTCCTCCTCTCTGGTTTGTTGGTCTGAACCAAGGTCAGCTAACAGGGAGGTGAAGATGGTCAACCACCACACCAGGGAATCAAGAGCACCTACAACTGCAAGCAGAGGAATTGCATCCATCATCCGTGTGGAATCTAAGTCCACTCTTGATCTAGAGTTGGAGAGGGCATCACCATACCAGGGTCCACAGAATGAAGGAATAAAATGTGGACTAGAGTGGACTAACTGATATTCTGCTATAAAACTACTGTGATGAGTAATAGAAGAAATTTTAGCATCGAGGTGGAGAAAGTGGCCACAGTAGTTGCTGAGGGCAGGGAGAGGGAAGTAGAGATGTGATGTGGGGGCATTTTTGGGATTTTGAGTTGTTCTAAATGATATTTCAGGGTCAAATGCTGGACTTTATATATCCTGGCATAACCCACTGAATGTACTGGGGGAGAGTGTGAACTACAGGGTAAACTATTACCTATGTAGTGCAGCAGTGCCCCAAAATGTGTTGAGTGTGATGAGTGTGCCACAATGATGGGGGAGGTTGTTGGTGTGGGAGGAGTGGGGGGGGGGGAGGTATATGGGAACCTCTTTTTTTTGTTGTTGTGTCATCTTGTTGTGTCAGCTCTCCATGTGTGCAGCACCATTCCTGGGCAGGCTGCACTTTCTTTTGCGCTGGGCGGCTCTCCTTACGGGGTGCACTCCTTGTGCGTGGGGCTTCCCTACGCGGGGTGCACTCCTTGCGTGTGGGGCTCCCCTACGCGGGGACACCCCTGCGTGGCAGGGCACTCCTTGCGCGCATCAGCACTACACATGGGCCAGCTCCACATGGGTCAAGGAGGCCCAGGGTTTGAACCGTGGACCTCCCATGTGGTAGGCGGACGCCCTAACCACTGGGCCAAGTCTGCCGCCCCTCTTAGATTTTTAATGTAACATTTTTGTGTGTGATGTATATATCTTCAAAAAAATACAATTGACAAAAATGATGAGATGGGGGGTGGGGAGTGGGTTATATGGGAACCTCTTATGCTTTTCGTATTTTTTATGTTTTTTAATGTAACGTTCCTTGTGATCTATTAACTTTAATTTTTAAAAAAATAGAAGAAAAAAAAGTTTATTATGGAGGGAAGTGGCTGTGGCTCAATCAGTTGGGGCCCCATCTACCATATGGGAGGCCCTGCGTTCACATCCCAGGGCCTCCTTTTGAAGGCAGGCTCGCCCACAAGCACCACAGAGAGTTAACTCAGCAAGGTGAGGCAACAAAAAGGGAGACAAGCAAAAACACAGAAGAGTGCGCAGCGAATGGACACAGAGAACAGACAACAAGCAAGCCACAAGGTGGGGGGATAAATAAAAATAAATACAGACACAGAAGAATGCACAGCAAATGGACACAGAGAGCAGACAGCAAGGAAAAAGCCGCAGGGGATGGGGGATGAAAAAAAAAAGTTGTTATGGAGAAAGATTATGGGAAGATGGTGGAGTAGAAAGTTCTAGAAATCATTCCCTCCACCAAAACAACTTATTGAACTAGCAGAACAGTCTGAATCAATATTTTAAAACTTAGAGTCTAAATGAACACTGTGCAGCATCCAAGGAAAAGCTGGAGGTAGAGGTTGGTAAACTGTGGTAAGTATCAGTGAATTTTTACCCTCCATGCAGTGGCAACAATACCCCATCCACCAACAGCATGGCAGGCAGGAGTGGGGACTGCAGCTCAAGCTTCAGGAACAGTGTGGCCTATAAGAACCTAGGGCCGTGAGGTCTAATCGCTAAAAATACTTTTGATCAGTTACTTCCTATCATTGAGAGGCTGGCTTTGAGGGCAACCATTGTTTCAACACCATCCCCACCCCACCCCCACCCAAACAAAAGTAGCAGAGGAATCTAAAAAGGAAGTACCCCCTCCACTTTTTTTTTTCTATTTTCACTTTCTATTAAATTTGGGAGGAAAAAGTTTGGAAAAGCTGCGTGGCTCTGGTCTTCAACAATAACAAAAATACCTAGCAATCCCCAGAGGAATGGAAGAACTAGATTTCCAGAGTTACAACAAAATAATACTCAAAATGTCAAGTTCTCAACAACAAATTATAAAACAAACAAACAGGAGAGTATGCCCAATAATAAAGAAGAAGAAGAAAAAGATTTGCCTGAGAAAGCACATACGTTGGAACTATTAAATAAACCATATTCTATGTGTTCAATGAGCTAAAGGAATCCATATACAAAGAACTAAAGAAAATTAGGAAAACAGTGTCTGAACAAAATAAAAAGATGGAAATTATAAAAAAGGAACCAAATGGAAACTTTGGAGCAGCAAAGTACTCTAATTGAAATGAAAATCTCATTAGATGGATTCAATACCAGGTTTCAGCAGGCAGGAGAAAGGATCACTGAGTTGAAAGATAAGATGACTGAAATTATTCAGTGTGAAGAGCAGAAAGAAAGTAACTTCAGGGACACCATCAAGTGTGCCCATAGATATCATTGGAGTCAAAGAAGGACAAGAGAGAAAGGAGCAGAAAATGTATTTGAAGAAATAATGGCCAAATACATCCCCAATCTGATGAAAGACATGAATATACTACATCCAGGAAGTTCAACAAACGAAAAGCAAGACAGACCTGAAGAACTCTACACCAAGACACATTAGAGCAAAACCATCAAAATCCAAAGACAAAGAGAAGTTGTTTGTTTTTTTGAGGTACTAAGGGCCAGGGATTGAACCTGGGACCTCATATGTGGGAAGCCACCACTCAACTACTGAGCTACCTTGGTTTTCCTGAATTGGTTTTCCCATTTTTTTCTGCCTGTTGTTTGCTTTTGTTTTTTTCAGGAGGCACAGGGATCTAAACTCAGGACCTCCCACATGGGAGGCAGGCACTCCAACTGCTTGAGCCACAGCAACTCCCTGAAAAGATTTTTGAAAGCAGGAATAGAAAAGCAACTTGTGGGAGGTGGGCATGACGCAACTGACAGAGCATCCACCTATCATATGGAGGGCCCAGGGTTCGATCCCTAGGACCTCCTGACCTGTGTGGTGAGCTGGCCCACATTCAGTGCTGCCATGTGCAAGGAGTGCCATGCCATGTGGGAGTGCCCTTGTGTAGGGGTGCCCCATGTGCAAGGAGTACACCCCATAAGGAGTGCACCCTGCAAGTAAAGCCACCCCACATGAAAAAAAAACGCAGCCCACCCAGCAGTGGCACCACACAGAGAGCTGATGCAGCAAGATAATGTAACAAAAAAGTGACGCAGTTTCCCAGTGCCGCTGGATAATGCAAGTGGATGTAAAAGGACACACAGTGAATGGACACAGAGAGCAAACAATGGGGAGGGGGGAGAGAAATAAATAAAATAAATCTTAAAAAAAAAAAGAAAAGCAAATTGTTACTGGTATTCTACTATAGCATTTTTGTGACTAGTAATGGAAGAAACTGTAGCATTGATCTGGAGAAAATGGCCACAGTAGTTGCTGAGGGCAGGGAAAGGGAAGAAGAAATGAGATGTGGGGGCATTTTGGGACTTGGAGTTGTCCTAAATGATACTGCAGGGACAGATACTGGACATCATATATCCTGCCATAACCCACTGAATGTACTGGAGGAAAGTGTAAACTACAATGTAAACTATAATCCATGCAGTGCATCAGTGTTCCAGAATGTATTCACCAAAAGCAATGAATGTGCCACAATGATGAACGAGGTTGCTGATGTGAGAGGAGTGGGGGGGTGGGGGGTTGAGTATGTGGGAACCTCATATATATATATATTTTTAAAGATTTTGTTTATTTCTCTCCCCAACCCCCTCATTGTCTGCTCTCTGTGTCCATTCACTGTGTCTTCTTCTGTGATCGCTTCTATCCTTATCAGCGGTACCAGGAATCTGTGTTTCTTTTTGTTGCATCATCTTGTCGTGTCAGCTCTCCATGTGTACAGCACCATTCTTGGGCAGGCTGCACTTTTCTTTCACGCTGGGCAGCTCTCCTTATGGGGCACACTCCTTGCGCGTGGGGCTACCCTACGCGGGGGACACCCCTGCGTGGTAGGGCACTCCTTGTGCGCATCAGCACTGCGCATGGGCCAGCTCCACATGGGTCAAGGAGGCCCGGGGTTTGAACCGCGGACCTCCCATGTAGTAGACGGATGCCCTATCCATTGGGTCAAGTCCGCTTCCCTCTTATATTGTTTAATGTAACATTTTTTGTGATCTATGTATCTTTAAAAAAAAAAAGACAACTTAATAAAAAAATAAAAAATAAAAAGCATGGAATGTGGTAGTGTATAACAAAGGGAAATCTAATGTAAAATATTAATATGAATGATATTGTAAATATATAATACTGTTTAAAAAAATATAAATACAAATAATCTAGAGAGATGGAAACAGAATAGCAGCTATATATGACAAGGGAAACACAGAGAGATTGAAAGGAGATGAGCTTTTTTTGTTTGCTTACTTTTTAAAAATTATTATTGGAATAATGAAATGCTTTAAAAATGACTGAAGTGATGAATACACAACTATGTAATTATACCAAGTATTACTGAGTGTAAACTTTGGATGTATTTATGCTTTATTAATAGGTATCAGTAAAATTGATTTACTAAAAAAGAAAAAAAAGCAACTTGTCACTTACAAGGGATACCCCATGACATTAACAGCAGATTTCTCATCAGAAACCACTGAAGCCAGAAGATAAAAGAATGGTATAAAGTCCTTAAAGAAAAGAGCATCAACCAAGAATTCCATATCCAGCAAAATTATCTTTCACAAAAATGGAGAAATTTTAAAAGTAAAAAGTGAAGGAGAAATCAAGACATTTACAGATAAACAAAAGCTGAAAGAATTCATTCCCAGAAGATTTTCCCTACAAGAAATGCTGAAGGGAGTCCTTCAGGCTGAAAAAAAAGGACACTAGAAAATAACTTGAAACCAAAAGGAGAAATAAAGCACTTTGGCAAAGATAACCACATAGATAAACATGAAATCCTGTATTTTTGTACTTTTGGTTTGTAATTGCTTTTTTCCTCCTTTTAGGAAAAAACAGGCAAATGTGTAAAATAACATTACAAGTCTGTTAATGGGCATACAATGTATAAAGATGTAATCTGAGACAGAAGCAATATAAAGGGGAGGGACAGAGATATACAGGAGTGGAGTCTGTAAACTACTGAAATTAGGTTGGTACAAGTCAAAGTAGGTTATTGGTTTAAGATGTTAATTGTAATTACAAAGGTAACCACTAAGAAAATAACTAAAAAATATAGAGTGCGGCGGCTTGCTCGTTCGGTAGAGGTGGGGTCTGGCTGCGGACGAGGGGTCAGTCCAGCTCTGGACGAGGGGTCGGTCCCGCTTGGGACGAGGGGTCGGTCCGGCAGCAGACGAGGGATCGGTCTCACAAGGGGTTGCGCGGTTCGGCTGACGGGGTCGCCCGGCGAAGCCGGCGACGAAGGGGTCGCCCGGAGAAGCCGGCGACGAAGGGGTCGCCCGGAGAAGCAGGCGACGAACTGGGGACAAGGGAGGCCAGGCCCTTGTCGGGGGCTCTCAGGACTGGAGGGCGCACGGCAGAAGAACTACCGCGGAGACAAGGTAAACACGCAAGTCCACTTTACTGAGGGAGAGGCAACAGTTTTATAGGGGCTGGGGAAGGCTGATTGGTCGAAGCCACGCCCTGTTCTGATTGGTTGCCGGTGAAAGGTCAGTGGGCGGTACTGGACGGGGGAGGGGTGGTGGTTAGGGATTGGCTGTCGCTGTTGCTGGGGGAAGGGGCAGGGTTTAGGGATTGGTGGCTGCTGTTGCTGGGGTGGAGGGCAGACTTGAGTTTCCTGCCCACGCCTGGCTGTTGCTGCTGTCGGGGGAAGGGAAAAGGGCAGGCTGGATTTTTCCGCCCCCGCCTGGCTGTTGCTGCTGTCGGGGGAGGGGAAAAGGGCAGACTGGATTTCTCCGCCCACGCCTGGCTGTTGCTGCTGTCGGGGGAGGGGAAAAGGGCAGACTGGAATCTTCCGCCCTGGGCCTGCGCAGGGAGAAAGAAGAAGAAGGGTGCTGCCCCACAAGGCATCGTGTGGCGCCATCCGGGAGGAGGGGCGGCCGCGGAAGCATGGCTGCCGAGAAGGGGAGACCCGAGGGCACTCTGCGCCCATGCCGAGCTTCCTTCAGGGGTGGCGGTGAGTCCGACCAGCCACCCTATTATGGGGGCAGCGGCTTGGCCTGCCGCGGCCGCTCCCCCGCCAGGCCAGCAAACCACACTTCAGCCTGAGGGGTGACCGCAATAGAGAAAAGGAAAAAAGAAGGAAATCAAAATAGTAAACTGTAAAAAAAGCAACTAAATATTTTATAAAAGGCAGTAATGAAATAATTGAGGAACAAAAAAAGACACACAGAAAACAACTAAATAGCAGAGGTAAATTCTACCTTCTCAGTTATTATATTAAATGTCAATGGGGGAGATGGATGTGGCTTGGATGGTGGAGCTTCCGCCTGCCATGTGTGAGGACCTGGGTTCAGTCCCTGGGGCCTCCTGGTAAAAGAGAGGAAGGGAAAGCATGCCTGCGTGGTGGGCCAGTGCCCACGCGAGTGCCCGCGTGGAGAGCCAGTGCCCATAAGAGTGCCTGCGCGACTGCCCACATGGTGAGTCAGTGTCCCATGCAGGTGAGTCATGCAGCAGAATGGTGACGCATTGGGAGAGAGACAAGGGGAGAGTCAACATGCACAGCAGAAACCAGGAACTAGGTGGCGCAATTGACAGGGAGCTTCTCTCCCCATCAGAGGTCTCCAGGATTGAGTCCTGGTGGGTCCTGGAGGAGGGGGAGGGGGAGGAGAGTACAATGCAGACAGCAATGGCAGCGGGGCGGGTGGAGGGGAGGGGGGAAAAATAAATAAATCTTTTTTTAAAAAAGTCAATGGATTAAACTGCCCTATTAAAAGACAGAGATTGGTAGAATGGATCAAAAAGTGTGATCCATCTATATACGGTCTACAAGAGACTCAATTTAGGTACAAAGACACAAAAAGGGTAAAAGTAAAAGGACAGGAAAAGAAATCCCATGCAAACAGTAATCAGAAGAGAGTTGAAGTGGCTATATTATTGCCATACAGAATAGATGTTAATGGGAAGCAGTTGTGGCTCAAGCTATTGGGCTCCCATTTGTCATATAGGAGGTCCAGGGTTTGATACCCAGGGCCTCCTGTTGAAGGCGAGCTGGCCCGTGCGGAGTGCTGGCCCATGCAGAGAGTTGGCGCAGCAAGATGACATAACAGGGAAACGGACTTTGGCCCAGTGGTTAGGGCGTCCATCTACCATATGGGAGGTCCGCGGTTCGGGCCCCGGGCCTCCTTGACCTGTGTGGAGCTGGCCATGCGCGGTGCTGATGCGCGCAAGGAGTGCCCTGCCACACAGGGGTGTCCCCCGCGTGGGGGAGCCCCACGCGCAAGGAGTGCGCCCGTGAGGAGAGTCGCCCAGCGTGAAAAGAAAGAGCAGCCTGCCCAGGAATGGCGCCGCCCACACTTCCCGTGCCGCTGATGACAACAGAAGCAGACAAAGAAACAAGACGCAGCAAATAGACACCAAGAACAGACAACCAGGGGAGGGGGCGGAATTAAATAAATAAATAAATCTTTTAAAAAAAAAAAAAAAAAAGATGACATAACAGAAAGAAACATAGAGGAGAGACAATAATAGACACAGCAGACCAGGGAGCTGAGGCGGTGCCTCTCTCCCACTCCAGAAGGCCCAAGATCGGTTCCCAGTGCCACCTAAAGAGAAGACAA
Organism: Dasypus novemcinctus; assembly: GCF_030445035.2. Classification (NCBI taxonomy): domain Eukaryota; kingdom Metazoa; phylum Chordata; class Mammalia; order Cingulata; family Dasypodidae; genus Dasypus; species Dasypus novemcinctus. Next base: position 104,471,119 of record NC_080682.1, on the reverse strand, counting down.
GCAGACACAGAAGAACACACAGCAAATGGACACAGAGAGCAGAATGCAAGTACAAAAACAGTGATGGGTAGGGGGAAGTGGATAAATAAATAAATCTTTAAAAAAAAAAAAGGATCAGGGAAATGGATGTGGCTCAACCAATTGGGCTCTTGACTACCATATGGGATTGAACCCTGGACCTCCTGGTGAGGGCAAGCTGGCCCACATGGAGTGCTGGCCCATGCGGGAATGTGGTCCCACGCAGGAAAGCTGCCCCGCACAGGAGTGCTGGCCGACGCTGAGAGCTGGCACAGCAAGATGACACAACAAGAGACACAGAGGAGAGAAAATAAGAAGATGTAGCAGAACAGGGAGCTGAGGTGGTGCAAGAGAATAATCGCCTCTCTCCCACTCTGGAAGGTCCCAGGATCAGTTCTTGGAGCTGCCTAATGAGAATACAAGCAGACACAAAAGAACACACAGCAAATGGACACAGAGAGCAGACAACGGGGGGAGTGGGGATGGGGGTGGGGGAAGAAATAAATAAAAATAAATCTTTAAAAAAATGGATCAATACTCTTTGGATAAATTGTATGATTTATTAATATGTATCAATAAAATCAATTTGGAGGATAAAAATGGATCAATGACCTAACTATAAGTTAATACTATAAACTCTTACAAATAAATATAGGGAAGTATCTTTAGGACCTTGTAATAGGCAATGGATTTTTAGATTTTACACCAAAATCAACGCAACAAAAGAAAAAAACAGATAAAACAGGCTTCATCAAAATTAAACCTTTTTTGTACCAAAAGACATCATCAAGGAGAGCTGATGTAGTACAAGTGGTCAAGTGACTGCTTCCCATATATGAGGTCCCGGGTTCAATCCCCATTACCTCCTAAAAACAAAAAACAAAACAACAAAAAAAGTAACTCAATGGGGAGCAGATGTAGTTTAGTGGTTGAAGGCTTGCTTCCCATGTACAAGGTTCTAGGTTCAATCCCTGGTACCTCCTTAAAAAAAGACACTTAAGAAAGTGAAAAAAGCCTACAGAATGGGAGAAAATGTTTAGAAACCATATATCTGATAAGATATATAAAAACTCCTAAAACCAACAACAAAAAGACAAACAACTCTATTTAAAAATGCACCAAGGAGGGAGGTGGCTGTGGCTCAATCAGTTGGGTTCCTGTCTACCATATGGAAGGCCCTGGGTTCATATCCCAGGTCTCCTTGTGAAGGCAGGCTTACCTGCACGGTGCAGAGAGCCACCAGCCCAGGCACCACAGAGGTCCACCAGCCTGCAAGCACCACAGACAGCCAACTCAGCAAGGTGATGCAAGAAAAAGGAAGACAGGGAAATGGACTTGGCCCAGTGGTTAGGGCATCCATCTACCACATGGGAGGTCCGCGGTTCAAACCCCGGGCCTCCTTGACTCGTGTGGAGCTGGCCCATGCACAATGCTGATGCGCACAAGGAGTGCCCTGCCACGCAGGGGTGTCCCCCATGTAGGGGGGCCCCACACGCAAGGAGTGCGCCCATAAGGAGAGCCGCCCAGCGCGAAAGAAAGCGCAGCCTGCCAAGCAATGGCGCCGCCCACACTTCCCGTGCCGCTGACGACAACAGAAGCAGACAAAGAAACAAGACGCAGCAAACAGACACAGAGAACAGACAACCGGGGGGGGGGGGGGATTAAAAATAAATAAATAAATCTTTTAAAAAAAGAAAAAGAAAAAGGAAGACAAGCAAAAACGCAAAAGAGCACACACGGTGAACAGACAGAGCAGACAGCAGACAAGCTGCGGGGGGGAGGGGAATAAATAAAAATAAACACAGACACAAGAACGCACAGCAAATGGACACAGAGAGCAGACAGCACACAAAAAGCTGCAAGGTGGAGGTGGAGGGATAAAAAAAAATGCACCAAGGACATGAACAGACATTCAAGAGATATAAAACAGATATTCAGAGAAGTGGATTTGGCTCAATTGATGGAGCATCCACCTACCACATGGGAGGTCCAGGGTTGGGTTCAAACCCAGGGTCTCCTGACCCATGTGGTGAGCTGGCCCACACGCAGTGCTGATGCATGCCAAGGAGTGCCGTGCCACGCAGAGGTGTCCCCCATGTAGGGGAGCCCCGCATGCAAGGAGGGTGCCCTATAAGGAAAGCTGCCCCACGCAAAAAAAGTACAGCCTTTCCAGGAGTGGCTCCACACACATGGAGAGCTGATGCAGCAAGATGATGCAATAAAAAGAAACACAAGGAAGAGGACTTGGCCCAATGGATAGGGCATCCGTCTACCAAATGGGAGGTCCACAGTTCAAACCCCTGGTCTCCTTGACGCGTGGGGAGGTGGCCCATGTGCAGTGCTGATGCGCGCAAGGAGTGCCGTGCCACGCAGGGGTCTCCCCCGCATAGGGGAGCCCCAAACGTAAGGAGTGCGCACAGTAAGGACAGCTGCCCAGTGTGAAAAAAAGTGCAGCCTGCCCAAGAATGGCGCTGCCCACATGGAGAGCTGACACAACGAAATGACGCAACAAAAAGAAACACAGATTCCCGGTGCCGCTGATAAGGATAGAAGTGGTCACAGAATATACAGCGAGTAGACACAGAGAGCAGACAATTGGGGGGGGGGGGGGAGGAAGAGAAATAAATTTTATAAATAAATAAATAAATCTTTTTAAAAAGAGACAGATTCCCAGTGCTGCTGACAAGAATGCAAGTGGACACAGAAGAACACACAGTGAATGGACACAGAGAGCAGACAATGGGGACAGGGAGGGGAAGGGAAGAGAAATAAATAAAAAATAAATCTTTAAAAATAAAATAGATATTCCAATGGCCTAAAAGAAAATGAGACCATCATTAGACACTAGAGAAATGCAAATTAAAACTACCATGATGGGAAGCAGACTTGACCCAGTGATTAGGGCATCCGTCTACCACATGGGAGGTCTGCAGTTCAAACCCCAGGCCTCCTTGACCCGTGTGGAGCTGGCCTACATGCAGTGCTGATGCGCACAAGGAGTGCCCTGCCACGCAGGGGTGCCCCCATGTAAGGGAGCCCCATGTGCAAGGAGCGTGCCCCGTAAGGAGAGCTGACCAGTGGGAAAGAAAGTTCAGCCTGCCCAGGAATGGTGCCGTACACACAAAGAGCTGACACAACAAGACGATGCAACAAAAAGAAACACAGATTCCCATGCCGATGACAACAATAGAAGCGGACAAAAGAAGAACACGCAGCAAACGGACACAGAGAACAGACAACTGGGGCGGGGGTGGGGAAGGGAAGAGGGAAAAAAATCTTTAAAAAATAAAAAATAAAACTACAATGATACACTACTTCACACAAACTTGGATGACTTATTTTAAAAACTGAAAATAACAAATGTTGGCAAGGATGCAGAGAAATAGGTACCCTTGCACATTGTTGGTAAGAATGTAAAACAGTGCAGCAACTGTGGAAAGCAGTTTACAGGTTCCTCAGAAAGTTAAACAAAGAATTACTATATGATTTTTTGTGATATGTATGTGTATATATATATAATATATATATAGTGTGTGTGTGATGTATATATCTTCAAAAAATACAATTTACAAAAATGTGGGGGTGGGGGACTGGGGTGTGGGTTATATGGGAACTTCTTATGTTTTTTAATGTAACATTCCTTGTGATCTATTAACTTTAATAAAAAAGTGTAAAAAAAACAAAAAAATTAATAATAATAAATGAAACTGCTACATTCACCAAGGGAAAAAAAAAAAGAATTACCATATAATCCAGCAATTCCACTCCTAGGTATACACCCAAAATAATTGAGAGGAGGGACTCACATAGATATTTGTACACCAATGTTCATAGCAGCATTATTAACAATAGCCAAAAGATAGAAATAAACCAAGTGTCCACCAAAAGAAGAATGGATAACCAAATATGATATATCCATACAACGGAATATTATTCAGTCCTAAAAAGAACTAAAGTTCAGGAAAATGATATTGATACAATATGGATGAACATTAGACATCATGTTGAATGTAACAAGCCAGACACAAAAGGACAGTATGATTTATCTTTTATGAAATAATTAAAATAAACAAATTCATAGAGCCAGAAAGCAGAATAAGGATTACCAGGGTTAAGGGAAGAGAGGAGTAATTGCTAAATGAGTATGAGTTTAGGTTTGGGATGATGAAAATAGTCTGGAAATAGTACTGAAAGCTATACAGTATTGTTAATGTACTTAATTCAAAGAATTGTTCACTTAAAATGGATATGATTTGTTACATATATTTTATCACAATTAGAAATAATTTTTAAAGTCTATTATGCGAAAAACACAAAAAATTTTTAAAAAGAAAAGAAAAAACAAAAAAGAGAAAAGGAAAAAACAACAAAAATTTAAGAGAAAAGGAAAAAACAACAAAAATTTAAGAGACAATTAAAAAAAGAAACAAAAAAGTCTATTATGCAAAAATAAGGAAAGTTGAAAAACTGTCACAGTCAAGGGGAACCTAAGGAGACAGGATGACTAAATGTAATATGATATCCTAAATGTCCTAGAACAGAAAAAGGACATTAGAAAATATGAACAAATAATAACGTATAACATTGATTCATTTAATTGTGGCAAATGTGCTATAACAATGTAAGATGTTGATAATAAGAGAAACTAGGTACAAGATATATGCGAACTCTTTATACTATCTTTACAACACTTCTGTAAATCTAAAAATACTCTAAAATTAAAAGTTTATTTTTAAAAATGTATTACATGTCTACCACTGTGCTGAATATTAAAGGAAATATACAAATAAAACGTAACAACATTGATGAACCTTGACAATATTATATACTTAAAGAAGCCAGTCACAAAGGACCAAATAGTCTATGATTCCATTTATATGAAATATCCATAACAGGCAAATCTATTGAGAAAGAAAGATTAGTGGTTGTCTAGGGACAAGAAGGATAGCTCAGAGGTATAGGGTTTCTTGTGGGGTGATGAAAATGTTCTAAAATTGATTGTGGTGATGGGTGGCCAACTCTGGGGGTCCATTGCACTATCATTTAAATGGATGAATTGTATGATATGTGAATGTTAACTTGATAAAGCTGTTAAAAAAATATAAAAGTGCAGTCCCTGCCCTGCAGAAGTTCAGATGGCTGGAAATAAGGATATACATTTGGATTAAACAGCTAAGCAAAACTACAGGCATTACATGATTTAGTCAAAACAGGTAGTACAATAGCAAGCTCCCTGGCACAAAATCCAGGTTGACATGGCCAGGATAAGTTCTTAGCTTCTGGAATATTACAGATAGTTGCTAAAGATCTTGCTCAGGCATAAGTCCTCTCCCAGACAAATGCAAACAAATAGGGATATACAAAGGTTTACATACAATGTGTCAAGAGATTCACCAAAGGAAGCGGATAAGGCTCAACTGTAGAGTGTTCGCCTATCGTATGAAGGGTCCAGGGCTCCATACTCAGGGTCTACTGACCGGTGTGGTGAGCAGGTCCATGCACACTGCTGCCGCACACAAGGAATGCCGTGCCATGCAGGGACACCCCTGCGTAGGGATGCCCCAAGCACAAGGAGTGCACCCTACAAGGAGAGCCGCCCTGTGTGAAACAAGCGCAGCCCACCCAGGAGTGGTGCTGCAAACACAGAGAGCTGATGCAGCAAGATGATGCAACAAAAAAGAGACGCAGTTTCCTGGTGCCGCCTGACAATGCAAGCAGATGCAGAAGAATATACAGCGAATGGACATAGAGGGCAGACAATGCAGGGGAAGGGGGAGAAAAATAAATAAAATAAATCTTAAAAAATTAAAATAAAAAAAAAAAAAAAAGAGATTCACCGAAACCTTAAGATCACCCAAGGACTCCAGAGCTAAATCAAGAGTTCCCAGGTACATGTAGACACTCAACTGAGGTTTGTTTTGGAAATAAGTGATTGGGAAAAAAGTGAATGAGTGATAATCATTGCTATCATTTCTTTTGCACCCACATCTATTTTGTTAAATACTTATCCTGTATCTAAATCATAATACCCATACAAGATAAGTATTATTATCCCCATTGTACATTTGAGGAAACTAAGATTAAGTAATTTACCCAAAGATACACAGCTACTAACAAAACTAGCATAAGATCTTAGGTTTTTTTTCCTCCAAAGTCCATAATTTTTCCACTATTCTACACCTCTGAAATCAGGGATGAAAAAGTCAAATTTAGAGAAGGCTTCTGGGAAAATCGGAGGACATGAAGCTTGGGAAGGATGTGAATATAAAGTGGGAAGGACAAAGTGTCTAAACCATTCTAAAATCACAATTAAATCAGATACTAAAGGACTTTATAAAGTATGTGTGTAATATGCTTAAACTAATATTGGACAGCATAAAAGACACAGTAAGAAAATGGGAGCCCCAAGAGACAGGAGTTCCAGCCAGCTCCCCCATTAATAGCTGCTGTACTTGACTAGCATTTTGCCTCTATGGAGTTAAAGCAGATGACTCTGAGGTCCCTCCAGGCCCAGAGTATATCAACCATAACAAAGAGAACAGGAATCAGAGTACAGAATATATTTTTGAAAGGGTCCCTTCAAACAGAGAGGTTTTGGATGGGAAGAAAAAATCTAGATGATACTGCTTTTTCCTCATTTTAATTGTTCAGAATTTCAAATCTCTATAATAATAGCCAAGGGCTTAATTACCTAAAAGCAAGGCTTAAGGGTTGACAACTTTCTGGAAGACATTCAAATTGTGGTGTTAATTCTCCCTTTAAGCTCTGGGAAATGTGCTTCCTCTCCCTCACAATGCTTGGCATTATTTATTAGGATAAAAGTAATCTCTTTTGGGACTGTCTCCATAAATGTGCTCCCTCCTCCCAGTCAGCTAAAGAAGAGACATCCCAGCTATGGAGCAAATGAAAGAGGAGGGCTGCGATGCCAGTAAATGAAAGAATGAGGACAAAGCTGATGTAGAGGGTTACAAAAATACTTGCCCCATGAGCTGGGGCAGCAGGAACCAGGGAGGGACCAAAAAACCATGACCAAAGTCATGAAGCAAAATCTACAGTGTGTGAGTAGCTTCAGATACCAGGGCTCCGGGTGGAGGTTGAGAGCAGTGGGTCAGGAGTTTCTTTTGCAAGAAAACTGAAGGCTGTTTTATGAATACTGCTAACTACTGGTAATTATAATGAAAAAAAATATATATATATATAAAATTTAAAATAGCATTTTTACTCCATGGTTTATTAGACCTTACATCCAAAGCACACACAACAAAAGAAATAGTAGATCAATGGGACTTCCTCAAAGTTAAAACACTTCGTGCTTCAAAGGACTTTGTCAAGAAAGTGAAAGGCAGCCTAAATATTTGGAAACCACATACCTGGTAAGGATTTGATATCCACATTCTATAAAGAGATCATACAGGGAAGCAGATTTGGCTCAACTGATAAGAGCATCCACCTACCACATGGGAGGTCCAGGGTTCAAACCCAGGGCCTCCTGACCCGTGTGGTGAGCTGGCCCATGAGCAATACTGATGTGTGCAAGGAGTGCCATGCCTTGCAGGGGTGTCCCCCGCATAGGGGAGCCCCACGTGCAAGGAGTGCAACCCTCAAGGAGAGCCACCCCGCACGAAAAAAGCGCAGCCTGCCCAGGAGTGGCACCACACACATGGAGAGCTGATGAAGCAAGATGACGCAACAAAGAGACATAGATTCCCAGTGCCTCTGGCAAGAATCCAAGTGGACACAGAAGAACACACAGTGAATGGACACAGAGAGCAGACAACAGGGAGGGGGGGAGAGGGAAAGGGAGAGAAATAAATAAAAAGTAAAACTCTAAAAAAAAAGAGATCATACAACACAACAATAAAAAGACAAGCAACCTAATTAAAAAATTGGCAAAAGACTTGAATAGACATTTCTCCAAAGAGAAAATACAAATGGCCAAAAAGCACATGAAAAAATTTTCAACATCATTAGCTGTTATGGAAATGCAGATCAAAACTACACTGAGATATCATTTCATTCCTTATAGAATGGTTATTATTACAAAAACAGGAAAGTCTGATGCTAATGACTATGCTTGTGAGCTGATAAACCCAAAATAAGAACAAGGCCTAGAACAACTTTGTGCCTGGGAATTTCCTCCTGTCAGCCTTCATGTTACTCAAATGTGGCCAGTCTCGAAGCCAAACTCAGCATGTAAATGCAATGCCTTCCCCCCAGCGTGGGACATGACACCTGGGGATGAGCCTCCCTGGCAACGAGGGACCACTATCAACTACCAACTGATGATGCAACTGGAAAATGACCTTATACGGAAGGTTCAATGCGGATCAGCAGAATATCCATGTCTACATAAAATACCATGACTTTAAAATGCTGTTTGACCTAAAGTAAGGGGGAAATGGAAAGGAGAAATGAGTTTATATGGCTACGAGTTTCTAAAAAAGAGTCTGGAGGCTGGCAGAAGGTTTGCCCCCATGCACAACTGAGCAGAGTCAGAGAGACAGATAAAGCAGATACAACCCCCAGATATTGGTTCCTTTGAGGGCTAAAGAGACCCACGGGAGTTATGGTCATGGCCGATGGGGTTAACTACCAGGGCAGATGGCCCCTCTTTGGAAATGGTGTTTATGTGTGATGAATCTGGACTCAGATGGGATCTCCCTTCATAAGACTTTCATGCCAATGTGCTGGAGGTGCAGTTAATGTTGGGGTTTAAGATATATTTAGGGGATTTGAATCTCTGCACTGACAATGTGATAGCCAGATCCTGAGCCTCAACAGACTCCAGCACCTACAATCTGATTTATTGGACTTACCACACTCAGCTAAGATGGAGTTGAAGAAGGACAACCACCACACCATGGAGCCTAGAGTGATTACAACTGAAAATGGGAGGATTGCATCCAGCATCCAGGTGGAATCTGACCCTCCTCTTGACATAGAGGTGCAATGGACACAACCAATCCAATGTCCACATAGAAGAGGTGGCATTGGAATGGGAAAAGTGGACATAGTGGACGAAGGGTATGGGGAAAGGCAGGAAGAGATGAGAGGTGGAGGCGTCTTTGGGACATGGAGCTGCCCTGGATGGTACTTCAGAGGCAATCACCGGACATTGTAAATCCTCACAGGGCCCACTGGATGGAATGGAGGAGAGTATGGGCTATGATGTGAACCAATGTATATGAGGTGCAGAGGTGCCCAAAGATGTACTTACAAAATCCAATGGATGTGTCATGATGATGGGAACGAGTGTTGTTGGGGGGGGGAGAGGGGGGGTGGGGGGATGGGGTTGAATGGGACCTCACATATATATTTTTAATGTAATATTATTACAAAGTCAATAAAAAATTAAAAAATTAAAAAAAAAAAAAAACAGGAAAGTATAAGTACTTGAGAGGACAAATAGGAACACTCCCTCACTGGTGGTAGGAATATAGAATGGTGCAGCCTTTGTGGAATACAGTTTGGCAGTACCTCAAGAAACTAAATATAGAACTGCCATATGATCCAGCAATCCCATTACTAGGAATAAATACAGAAGAACTAAAAGCAAGGATGTGAACTGACATTTGCACACCAATGTTCATAACAGCATTATTCATTTTATTACTCATTATTATTACAGTTGAGTGAAATAAGCCAGACACAGGACAAATGTTGTATGGTCTCACAAATATGAACTTAATACACAGAATAAACACATGGAGTTTAAATCTAGAGTATAGGTTACTAGGAGATAGGATGAGGGCTGAGAAAGGATACTGAGGCTTAATGTGTGTAGAATTTTTCATAAGGTTTACTGTAAATGTGTGGAAATGAATAAAGATGATGGTAATACATTAGAGTGAGTATAACTAACACTGCTGATGTAAATGTGACTGTGGCTGAAAGGGGTAGTCTTGGATATAATATTTCAATTGAAAGGAAGCTAGAGAATAAAGGAGGGACTGTATAACATGGTGATTTTGGTGGTGGATGAAGATTGTGGTTAATAGTATAAGAATGTTCTTCCTTTACAAACTATTAAGTATATGGTGATACATGGGAATATTACAACTAATGTAGCTTAGGGATGATAGTTATATAATATTGTACAAAGCATGGGACTGTATAATTAAATGAATCCTGTGGTGGGAAATGAACTGTGGTTAACAGCACAAATACGAGAACATTCTCTCATGAACTATACCAAGTATATAATACTAATACAGGGTGTCATTAACCAGGTGGTTTAGGGGTAAAATACATCAAATGTAAGATTGGCTATAGGTAGTAGTAATGTTTTGACAATACGCTTTCACAGTTTTAACAATTGTTTCACAACAATGCAAGGTGCTAGTGGTGTGGTAATGTATGGGAGCCTGGTATGATGATATGCATGTTTGTTTTGTAAATTCACAACTTGAACTATACACTTACTGTTTATGGATGTTCATGTATTACTGATAAAGTTCAAGTTTAAAAAGTTAAATAAAACAGCATTGTTACTAACCTTTACATATTATCTCAGCATATTCTCCCTTGACCCAAGTCCCACAGCTTCTTTCTCTCTCCCAACTTCCTCTGGTCCCTGTGGTACTCCAAGTGTGTTCTGATTTCAGGGCCTTTGCACACTCTTCTCTTTGCATGAAATATTCTTTCCCTGTCTGAATCTTACTCATTCTTCAAGTTTTAGTCATATAACTTGCCAAAAAAAACTTTCTGACTACTCAGACTTGCGTAGGTCCTCTTATTTTACACTACCATAGTACCCTGAATCTTTCCTTTGAGGAATTTATCATACTTAATTAGTAGTTACAGTTTACCAGCTGTCTTTTTTGCTAGGAATATAAGCCCCATGAAAACAAGAGGCTGCACAGCCAAGCAAGTACTCAATAAATATTTGCTGATTAAATTAAGGAATCCCTCTGAACCACACTTCTTTATCTCTAAAGATGTTACAAAAATATCTACCACACAGAATTGGTGACATAATTAAATTAGATAATACATGAACAGGGTTTAGGAAGTGCAAAGCACGTTGTTATGGTCAAACTGGAAACTGATGATAATAGTGAGGAGATTGCTTAGCTCCTCATTTATTAAACAATATGTATAGAATACTTTGTGTAACAGATGCTGAAGATAAAACCACGAACAAAATAGAAAAATGTCTCTGTCCTCCAGTTTCTGGTCTACTATTGACCAGAAAATGGCCAACTTCTTAACTATTTTCCTTGCGTTTGGGATTCCCTGCCCTTCCTGTCACTGTGAGATTTGTGTCCTCCTAGTTCATGTTTATTGGCTTGTTATTTGCTTTAGTCCTCACTGTTATGTTTATATGAATCCTGCTCCTCTTTAGTCTTCAATGTTTTTACCTGAAAACAACCTTATCTCTGCCATCGGTCCCTGGTGCTGCTTCCTCTGGGCTCATATATCAGACACACCCTGGCATACATTTGGATCACTACCCCTCCCCTAAGAAAAAAAAAGTGGTAATATTAGGGTAAGTGATTTTTTTTCTGATTCTTTTTATACTTTTATCATGGAAAATTTTAAATGTACAGAAAAATAGAATAATATATTGAAAATTCATACTCCTATTACCTGGATATAACTTGAGTTAACATTTAGCCATTTTTGCTTCATCTATTTTGTTTCCCTTTAAAAGATAGCAACATTTCTTTTTTCTACCATGCCATTTTCATATCCCTCAAGTTACATTTATTAATATAATCTAATATCTATATTTAAATTTCCTTTCTCAAAATGTCTTTTTATAGTTTGTTTGGATCAGAATTCAAAGCCCACACATTGCATTTGGTTGATGTGTCTATTAAGTCTCAGGGTAAGTGATATTTAGACCTAAGCTTGACATTCCAGGGCCATCCATCTTTTGGGAAGAGTGACTCAGAAGGTGAGTCATTACCCATTCCCTGGTGCATTCTGACTTCCCCACACACCATCCTACTATCTCTACCAATCACTACCTTTTCTGGGGTCTAATGAGCATCTGCATTAGTGTCTTACACAGATCCACCCCCTGCTCTTCTGTTGACCCAGTGAGGTATATGATTCTACTCAATTTTATGCCAACAAAGCTGGGCTTCTCACCCAAACTTTTTAGGGTACCAAGAGGAATGAGCTAGGAGTCATAAGGCCTGGTCTCAGCTCTACCCTGTACTTACCATGTAGTGTCAACATTTATGCACTCACTTTTTCATGCAAAGTTTGTCAGGTACCACTTTAGGCTAAGTATTCTATGTCTAGGTACATATGCACTTTAAGAAAATACAGGGAAGCAGACTTGGCCCAGTGGTTAGGGCATCCGTCTACTACATGGGAGGTCCATGGTTCAAACCCCAGGCCTCCTTGACCCATGTGGAGCTGGCCCACGCGCAGTGCTGATGTGCGCAAGGAGTGCCCTGCCATGCAGGGGTGTCCCCATGTAGGAGAGCCCCACGCGCAAGGAGTGCGCCCCGTAAGGAGAGCCGCCCAGCGCGAAAGAAAGTTCAGCCTGCCCAGGAATGGCGCCACACACAAGGAGAGCTGACACACAAGATGACACAACAAAAAGAAACACAGATTCCCGTGCTGCTGACAACAACAGAAGTGGACAAGGAAGAACATGCAACACACGGACACAGAGAGAACAGACAACTGGGGTGGGGGGGGTAATAAAATAAATTAATCTTGGGGAAAAAAAAGAAAATACAGTTGATTCTTTGCAATGAGGAAAGTAGATGTGCCAATTATTACATTGCAAAGTGAGATCAGTATAATGGGCTATGTGGGTCACAAAGAACAGGACGACTGACAATTTGGGAGGTTAGCGAAGTTTTCATTCCTCATTTCACAATGGAGGAAAACCAGATTACCAAATTCGGGACCTGTGAAATACTCCAAAAAGGAGTAGCAGCGCCCAGCCCCCATCAAGATGACAGAATGAGACACTTCAGGGCTCCATCCACTCACAGAAACTTTAAACAACTAGCAAGAACAGGCCAAAACATCTTTCCCAAAGCTTCAGAAAACAATTAAAGGACTGCAGGAACAGGGTGAGTGCCAAATTGAAAAAAAGGTTACTTTAAAAAAGTAGGTTCTCCTGGCACCTCAGCTGATCCTTCCCTCACCATTCACTGGCTTGGCACAGAGCAGCCATACTCCCAATGAGAATCTCTGGTCCCAGTTCCAGAGGGAGCAGAGTAACCCCTGTGTACATACTGGAAGCATGTATGTCTGGTCCAATCTGCCTGGTGGTGGCCTAAGGAACTTGTCATCTCAGAACTTGCCCTGTGTGTAGGAGACACCTCACCAAAAACTCCTACAGAACACTGGCTAAGAACAGTCAAGTTGTACTGCCTAGGCAAAGGATTTCTGGCTGTAGCACATACACTGCAGTGCCTGGGACAGTGAGAAAACAGTTTTCTATGGAAGAGGGGACATTTGTATCAGTGTAAACAGAAGAATTTCTAGGGCCAAACATGCATGCCTAAAACAAGATGCAAGGATCAGGGAGGCCCCTACTCTCCGGCCTGGAACTCATTGTATGGATAAGCCCTGAAGGGGAGCACATTAGGATTTCTCTTTGGAGTAAAGGGAAAATTTTAATAATAGAAAGTGGTAAGGGTGAGGGTGCTGCAATATTGGTAATGTGATTAAATCCACTGAATGGTATGCTTAGGAGTGGTTGAGATAGTTAAGACTATGTTGTTTATAGGTTTTCACAATTAAAAAAAGAAAAGAATAACGAGGCAATAACAAATACATGACGGGATCTAGCAAAGGAGGAGAAAAGGCCGAAAAGGACATTATTGGGACATAAGAAAAAATTGGAATATAGACTAAGTTTTATATCAATATCAAGTTTCTTGAACTTGATACTGCACTTAAGGTGGTTACATAAGTGAAAACCCTTGTTCTTTGGAAATGCACACGGCAGTACTAAATGTTCAAGGAACATGATATATACAACCTACATTCAAGAGTTCAGAAAATGAATTGATAGATAGATGGATAGATAGAATGATACGGTAAATGTGGCAAATGTTAAAATTGGTGGATCCTGATCTGTATCTGGGGGTGTAGGGGTATTCTAGAGTTCTCTATACGGGGGTTGTATTATTTTTGTAACTATCCTATGTTTGAAAGCATTTCAAAATTAAAAGGGTTTTTGTTTTTTTTAAAAAAAGGAAAGACAGTGGGATTTTAGGAGGGGTAGAAAAATCTAGGTTCCAGTCTTAGTACCCACAGTTGAAGTCTGTGTGACCTATAAGCAAGGTATCCATTCATTCATCCTATTGAACATCTGAGAGCCTATTATGTACCAAAACTTTTGCCAGGAGCTTCCACTTCTTCATCTGTAGTGTCTGCCAGCATTATCTCAAAATATTGACATTGAATGAAAGCAGTTTATTACCTATAGGATAATATCAATATTTTTACTTATATAGTCCTCCACAGCTTATAAAGTGCTTTTACTTAGATTATCTTCTGTAATTTTTACAACAATTCCATATGGTGGGCATCATCATTGCATTACCTAAAGCTCATAAAAGTTATATGACCTTTTCAAGATCACATGGCTAGTAAGGGATAGAACCCAGGTCTGACACAAATTCCACGGCCTTTCTTATACATGTGAAGTATTAACTAACACGTTAATACGGTCTGTGACAAGGATGGTCACATGACTGCATATGATTAGGTGCCAAAAGATAATATCAGCTAGGAGTTCAGAATATGAGCAGGCATTTGAGCCAGAGCAGTCAGAAATATTTTATGGTATGTGGTAACACATGGGATAAATACAACTAATGTAATAACTAGATTATAGTTAACACCAACTTTGTAATGTTTTTAGCAAAAACAAAGTTGGTACTATATTAATGCTTAAGGTAAAAAAAAAAGAATATGGGGTTTGATTTTGTGAGACAGGAATATGATTAAGCATTTTTTTCTCTTTTCCTTTTTTTTCATTAGTAAGGAGACCCTGATTATGTCATTTAATTAACCTGTGTTCATCTTTATATCTTTTTTAACACTAGAGGAAAAATTGAGTTAGTAGTTGGAATTAGATGATATAAAAGTACCTGGAATGAACATGTTAGGTGTAATATTTCTATAACTTGTTGAGTTGTCTCCTTTTCGAAATTTCTTTTTTTTTTTTTTTTTTTTTGGAAAAGATGAGACCTGAGCTGGGCCTTGAACAATGGGGCATTTTGGACAGATAATGATAATGGAAAGGCACTCCAAGTGAGAAGGAACAATAAGATCTAGGATCAGAAAAGTAATTCAGCATTTGGGTAATAATGAGGAGACTAGCTGGCTCAAGTAGAAAGGCAAAATAAGAGTGCAAAGTCAGTAACAAAGAAATCTGGAAGGGAACAGTAGCATCACACTTGGAAAGGTCCTGCATTCCTTCTTATCTTTAAGTAATGGCCTAATGACAGATTTCCATGCACTCTCCTGGAGTTGGAAAGATTAGACACAGAATTTCTTGATAAATGGTCTCTCTTTTCCAGCATTCCTCAGAAACCAAAGCAAATAAGCAGGAGAGTTGAGGCACCAATCTGACCATCTAAAACAGTAAAATTATTAAACTTACTCAATTTTTTTTCCTATTACCCTTGCACCAGCTCTGGCCAAATTCTCACAAATTGACTAAGGTAAACAACACTAAATTGTTTCATAACAGATGAAGTGAGGATTGGGTTCTCTGGGAATTTAAAACTTAAAGAGACATTCAGGGGCTACTGACCCAATGTCAGCAGATAAATGAGCAGCACGCTAATTTATGCTTTATGGATAGAGTCTACCAATTAACTCCTGGTAAAAATATTAGGTAAATAACTAAAATGAGCCTTTAACTTAAGCAGCATGATATAACTGAAGAGTACAATTAAAGTCTGTTAAACCTATTAAATAAAGAGGATGGGGAAGGCAAAAAGAATGCATTTATGGTGAAGCATACGGTTTTACTGAGATTAAATAGGGTTCTGGAAGTAAATATGTAACTTACTACCTCTTCGCCTAACAGCCTCACATTCCAAACAGTTCAACAAGTAAAAATAGTATTCTAAGAAAAATGCCTGGCAGTTGATGAGTTAATACACACAAAAAATGATCTGCCCAAGGTCATACAATTTATCGAGACCCGATTCTAAAGTCGCCCACTGGGTGACTACTCCCTCCAAGCCCCCAGGTGGCCAGCGTGGCGACAGTAAGTGGCGTGGCGGGGATCAGCGCAGCCTACTAAACCCCGGACGGAACAACCCTTCAGACCGCGAGGTTCCGCAAGGGCTGCCGGGAAGAGCCTTGTTCTCCCAGTGCCTCATACCCGGATGCCAGAGGAGGCGGAGATACCGGCACCCAAACCTCCCAGCTCTCCTCCTGCCCCGCATGCATGTAACCTTCATTACCTTTCCCAAGGCACCGCTCATCCTTTGAGGCTGCAACCTGTAATTTTGCAAGCCGAAGATCCGCCTGAGCACCGCGACCCCTGGGTGCCTCACAGCTGGAACCAGTGACGGAGCAGCCTCGATCAGGTCCGTTCACAGTATCGGACGGGCTTCACTCAATTCCCTCAGCACCTTGGTTCCGGCTACTCAGCCCTTGGAAATCCCCCCTGACTCTTCTCCCACATAAATCAAGCTCCCGGTTCAATTACTATTTCTCCAGGCAGAATTAATTGCCGTCCCTGTGTTACCCCAATAGTTTGAATACAAATCTATTTCATTTATCATACTACTTATGCGACAGTTGTTACATCTTTTCGATATTTGATTGTGAATTCCTCAAGGACTAAACAGTGGCTCGCACAGGATATGGAGATTTGAGTTCTAATCTCGACTTAAGATGACTGATCAAAAGTGATCCTTTCTTTATTTTTTTAATGTTACATTCAAAAAATACGAGGTCCCCATATATCGCCCATCCCCCTCACCCCACTCCTCCCCCCATAACAACAACCTCCTCCATCATCATGAGACATTCATTGCATTTGGTGGATACATCGCTGAGCACCGCTGCACCTCATGGTCAATGGTCCACCTTATAGCCCACACTCTCCCATAGTCTACCCAGTGGGCCGTGGGAGAACATACAATGTCTGGTAACTGTCCCTGCAGCACCAGCCGGGACAACTCCACTCCCCAAAAATGCCCCACATCACATCTTTTCCTCCCACTCCCTACCCCCAGCAGCCACCATGGCCACTTTCTCCACACCAATGCCACATTTTCTTCAATTATTAATCACAATAGTTCATGAATAGAATATCAGTAAGTCCACTCTAATCCATACTCTATTCCTCCATCCTGTGGACCTTAGAATGGTTTTGTCCACTCCACGTCTATATCAAGAGGGGGCTTAGATTTCACATGGATGCTGGATGCAATTCTCCTGCTTTCAGTTGTAGGCACTTTTGGCTCCCTGGTGTGGTGGTTGACCTTTTTCACCTCCATGTTAGCTGAGTGGGGTAAGTCCAATAAACCAGAGTGTAGGGGTTGCAAGTCTGTTGAGGCTTGAATTAAATAAAGACAAAAAAAAAAAAAGATGAGGAATGAACAGAAATGAGGGACTGTAACTGCTGACTAAAGCAGATTTAATGTAATTGTAGTTATATAAAATGAGTAAATTGCAACTGATATAAAAAATTAAAAATTGGGAAACGGACTTGGCCCAGTGGTTAGGGCGTCCATCTACCACATGGGAGGTCCGCGGTTCAAACCCCAGGCCTCCTTGACCCATGTAGAGCTGGCCCATGTGCAGTGCTGATGCGCGCAAGGAGTGCCCTGGCACCCAGGGGTGTCCCCATGAGGGGGAGCCCCACGCGCAAGGAGTGCACCCCGTAAGGAGAGCCGCCCAGCACGAAAGAAAATGCAGCCTGCCCAGGAATGGTGCTGCACACACACGCGGAGAATTGACACAACAAGATGACGCAACAAAAAGAAACACAGATTCCCATGCCGCTGACAACAACAGAAGCAGACAAAGAAACAAGACGCAGCAAATAGACACAGAGAGCAGACAACCGGGGTGGGGGAGAGGGGAGATAAATAAATAAATAAATCTTTAAAAAATTAAAATTAAAAAAATTAATCAAATTAAAAATAAATAAATAAATGGGAAGAAAAATAGGCTAAATGATAATTATAGAAATAAAGCTTTAGGTATTTTTCCACAATAAACAGAATTTAAAATTCAATGTAGGCTTTCCAAACAATTTGGAAAGAAGAAGCTTATTAAAATAAAAAATGTCCATACTGTGAGAAAAAAAAGTGATCCTTTCTGGGAAAGTCTAAGGACATATATATTACTAGAAGGAAAGCCCAAAAATGTAGCACGGTACTGTATAACAGCGAATTCTCAAGTTAAATATGAATATGGATAAAATTGCATATATAAGACTTTTTACAAAATATAAACACAAACTAGAGAGGTGGAAACAGAATAGCAGCTATGTACAGGAGGGGAAGCAGAGAGAGATTGAGGGGTGGTGAGTTTTGTTTGTCTTTTATTCTAATAAGGAAAATGGTACAAATAATAATTGAAGTGATGAATGCACAACTACATGATTACACAAATACCATTGATTGTATGCTTTGTTTGAATTGTATGATTTATTAATATGTATCAATAAAATTGATTTGTTTTAAAAAGTGAAACTTTCTGACTTTCAATTGCTTTATAATAATTGATAATAACTACCTATTATTGAGTGGCCACTATGTGCAACGCATTATACTCATTGAATCATTTAATTTATTCCTCACAATAACTGTTAGTGAGGAATCATCACTTGATTTTAAAGATAAGGACATTGAGGAATAAAGGGCTTGTCTGCGATGGAATGACTGAAACAGCTGAGTTTCAAACTCAGTTTATTACTGTAAAGTGTTTTTCTCCCTGATACCTTCTCACATGAGATAATAACACCATAAACATTTATTTACTTACTTTATACACCAACCATTTACTTAGCACTAATTTGTGCCAGTCCCTTGGTTGAACTCTGGGAACACAGATGAATATAATATGGTCCCTGTCCTTAAGTGGCTCTTAGAGATTAGTGGAGAGGCAAAGTCATAAACAGGCAATTATAAAGCAATGTGGAATTCCTTCTGCAGAAATATACACATAAGCTCTCTGTGCAAAGGGAGTACATGGGCAAATAAAGTCAAAATGAGTGAAATTTTTAAAATGTGCAGGTATTTTTATTGTTGCTGTTACTGTAGCTGCTGCTACAGCTGTTATTATAATTGCTATTGCTCTTGGCAAGGAAAAGGTGTAGAAACTGATAACTATTAACAGGGATTAATGATAGGGAGTTTGCTTTATCATCACAAACCCTGCCAAGATCCTTTATCCTAATCCTATATCAGTCCTTCCAATGATGAAATTCCAAGGGGCTGCAAAAGGCTATGCAGGTAAAATCTGTCTCCCCCCAAATGTAGCCCTTCTCCTGAGAAGTCCTAAGAGACTGTTTGAAGAGATAAGTTTGACATGCCTCCTCCACAACAGTGACTAGTGATTGCCCACATATCTGAAAGCTATTGGAATGTTAGAAGTGAATTTTTATATAGGAAATAAAATAAGCAAACATCAGTCAAGTGCTTCGTACGTGCCAGGTCAGGTCTTTTCAGGTATATGAGTTCATTCAGTTCTCCTAGTAACCCTGGGAAGCTGAGGGTCACCGCACTGTTTCTTAAATGAAGAACAAAGTGTGAAAAGTTTCACTAGTTAACATTAGGTCATACTGTAAGTGGTGAGCAGTCTGGTTACAGTGCCTATGTTCCTTTTGTGCCATAGGACTGCAATTATAGGTTTCCAAAAAAGCAAGTTGGCTAGGCCAGAGATTTTCTTTCCTAATCTAGGCAACATAAAAGCAATCTCGTAAGATAAGAATCCATCTTTGTGTTCATCCATTCTGGGAGGAGGAGAGGGGGAAGGAGGAAGAAGAGAAGAAGGAAGAAATGGACAGAAAATTCTTTGTATAAAGGTACAAGGATTCCCAAAACAACTAAAGTGCTCTAAAGGACTTTGGCCCAGTGGTTAGGGCGTCCGTCTACCATATGGGAGGTCCGCGGTTCAAACCCCGGGCCTCCTTGACCCGTGTGGAGCTGGCCCATGCACAGGGCTGATGCACGCAAGGAGTGCCGTGCCACGCAAGGGTGTCCCCCGCGTGGGGGAGCCCCACGCAAAAGGAGTGCACCCGTGAGGAAAGCAGCCCAGCGTGAAAAGAAAGTGCAGCCTGCCCAGGAATGGCGCCGCCCACACTTCCTGTGCCGCTGACGACAACAGAAGCGGACAAAGAAACAAGACGCAGCAAATAGACACCAAGAACAGACAACCAGGGGAGGGGGGGAATTAAATAAATAAATAAATCTTTAAAAAAAAAAAAAAAGAAAGAAAGAAAGAAAGTTAAATTATTTAAAAAAAAAAAAAAGGTTATGAATGAAGAACCCAAAAGGAAGATGAAATTGGTATACATGGAATTTAAAATACAATAGAGAGAAGCAGATTTGGCTCAATGGATAGAGCATCTACCTACCACATGGGAGGTCCAGGGTTCAAACCCAGGGCCTCCTGACCTGTGTGGAGCTGGCCCATGCGCAGTGCTGATGCACGCAAAGAGTGCTGTGTCACCCAGGGGTGTCCCCCACGTAGGGGAGCCCCATGCGTAAGAAGTGCGCCTTGTAAGGAGAGCCACCCCTTGTGAAAAAAGTGCAGCCTGCCCACGAGTGGTGCAGCAAACATGGAGAGCTGACGCAGCAAGATGACGCTACAAAAAGAGACACAGATTCCCAGTGCCACTGACAAGAACATAAGCGGACACAGAAGAGCTCACAGCAAAAGGACACAGAGAGCAGACAACTGGCAGGTGGCGAAGGGGAGAGAAATAAATAAAAAATAGATCTTAAAAAAAATACAATAGAGATATCTGTGACTATATTGGGATGGATATTATTGTTGACATGCTCTGCCGATGATGTCATATGTTATAAAAGAATGTAAGCTTACTCTGCTTCACATCCCTTCCATACAGAAGTGACCAGAAATACTTGCATGTACATCATTCTGTAGATTTGATGGCTTATTTTGTCTCCAGCATCTAAAAATAAGACCGCTTTGGAAAAATCAAGACAGCTCAGCACAAACCACCATCCAGATTCCAAGGATCTTGCCTTCTTGATTCATTCTTCTACAGACTGAACTCCCCAGATCAAAGATGTACCTTGTTCATCTTTGTATCACCAGCATCTGGCCCAGGTTAATGTTCATCTGCTGAACTGAACTGAAAGCTTGCTCTTCATTCTCCTTTTTCACCCCTCTAGAACCTATCTCAACAATGTCACATTTGCGAACATGGCACAGGGGTGGGAGAACATGCATAGACTACAGGCTTTGGAGCCAGACAGAACTCAGATCCCATCCTGCCTCTGACACTCACTATGAGGTCTTAAAAGAGTGAGAGTGTGGTGAATATTTTGGTGACTTCAGGTTTGGCAGAAATGTAAATATAGAGAGAAAACTTGTGAGAAAGGAGACTGTAGAGACAGGGTAGAGTCAAATATTTAAATATTTAAATTCCAGGGGAAATTTTTGGGGAGGATTTGACCAGTCAGCAGCTAGCAAGGAATTGAGTGGTGGAGTAGAGGATGAAGCCAGGGAGGCCAGCCAGAAGACTAAGGTATAAGTTTTTTTTTCTTTCTGAGTTTGCTTCCTCATTAATTTTTGTTTTTTAATCTGTTATGGTGGGTGGAATAGTCTACATTCAGAGTTTATTTTTAATCTGCCCTAGAGCTCATAACTGACCCCCCAAAACTGATTTCCCTTTCTCTTTCTTTTAGGCCTTCTAATTTAAATATATTGCTGCTTTATATATGCCTTGATGACTTTTGGACAGTTTGATTTCAAACTCTTCTCAATTTTTGGATTTTTCTGTTAGAAATCCAAAGTCCTGGAGATGAATCCTATTCATAAAACTATGATAATATACTCTGTAATTGAAATGCCATCCACAAGAGCCCCTTCAAAGTAAGAATTTTATGTGCAAAATGCAGTTTGTTATTGATAAAAGAAACTTATTTAAAATCCCAATCTGTTAAAGCTCATGTCAGACAGAATCTAACTTTATGTGATTGCTTTTGCAAACTTTATATGATTGTTGATCTAAATGTAGAAGAAGGTCATCATTTTCACAGCATCTTTGGAAGATGCAAAGCTGGTTGCACTTTTTTCCAAGTATGATTATAACTCACAAGTCTACTTTATTTTACAATACAGCTAAATATAAATATTCAAATTTTTACTTTTAATTTCCTTTTTAACAAAATTAATGTTTTCTATCATCTTGAGTATAAATAACTAATTATATCTGCCATAGTTTTTACTTGTCTTTACCACTGTGTCTGTATGTTTTTTATTCTTTTTCTCATTTTTTAATTAAAGAAGTAGGTTTGCAGAAAATACAGAGTTCCCATTGCCCTCCTCACACACCCATCTTTTCCTATTATTAATCTTTTGTATTAGTGTGGTACCTTTATTACAATTGATGAAGCAGTATTGTAATTATACTATTAACCATACTCTAGTTTACATTAGGGTTCACTTTTTGTCTTCCACAGCTCTTAGTAGTACTGTTTTTCTTTTTTTAATTTTATTCTGGGTCACATATATGCAACCTAAAATTTTCCATTTTAACCACCTTCAAATATACAATTCAGTGGTGTTAATTACAATGCTGTGCTACTATTCATTACCAAAACATTTCCATTTCCCCAAAGAAGAAGCTCTGTACTCATTAAGCATTTATTCCCCTTCCCTTAACTCCCGCCCCAGCCCCTGGTGAATCATATTCTAGTTTCTGACTCTGTGAATTGGCATATTCTAATTAGTTCATATCAGTGAGCTCAAATAATATTTGTCCTTTTTGTGTCTGGCTTATTTTGCTCAACATGAACTTCATTCCTTTTTACAGCTGAATATTATTCCATTGCATTTTGTTTATCCATTCATCTGTTGATGGACATTTGGGTTGTTTCCAATATCAATTCAAGAAACTGTTTCCAATTCTTTTGGGTGTATACCTAGAAGTGGGATTGCTGGGTCATATTGTAATTCTATACTATCTGAAGAACCACCAAACTTTTCCATTCCAGCTCCACCATTTTACATTTCCATCAACAATGAACAAGTGTTCCTATTTCTCCACATTCTCTCCAACATTTGTTATTTTCTTTTTTTTTTTTTTTTAAAGATTTATTTATTTATTTAATTTCCCCCCCTCCCCTGGTTGTCTGTTCTTGGTGTCTATTTGTTGCGTCTTGTTTCTTTGTCTGCTTTTGTTTCTTTGTCCGCTTCTGTTGTCGTCAGCGGCACAGGAAGTGTGGGCGGCGCCATTCCTGGGCAGGCTGCTCTTTCTTTTCACGCTGGGCGGCTCTCCTCACGGGCGCACTCCTTGCGCGTGGGGGCTCCCCCACGCGGGGGACACCCTTGCGTGGCAGGGCACTCCTTGCGCGCATCAGCACTGCGCATGGCCAGCTCCACACGGGTCGAGGAGGCCCGGGGTTTGAACCGCGGACCTCCCATATGGTAGACGGACGCCCTAACCACTGGGCCAAAGTCCGTTTCCTGTTATTTTCTTTATCTTTTTCCCAATACTAGTCATTTTAGTCAGTGTCAAATAGTATCTCATTGTGATTTTGATTTTCATTTCCCTAATGGCTAATGTGTTTAACATGCTTTCATGTGCTTATTGGCCATTTGTATATAGTCTCTGGAGAAATTCCCATTCTAACCTGTGTCCATTTCTAATTTTTTCTTTTTTGTTGTTGTTGAATTGCAGGAGTTTAAATAATATATTCTAGATATTAAACCTTTATCAGGGAAGTGGATGAGGCTCAAGCAATTGGGCTCCAAATAGGAGGTCCAGGGTTCAATTCCTGGGGCCTCCTGGTGAAGGTAAGCTGGCCCAAGTGGAGAGCTAGCCCAAACGCAGAACTGATCCATGTGGAGAGCTGGCGCAGCAAGATGATGCAACAAAGAAAGGCACAGAGGAGAGACAATAAGAGACACAGCAGACCAGGGAGCTGAATTGGCGTAAGAGACTGACCACCTCTCTCCCATTCTGGAAGGTCCCAGGACCGGCTCCCGGTGCCACCTAAAAAGAAAGCAAGTAGACACAGAAGAACATACAGCAAATGGACACAGAAAGTAGACAGTGAGCCCAAAAAACAAGGGGGGAGGATAAATAAATAAATCTTTAAAAAAAAAAAAACCTTTATCAGGGGGAATAGATGTGGCTCAAGTGGTTGAGCACCTGCTTCCCACGTGGGGGCTCTGGGTTTGGTCTCTGGTGCCTCCTAAAAACAAAAAAGCAAACAAACAAACAAAAACCAACTCAGGAACTGATGGGCTCAGTAGCTGAGCACCAGCTTCCTACATATGAGGTCTTGGGTTCAATCCCCAGCCCTGGTACTAAAAAAAAAAAAATCCTTACCGGATATGTGGTTTCCAAATACTTTCTCCCATTCTGTAAGCTTTCCTTTTTTATTTAAAAATTTTTATTGAAGTATATCATTCATACATGAACATACATAAACATAAGTGTATAGTAAAAGTTGTGACTTTTCAAAACAAACAGGCATAATGTCATACAGTGCTCCCATACATCACCCCACTACAAACACCTTGCATTGTTTGGAAGCATTTGTAATAAACTACGAAAGACAATCGTCTAAGTATTACTACTAGCTATAGCCCATATCTTACATTTAGTGTATTTTCCCCCCAACCCACCTGTGGCAGTTTGATATTATTTAGGAATTCCAAAAGGAGAGATTATATTTGTAAACTGGTCTGTTCCTGTAGGCATGATAACCCTTTGATTGTATTAGATTCAGCTGAGATGTCTGATTAAATTATCTTAAGATTAGGGCTTTGATTCAACCACATCATTAGAGTGTGCCTCAGCATTATTCTCAGGCTCTGTGGTGGGCTGATAAAACAGATTCTCACATGCAAGTAGGAACACAGAACACAGAGAAAGAAAGACAGCTCATTAGACACCAGAGGCCCTGGAAGGAGAGATGAGACTGATAGTCTACAGTGGACCTTGTGAAGAGAACTTAGTAGTTGAGTCCAGAAAAAAACTAGCCCCAGGGAGAGAGATGAGACTTATGCCAGCCTACAGCTGAGATCTGAAGAAGCTGGGACCACAGAGCCTTAAGAAGGAAGGCTGATCCTTGCACATGTTGCCCACCATCTTGCATCAACACATGGCAAATGACTTTGGGTGAGAAAGTACCTCTCATGGTACCTCGAGTTGGACTCTTTAGGGCCTGGTGACTGTAAGTTTCTACCCCAAATCAATATCCTTTACAAAAGTGAACAGACTTCCGGTACTTTACATCAGCACCCCTTTTGTCTGACTAATATGTCAACCTGTAGCAGTTTGACACGGTTATGAATTCCAAAATTAGATATTGGATTATGTTTGTAATCTGGTCTGTATCCAGGAATGATTAAGTTATGATTAGGGCTTTGATTGTGTCACATTATTAGGGCATTGAGTTCCCACCCCTTGGCAAGTGGGGACTCACAGATAAAAGGCATGGCAAAGGACAGAGTCTGAGGGTTTTTGATGTTGAAGTTTTGACGTTGGAGTTTGATGCCGAAGCATTAAGCTGGAGCCCCAGGAAATAAGCTCACAGAGGAAAGAGAAGCAAGCCCCAGGAAGAGAGGAACCCTGAATGCAGAGAGAAGCAAGACCCTAGAAGGGAGGAACCCAGGAATCCAGAACCCTCACAGATGTCAGGAGCCATCGTGCTCCAACATGTGAAAATAGACTTTGGTGAGGGAAGTAACTTATGCTTTACATCCTGGTATCTGTAAGCTCCTACCCCAAATAAATACCCTTTATAAAAACCAACCAATTTCTGGTATTTTGCATCAGCACCCCTTTGGCTGATAATATACACCCTATTATATTTTGTTCATAAATCATATAATTTATCTAAAGTGTATAATCAATGGCATTTGGTATATATTTGTGCATTCATCTCTTCATTACTATTTCATTACCAGAGCATTTTCATTACTCAAAAGAAAAAAGAAAAAAAAACTCACTATCATACCCATATGTTAGAACTACTAATTACAAATCCTATGATGTGTTTTCACCCCTTCTATTCATTTCCAAACATTTACAAACAACTTTTTACCAATTCTGCACAGAATTTACCTCAGCTTTCCATTCTCAAACCACATTCCATCCTCTGGTGACTTATATTATAGCTATTAACTCCATGCGTTTGCTCATTATATTTAGTTAATGATATGAAAATCATCGATATTTGTCCCTTTGTGCCTGGTTGCTTTGGTCTACATAATCTTCTCCATGTTCTTCCACATTGTCAGATGATTCACAACTTCATTTCTTCTTGCAGATGAATAACATTCCATCATGTGTATATACCAGTTTTTAAAATCCATTCACCAGTTGATGGACAACTGAGTTGTTTCCATCTTTTGGAAATTGTGAATAATGTCGCTATGAACATTGGTGTGCAAATGTCTCAATTTGGTGTGCTCTCAATTCTTTTGGGTATATACCTAGAAGTGGTATTGCCGTGTCTCACAGTAGATCTCTATCGAATTTCTGTAGGAATGGCTGAAAAATTCCATGGTGCCTGTATCATTCTACATTCCCAACAACAGTGGAAAAGTGTTCCTTTCTCTCCACAACCATTCCAACACTTGTAGTTTTCTGTTATTGTTGTTTTTATATAGTGGCCATTCTACTAAATATGAAATGATATCCCACTGTAGCTTTGATTTGCATTTCCCTAATAGCCAGTGATGTTGAACATTTTGTCATGTGTTCTTTCAATATTTGTATTTCTTCTTCTTCTTTTTTTTTTTTTAGGATTTATTTATTCCCCCCACCCCCTTCCCCTCCTCAGACCCTGCTGTTTTGCTGTCTTTGTTGTCTTTTCTTCTCATTTTCTCTCCTCTAGGATTCACTGGGATTCATCCTGGAGAAGTGTGATGGAGAGAGGTTCCCTGTCAATTGAGCCACCTCAGTTCCTGGTTTCTGCTGCGCTTCACCTTGACTCTTTCCTTGTCTCTCTCTTCTGATGTGTCATCATCTTGCTGCATGACTCACTTGCACAGGGTACTGGCTCACAAAGCAGGCATTCACGTGGGCACTCATGTGGGCACTGGCTCACCACGTGGGCACTTGCGCAGGCACTGGCTTGCCACATGGGCATGCTTTTTCTTCTTCTTTTTCACTTGGAGGCCCCAGGATTGAACCCAAGTCCTCCCATATGGTAGGCGGAAGCTCTATCACTTGAGCCACATCCACTTCCCTGTATTTCTTCTTTAGAAAAATGTCTTTTGCTCATTTTTTAATTGGGCCATTTGTCTTTTTATGGTTGAGTTTAGGATCTCTTTATATATCATAGATATAGAACCTCTGTCAGATGAGTGATTTTCAAATATTTTCTCCCACTGAGGAGGCTTCCTTTCTACCCTCTTCACAAAGTCCTTTGAGGTACAGAAGTATTTAATTTTGGGGAGGCCCCATTTATCTTTTTTTTGTCTTTATTATTTTTTTAATGTTACATTAAAAAAAATGAGGTCCCTCCCCATATACCCCGCACTGCCCTCATCCCACTCCTCCCACAACAACAAGCTCCTCTAACATCATGGGACACTCACTGCACTCGTTGAACACATCTCTGAGCACTGCTGCACCACATGGTCAATGGTCCACATTTAAGTTTACACTCTCCCCCAGTCCACCCAGTGGGCCATGGGAGGACACACAATGTCCAGTAACTGTCCCCACATTACCACCCAGGACAACTCCAAGTCCTGAAAATGCCCCCACATCACATCTCTTCTTCCCACTCCCCACCCCCAGCAGCCACCATGGCCACTTTCTCCACCTCAATGCCACATTTACTTCCATCACTAATCACAACAATTCCAGAATAGAGCATCAGCAAGTCCATTCCAATCCATACTCCACTCCTCCATTTTGTGGACCCTGGGATGGCTATGTCCATCCACCTCTGTATCAAGAGGGTGCTTAGATTCCACTTGAATGGTGGATGCAGTTCTCCTGTTTGCAGGTGTAGGCACTCTTGGCTCCCTGGTGTGGTGGTTAACCTTCTTCACCTCCCTGTTAGCTGGCTGGGGAAAGTCCAATAAACCAGAGGATAGGAATTGCAAGTCTGTTGAGGCTCAAGGCCTGGCTATCCAGAGATTGGACAGTCTCTGGACAGTCCAGAGATTCAGGTCCCTTGAGTATACACTAAACCCCAGTGCCAACCACAGGTCCAGTAAAAGTGACAGGAGAGGCTTGTAAACAAAGATCACATCTGAGTCCAACTCCATCACACTCAGGAACACAAACTCCAAAGTAGGGCCAACTGACATGGCACTGAATTCCATCTGCCATGACCATAGAACCTGTGGGTCTCTGTAGCCCTCAGAAGAACCAATACCTGGGGTCGTATATGCTTTAGCTGTCTCTGGGACTCTGTTGAGTTGTGCATAAGGGCAACCCCTCTGATGACCTCCTGGCTCTTTTTTGGAGACTCATAGCCATATAAACTCATTTGTTCTTTCCATTTCTCCCTCTCATTCAAGGTCAAAAAGCATTTTTAACTCCTGATATTACATGTAGGCTGACATATTCTGCTGGTCTGAGTTGACCCTTTTATTCAAGGTCATTCTCCAGCCACATCATCAGCTGGTACTTGGTAGTAATCCCTCAGTGCCAGGGAGGCTCATCCCCGGGAGTCATGTCCCATGCTGGGGGGAAGGCAATGCATTTACATGCTGAGTTTGGCTTCGAGACTGGCCACATTTGAGCAACATAGAGGCTCCCAGGAGGTAACTCTTAGACACCCTGCAGCTCTAGGCCTAGTTCTTATTTCAGGCATACAGGCTCACAAGCATAGTCATTAGCATCAAGGGCTCATTGTTGGACCATCCTTCCTTATTGGTCTTAGCCCTTGCATTCAGGGGATTGTTGCTGTTCCATTAGGGAATGTGACAGAGCTCCCCCAGCCAGGAACTCAGCAATCCCCCAGCCGTCATTCCCAACTGTAACCACTATGAAAATATCCCAATATTTTTATGCGCCCTGCACATATGCCCTGGAAAACTCCCTCCCAATCATTCACCCCCCCTACCAATAACCCCCACACAAGTATTCCTCCCCCACCACCATCGAACCCCTCTGTGGTCCAAAACCTCCCTGAAAATGAAGCCCAATATATTGCCAGATTCCATTAATAGTAAAATGGAATATAGTGATGGGTTTAAAGGTTAGATAAAGAATACATACTAATTTAGAAAAATTGGAGTAAAAATAAATTGGGATATCAAAAATTTTAAAATGAAAAAGCTTTGTTTTTTGATGTTTTGCCCTCCATCACAGCAATAACTCTTGCCCTGTATGCACATTGGCAAGGTAACTTCTTCCATCTCTTCCTCAGTGTCTATGTACTTTCTTTTTCTTTTTTTTTCTAATTATTAAGCTTCTCTTCACAAAAGTTTTAGACCACAGTAATTCATATATACAATATACGGTCCTCCCACATATTCAACATCAGACACTTAGTCCCTTCCCCAGCAATAATCATTTTACATGTTCATATACTATATTTACTGCAACTGATGTACAGATATTGAGACAATAGCTTTGAAACAAGGTTACACTTGGGTTTACATTATGGTTTATATTTTAGACTATACAATTTTCTAAATTTTTAGTTATCTTATGTTTTACATTATGATTTACATTTTAGCCTATAGGCCCCTATACATTTTTGGTGTAATTTAACATATCCTATATCCATCCTTGCATAATCTTGTGGAACACTTCCATTGCCCCACAGTTACACTGATTCCACCTATTCAATACCTCTTTCCCTCTCCCTTCAGGGCCCACAGCAAATATCACTCTTCATTGCTTGAAGGGCCTTATTCAGAGATACTTGCAAGAATGATGAGTGCTTAACGTCAACTGCCCTAATGCATTGGGAGTCACCATTTCTCTCAAGAGATACAATTCCCTCTATTTGAGAATATCAGTCCTCCCCAGGATGTGGGCATAACTTCACTCTCATTGTATGGGTCTCCACCCAATGATATAATCCACTATGACAAAATGGGCACTCACATACTCCCTAGAAGCCTGTCCTGTGTCAGATTCTCCCCTTTAAGCATCTTAAACAGGTAGTCTTCCTTATTATATTTTTGAAAAAATTTTCTCAACATTATACTCTCAACCACATACCTGACAATCTCCTATGTTCATATGTTTCCCCACCCTCCTCCCAATTTCTTGGGCCATATTACCCATCCTTCCCTCCCTAGCCCCTCTCAAGCCCACAAAGCCCCACCCAAAGGTATCCCTATGCCCCATTTTATCCCTTCCCTGTACAAATACTTACCTCCAGCTTATCATAGATTTCACCCAGGTAGGTGTCAGCTTGCAACCTTCCTCTACCCCCCAAATTCCTTTAAGGCTATCATCCAGTCTCTAGCTCTCTGAGGCAGCTTGCTTTAATTATTTCATATCATCGAGGTC
Organism: Dasypus novemcinctus; assembly: GCF_030445035.2. NCBI lineage: Eukaryota > Metazoa > Chordata > Mammalia > Cingulata > Dasypodidae > Dasypus > Dasypus novemcinctus. Next base: position 104,440,503 of record NC_080682.1, on the reverse strand, counting down.
ATGTAGTATTTGTCCTTCAATGCCTGGGCTGCTTCACTCAACATAAGGTTCTCAAGATTCATCCATGTTATCACATGTGTTTGTAGTGATTTGTTCTTAAAGCTGAGTAGTATTCCATTGTATGTATATACCACATTTTATTTATCCATTCATCTGTTGATGAGCATTTGGGTTGATTCCAACTTTTGGCAATAGTGAACAATGCTGCTATAAGAATTGATGTACATATATCGGTTTGTGTCCTTGTATTCAGTTTTACTGGGTATATACCCAACAGTGGTGTGTGTGTGTGTGTGTATATATATATATATATATATATATATATATATATATATATATATATATATATAGAGAGAGAGAGAGAGAGAGAGAGAGAGAGAGAGAGAGAAGGGTTTTTTTTTACGTACCTGGGCTGGGTCGTACCTGGGCTGGGATTAAACTGGGGACCTCGTATGTGGGAAACCAGTGCTCAACCACTGAGCTATCTGGTTCTCCTGAGTTGGTGTTTTCCTTTGTTTTATTTTTAGGAGGTACTAGGAATTGAGCCTAGAATCTAGTACATGGGAAGCAGGCACTCAACCACTTGAGCTACATTTGCTCTCCCAATTTATCTATTTTTTATTTTGTTGCTTGTGCTTTGGGTTTAAGGTTTAAGAGACCTCACACACACACACACTACAAGGTCTTGTAGATGTTTCCCTTCGTTATGTTCTAAGGGTTTAATGGTCCTGGCTTTATGCTTAGGTCTGTGATCCATTTTGAGTTGATTCTTGTATAGGGAGTGAGATGGGGTACTTTTTCATTCTTTTGGTTATGGATACCTAGTTCTCCAATCACCATTTGTTGAAGAGACTGTTCTGTCCCAGAAAAGTGAACTTGGTAGGCTTATCAAAAATCAGTTCAGGGAAACGGACTTTGGCCCAGTGGTTAGGGCATCCGTCTACCACATGGGAGGTCCGCGGTTCAAGCCCCGGGCCTCCTTGACCCGTGTGGAGCTGGCCCATGCGCAGTGCTGATGCGCGCAAGGAGTGCCGTGCTACACAGGGGTGTCCCACGTGTAGGGGAGCCCCATGCGCAAGGAGTGCACCCGTAAGGAGAGCCGCCCAGCGCGAAGGAGGGAGCAGACTGCCAAGGAATGGCGCCGTCCACACTTCCCGTGCCGCTGACGACAACAGAAGTGGACAAAGAAACAAGACGCAGCAAAAAGACACAGAAAAAAAAAAAAAACACAGACAACCGGGGGAGGGGAATTAAATAAATAAAAATAAATCTTTAAAAAAAAAAAAATCAGTTCACCATAGAGGTGAGGGTCTATTTCTGAATTCTCAATTAGATTCCATTGGTCAATGTATCATCTTTATGCTAATACCATACTGTTTTGACCACCGTAGCTTTATAATGCACTTCAAGGTTAGGAAGTGTGAGTCCTCCAACTTCACTCTTCTTTTTTAGGATGTTTTTTGCTATTCAGCACCTCTTTCCCTTCCAAATAAGTTTGATAATAGACTTTTCTATTTCTGTAAAGTAGGCTGTTGGAATTTTGATTGGTATTGCACTGAATCTACAAATCAGTTTGGGTAGAATGGACATCTTCATGATGTTTAGTCTTCTGATTCATGAACATGGAGTGTCTTGCCATTTGTTCTGGTCTTCTTTGATTGCTTTTAGTGGTGTTTTGAAGTTTTCTGAATACAGATCCTTTAAAATCCTGGTTAAATTAATTCCTAGATATATGAGTTTTTTGTTGCTATAATAAATGGAGTATTTTTCTTGATTTTCTCCTTAGCTTATTCATTAATATGTTATGGAAACAATACTGATTTTTGCATGTTGATTTTGTATCCTGCCACTTTGCTGAACTCAGTTATTAGCTCTAATAGCTTTGCTGTAGATATTTCAGGATTTTCTAAATATAAGATCATGTCATCTGCAAATAGTGAGAGTTCTACTTCCTCTTTTCAATTTGGATACATTTTATTTCTTTTTCTTGCTTAGGTGCTCTAGCTAGAACTGCTAGCACAAGTTTGAATAACAATGGTGTCAGTGGGCATCCTTGTCTTGTTCCTGATCTTAGCGGGTCAGGAATATTGAGTACAATGTTGGTGATGGGATTTTCATATATGCTCTTTATGATGTTGAGAAACTTTCCTTCTATACCTATCTTTTGAAGTGTTTTTATCAAGAAAGGATGATGGATTTTGTCAAATGCCTTCTCTGCATCAATCGAGATGATCATGTGAAGTTTTTTCCCCTTAATTTGTTAATGTGGTGTATTATATTAATTTATTTTCTTATGTTGAACCACCTTTGTATATAAGGAATAAAACCCACTTGATCATGGTAAATAATTCTTTTACTATGCTTTTGGACTATATTTGCAAGTATTTGGCTGAGAATTTTTGCATCTATGTTCATTACAGAGATTGGTCTGTAATTTTCTTTTCTTGTATTATCTTCATCCAGCTTTGGTATTTGAGTGATGTTGGCTTCATAAAATGTGTTGGGTAATTTTCACTCCTTTTCAGTTTTTTGAAGATTTTAAACATGATTAGTATTAATTCTTCTTGAAATGTTTTATAGAATTCACCTGTGAAGCCATCTGATCCAGGACTTTTCTTTGTGGAAGATATCTGATGGCTAATTCTTTACTTATGATTGGTTTTCAGTTTATTTGCATCCTTGGGTCTAAGGTGAGTCTCCTATAGACAGCATATGGATGGTTCATGTTTTTTTTTTAACCATCTATCAGTCTATATCTTTCGATTGGGAAGTTTAATCCATTAACATTAAATATTATTACTCTAAAGGCATTATTTACTTCAACCATTTTACCCTTTGTCTTTCATGTGTCATATCTTATTTTTGTCCATCTTTTTACCCTTTTGGTAATCCTTTCTAATAGCCTTCACTACTACACTCTACTACAGGCCTCTCTCTTTTCTCTTTTTTTTTTTTTTTTTGATGTCAATTTTACTCAAAAATTTTTTTAAAGATTTATTTTTTATTTAGTTCTCTTCCTCTCCCTACACCCAGTTGTCTACTTTCTGTGTCCATTTGCTGTGTGTTCTTCTGTGTCTGCTTGTATCCTTGTCAGCAGCACTCAGAATCTGTGTTTCTTATTGTTGTGTCAGCTCTCTGTGTGTATGGCCCCAGTCCTGGTAGGCTGCACTTTTGTCGCACAGGGTGGCTCTCCTTATGGGTCATGCTCCTTGCTCATGGAGCTCCCCTATGCGGGGGACACCCCTGTATGACATGGCACTCCTTGTGCACATCAGCACTGTGTGTTGGCCAGCTTCACCACATGGGTCAGGAGGCCCTGGATTTGAACCTTGGACCTCCCTTGTGGTAGGTAGATGCTCCATCCATTGAGCCAAATCCATTTTCCTCTTCTCTTTTCTTTTCTGGCTGTGGAACTCCCTTTAGTGTTTCCTACAGAGCTGGATTCTTGTTTATGAACACTCTTAGTTTCTGTGTATCTGTGAATATTTTAAACTCATTGTCATATTAGAAGGAAAGTATGGCAGTTTTTATATTATTTGAATTCCTAAAAGGAGATATTAATTATGTTTAAAACTCCTCTGTTCCTCTAGGCATGATACCCTTTGAATGTATTAGATTCGGCTGAGATACCTTTGATTAAATTATGTTAAGATTAGGGCTTTGATTCAACCATGTCATTAGGGCATGCATGGTTGAGTCCCCTTTCCCCTTGGCAGGCTATGTATAGGGACACTCAGTCAAGAACGCATGGAAGTAGACACACAGAGAATGACACACAGGAATAGAGAGCCCTCCATAGACACAGCAGAAGTCCCAGGAAGAGAGGTAACCCTGATGGTTTGCAGCTGAAGAGAAGAGAGCAGCTGAGCCTGGAAAGAAATGAGCCCAACGAAGAGAGATGAGTCCTATGTCAGTATACAGCTGAGATCAGAAGAAGCTGGGGGAAGTGGACTTGGCCCAATGGATAGGGCATCCACCTACCACATGGGAGGTCCACGGTTCAAACCCTGGGCCTCCTTGACCCATGTGGAGCTGGCTCATGCACAGTGCTGATGCATGCAAGGAGTGCTGTGCCACGCAGGGGTGTCCCTGGCATGGGGAGCCCCATACACAAGGAATGCGCCTGCCCAGCACAAAAGAAAGTGCAGCCTGCCCAAGAATGGCACCGCACACATGGAGAGCTGACACAGCAAGATGATGCAATGAAAGGAAACATAGATTCCTGGTGCTACTGATAAGGATAGAAGTGATCACAGAAGAACACACAGTGAATGGACACGGAGAGCAGACAACTGGGGGGGGAGGGGAGAGAAATAAGTTTTAAAAAAAGAAGAAGCTGGGACCATGGAGCCTTAAGAAGAAGAGGAAGCTAAACTCTTGCAGAGATCAGAAGCCATCTTGCTCCAACACATAGCAATGGACTTTGATGAGGGAAGTAACTTACTCTTTATGGCCTTGTGACTGTAAGCTTCTACCTCAAATAAATATCCTTTATAAAAGCCAACAGATTTTTGGTACTTTGCATTAGCACCCCTTTGGCTGACTAATACAGACAATTGTGCCGGATAAAGAATTCTTGGCTGGCAATTTTTCCTCTTTCAGTACCCTAATTATATCATACCACTGACTTCTTTCTTCCATGGTTTATGAAGAGAAATCTATGCTGTCTTATTGGATGTCCCTTGTATGTGATATTTCGCTTTTCCTTTGCTTTTAGAATTTTCTCTTTAAATCTTCAGCATTTGGCATTCTGAATATTACGTGTCTTAAGATAGGTCTATTTAGATTTATTATAATTGGAGTACACTGCATTTCCTGGACATATATATTCATGTTTTTCATGAGAGTTGAGTATTTTCTGCTCATTATTTCCTCATATACACTTTCTGCCCCTTTTTTCTTCTTCTCCTTCTGGAACTCCCATAACATATATGTTGGTGAGCTTCATGCTATCATTCAACTCCCTAAGTCCTTGCTCAAAATTTTCAATTATTTTCTCTCCGCTCTTCTCTTTTGCTATTTCAGCTTTTCTTTCCTCTATGTTACTGATTCTTTCTTCCATGATTTCAAAACCACTGTTGTGTGCTTTTTTATTCTCACTTATTGTGTCTTTCATTCCCATAAGCTCTATTATTTTTCTCTCCAAGATTTCAAACTTTTCTTTGTGCTCACCCAGTGTCATCTTAATGTCTTTTATTTATTTAGCCATGTTATCCTTCTACTCCATGATTCGATTTAGGAGATTTGTATGAACCTCATTGATAAGTTATATCAAGTTTTGTGTCTTATCTGGAGCTTTGATTTGTTCCTTTGCCTGAGTCATATCTTGCTTTTTCTTTTTCTTTTTTTTTTAATACATTTTATTTTATTTTATTTTTTTAAAGATTTATTTATTTTATTTTATTTTCCCCCCTCCCCCAGTTGTCTGTTCTCTGTGTCTATTTGCTGTGTCTTGTTTCTTTTGTCCGCTTCTTTTGTGCATGGGAAGTGTGGGCGGCACCATTCCTGGGCAGGCTGCACTTACTTTCATGCTGGGCGGCTCTCCTTACGGGGTGCACTCCTGGTGCATGGGGCTCCCCTACATGGGGGACACCCCTGCGTGGCAGGGCACTCCTTGCGTGCATCAGCACTGCACATTCTTCCTTTTTCTTAGTATGTCTTGTAATTTTTACTACTGTTTAGGCATATAATTATACTGAGTTTGCCCTGATGTTCAGTTTCTATCTCTTCCTAGGGATTTACTGTTTGCTACCACTGTTCTTTGACTCTTTTATTTTAAAAAGATACTCAGATTATGTAAATGTTACATTAAAAATGTAGGGGATTCCCATATGCCCCAATCCCTACCCCTCCACTTCCTGCATCAACAACATCCTTCATTAGTGTGGTACATTTGTTACAATTAATGAACACATATTGGAGCAGTGCCATTAAGTGTGGATTAGAGTTTACATTATAGTTTAAACTCTTTCCCACACATTTTCATAAGTTATGACAAGATATATAATGGCCTGTATCCATCATTGCAACATCATTCAGGACAATTTCAATGTCCCAAAACTGCCACCATAGTACATCTACTTAGGTTACATAAATGTTACATAAAAAATATAGGGAATTCCCATATGCCCCACTCCCCACACCTCCTGCATTTTCCTGTGCTAACAACATCCTTCATTAGTAAGGTACATTCATCGCTATTGATGAACACATTGTGGAGCATTGCCACTAAGGGTGGATGAAAGTTTACATTGTAGGTTACACTCTCTCCCATCCAATTCTGTAGGTTATGGCAAGATACATTATGGCCTGCATCTGTCATTGCCATGTAATTCAGGGCCATTACTAAGTCCTGAAAATGACCCATATTACACCTATTTTTTCCTCTCCTTGCTTTCAGAACCTCCAGTGGCCACTGCCTTCACATCAGTGGTATAATTTCTTCCACTGGTAGAATCACAATAAGTCTGTAGTAGAATACCAGTAAGTATACTTTAGTCCATTGTTCATTTCCTAATTCTGAGGATTCTGGGATGGTGATGTCCACTCTACCTGTTCTTTGACTCTTGATTCAACCTCTTCTAGATATTTAGGATTGCTCCTCTTTAACTGCTTGAACCAAAGCTAAGGATCCAGTAATGGGGAACAGGCCAGTTCCAGGGTCCTTGGGGAGGAAGGCAGTAGAGACACTTGTTTGCCTATTTATTTGTTTATTTTTCACTTTTCATGAATTTTTTTGGTCTGACAGCAGATGGTGCTCTTTGGAAACCCTGTCAGCTCAGACCCCAAGTGCTAGAGGGGAATACATTCAGTGTATCTCTGTGACAGGTGGTACAGAAGCAATGTCTTCATGACTGGCCAAGCCTGACAAACATTCTCAGAAGCTGTTCTCCTCCCTTGGCTTGCCACATGATTCTTCTCTCCATCTCCTCAGCAAGCAGTCCAGGGCAGTAGGGAGGGTGTTTGAGAAGGCAAATTATCTTTAGCTGTCTTCTTGCTCTCAGGGCAAAAAATGTCACAGCCCCACTTGGCCTGGAATTGTGTGACCCTTCAATATAGTACACCAAGTTTGCTGGCCAAAATCTGAATTTGCTGTAGGCTCTGTCCCTCCCTCCCCCCTTTCTTGGGGAAGAGTGCTCCTGCAACACACCCTAGTCCCTAGCCACTGCAGTCCCCAGCCACTGCAGTCCGCTGCCTGCTGTTTGTGCCGAGGGTGGGAGGACACCAGCTGCTGCTGCTGCAGCTTTACTCATGGGATTTTTCAGCCAACTGAGACTCCTTTCCTTCACCCCTCTCTCTTCTGGGTAGTTTCTTGCCTGGTGTCCTGAGCCCCAGAACAGCCTTCTATACTGTCTGTGCTTGTCCTTTAGCTATTTTCTCTGGAGAAAAGTAATCCCTCTGTCTTTCTAATCCTCCATATTCCTGGAAGTTTCACAGGTTGCCTTCTTACTTTCATGATAAAGTCTTTTGATGTACAATAGTTTTTAATTTTGATGAAATAGACTGAGGCCTACAAATCCTTCCTGTTCTTCCTAGTGGGAGAGAGAGAAAGAAAGGGGTAGAACATGTGATTGTCATCTCTAAAAGTCTTCCTGAGGGAAGCAGGTGTGGCTCTAGCAATTGGGCTCCCCTCTACACATAAGAGGTCCCAGGTTTGATTCCCTGGGCCTCCTGGTGAAGGCCAGCTGGCCTGCACAGAGAGCTGACCTGCTCAGAGAGCTGGCGCAACAAGGTGATGCAGCAAGAAAGAGACACAGAGGAAAGACAATGAAAGACACAACAAACCAGGGAGCTGAGGTGGCACAAGTGATTGAATGCCTCTCTCCCATGTCAAAAGGCCCCAGGATTGGTTCCTGGTGCTTCCTAAGGAGAAGATGAGAAGAGAAGTTGAGCAGACATAGTAGAACGTGCGGAGAATGGACAGAGAGAGCAGACAGTGCATGCAATGGCAAGTGGGGGAGGGGGGAATAAAATAAATCTTAAAAAAAAAAGTCTCGGACAACTTCCGGCAAGATGGTGGCTGAGTGAGCTTGCCTTGCCGTCTCTCCTGGGAAGAGGCAGCTGGGCACCGCTGGAGGTTCTCCGGGACCAGGCTTTTTCAGGATTTTTTCAGGGCAGGAAGTGTCTGGACATCGATTTGGTGGGAAGGTAACGGAAAGGACTGGTCTATAAGATATAATTTGGGACTTTTCAGGAGGGGGAGGCAAGATGGTGGCTGAGTGAACTTCCCGGTTACTAGCTCCTGGGGGGAATCGGCTGGGAGGCATCGGAGACTCTTTGGGACCGGCTGTTTCGGGATTTTTCCTGGTCCGGAGGTGTCTGGACATCGATTTGGAGGGAAGGTAACAGAGAGGATCCATCTGTGAAATATACACGGAGATCCCAGCTACGTGTGGAGGACTCCCTCCTTGGGTAGGCGGAGCCGAGGCAGCTAGCACCGCGGCGGGTGGCGGGCGGGAGAGCCGAGCCGTGCCGCGGCGGGCGGCGGGCGAAGGAGACAAGCCCAGCTGAGCCTAGCCATGCCGCGGCGGGCGGCGGGCGGGAGAGCCGAGCCGCGCTGCGCCGCGGAGGCGGGCGGTGGGCGGGGAAGCCGAGTCCGGCCGAGCCCGGCTGAGCTGCAGCGGGCGGGGGGCCGAGCCCAGCCACGCCGCGCCGGGCGGCGGGCGGGAAAGCCGAGCTCGGCCGAGCCCAGCCGAGCCGCGGCGGGCGGCGGGCGGGGGACCGGAGCCCAGCTGAGCCCAGCCGAGCCGGGCGCGGGGTTTCTGTTCTTTGTTGTTGTTTTTTTTTATTTTTTTTTATTTTTTATTTTGTTGTTGTTCTTGTTGTTCTTTTTTTTTTTCTCAATCCTCTCTTTCTTGTCCCCAATATTCTTCTTATACTATTTTACCTTAACAATACAGTAGGTCCTACAGGAAATACCTCACATTTGCTGGGTTTCCTCACCCTCCACTGCCTCATTTCTCTGTGAATAGATTTAGCCTATCTACACTATCCCCTTTCCCCTACAACTTGATATCCTCCACCATCTGCTATCTCTCCTATATTCCATCTCCCTTTCTTTGATCCACAAAGTGTCTAACTCTTAATTTCTAATACCTTTCTTTAGTTTTCCATCTGGTATTCGTCCCTGAAACTATTACCTTTCTTTTCTCTTTCCCTCTCTCACGAAAACAATAGCCTCTTAGTACGTACCACATTCCTCCCATATTCAGTCGTCTACCTCATTATAGGTACTTTCCTACTACTATAACTCTAGACAATTTACATGATCTAACCTCCATCCTCCCAGAACTCATATTGTTGCTTTGTAAACATATATCACCAATACTACTTCACACTTTTTCCTTCCTTACACAATTGACTTTCCCCAGCACTAATACTTTCCTTTAAAGTGAGCTTAACTAGCAATAAGAAATTGGAATAAGAAGAACAAAGTGACAAAGAGAAGATATAACACTTACGCAAAAACAACAGCTAATTAATTTCCAAGACTAGACAAAGAAGCTAAGGAACTGATTAAACCCGTCAAGAAAAAATGTTGACAAGACAGCAACAAAAATCTACAAACCAAACCAGTAATCAGGAAAACATGGCTGAATCCAATCAACAAACTGAAAATCAGGAAGGGGGGCAGGACTTCGCACAAGCAATGAAAGATCTCAGAACATTTATCACCGACAAATTTGATGAAGTAATGAAAGAGGTTAACAGCGTGAAGACAACACTTGGAGGGGAAATGGCAGACATGCGCAAAAAAATAACAGATATGATGGAAATGAACACCACAATTCAAGAAATCAAAAATACACTTGCAGCAAATATCAGCAGACTAGAAGAGGCAGAGCAGAGAATTAGTGATGTGGAAGACAGTGCATTGGAAATCAAACAGATAGTAGAAGTGGTCAATAAAAAGGTAGAAAAAATCCAGATAGGACTTAGGGACCTGAATGATAACGCAAAACGCTCAAACATACGTATTATAGGCATTCCAGAAGGAGAAGAGAAGGGAAAGGGGTCAGAAGGAGTGTTGCAGGAAATAATGAATGAAAACTTCCCAAATCTACTGAAAGAGACAGATGTACATATCCAAGAAGCACAGCGCACTCCACTGGTCATAAACCCCAACAGGCCCACCCCAAGACATATACTTGTCAAATTATCCAATGCTCAAGACAAAGAAAAAATTCTAAAAGCAGCAAGAGAAAAGAAAACCATCACATACAAGGGAAACTCCATAAGATTAAGTGCTGATTTCTCATCTGAAACGATGGAGGCAAGAAGGCAGTGGTATGATATAGTCAAGGTACTAAAGGAAAAAAATCTCCAACCAAGAATACTCTATCCAGCTAAACTAGCATTCAAAAATGATGGAGAGTTCAAAATATTCACAGATAAACAGAAACTGAAAGAGTATATCAACAAGAAACCTCCCCTTCAAGAAATTCTTAAGGGAATTCTGCAGGAAGAAAGGAAAAAACAGGACAGTCAGAGATGGAGGAGAGTGTAAAAGCAACAAGAAAGACAAAAATAGAAGGGGAAAATAAAATAATACAAACAAAATATAACAAACACAAATCCAACCAAAATATGGCTACCATAAATAACTCTCTAAACGTAATAACACTGAATGTCAATGGATTAAACTCACCTATCAAAAGATTCAGACTGGGACACTGGATAAGGAAATACGACCCATCTATATGCTGCCTACAAGAGACACATCTTAGACCCAAAGACTCATGGAGGTTGAAAGTGAATGGCTGGAAAACAATCATACAAGCAAACAACAACCAAAAAAAGGCAGGAGTAGCTATATTAATATCAGACAAAATAGACTTTAAATGCGAAACAATTGTGAGAGACAAAGAAGGATACTATATTTTAGTGAAAGGGACAATTTGTCAAGAAGATCGAACAATCATAAATATTTATGCTCCTAACAAGGGCGCCTCTAAATATGTGAGGCAAACGCTGGAAAAACTAAGTGAAAGAATAGATGCATCTACAATTATAGTGGGGGATTTTAATACACCACTATCAACTCTGGACAGAACATCTCAAAAGAGAATCACTAAAGAAACAAAACATTTGAACAGTATATTAGAAGAGCTGGATCTAATAGACATATATAGATCATTACACCCAAACACAGCAGGATATACATTTTTCTCAAACGCACATGGAACATTCTCCAAGATTGACCATATGCTAGGCCACAAAGAAAGGCTTAATGAATTCAGAAAGATTGAAATCATACAAAACAATATCTCTGACCACAGTGGAGTCAAGCTGGAAATTTGCAAGGGACAGAGACCCAGACTTCACACGACAATTTGGAAATTAAACAGCACACTCTTAGAAAAACAGTGGGTCAAAGAGGAAATCTCAAAAGAAATCAATGACTACCTTGAAACAAATGATAATGATAACACAACATACCAAAATTTATGGGATGCAGCAAAAGCGGTACTGAGAGGGAAATTTATAGCCATAAATTCATATATCAAAAAAGAAGAAAGAGCAGAAATTGAAGAATTAACTGCACATTTGAAGGAATTAGAAAAACAACAACAAAGTAACCCAACAGGAAGAAGAAGGAAGGAAATAACAAAGATAAGAGCAGAACTAAATGAAATAGAAAATAAGAAAGCACTTGAAAAAATAAACAAGACCAAGAGCTGGGTTTTTGAGAAGATCAACAAAATTGACAAACCTTTAGCGAGACTAACAAAGAAAAAAAGAGAAAAGATGCAAATACACAAAATAAGAAATGAGAAAGGTGATATCACCACTGACCCCACAGAAATAAAGACTATCATAAGAGGATACTTTGAAAAACTATATTCCAACAAAAATGACAATTTAGAGGAAATGGACAAATTCCTAGAAATACATAAGCAGCCCATACTGACGAAAGAAGAAATTGATGATCTTAACAAACCAATCACAAGCAAAGAGATAGAATCAGTCATTAAAAATCTCCCAACTAAGAAGAGCCCAGGGCCAGACGGCTTCACAGGTGAATTCTACAAAACATTCCGGAAAGAACTAACACCAATCCTGTTGAAACTATTCCAAAAAATCGAAACAGAAGGAACACTGCCTAATTCCTTCTATGATGCCAACATTACCCTAGCACCAAAGCCAAACAAAGACACCACAAGAAAGGAAAATTACAGACCAATTTCTCTAATGAACCTAGACGCAAAAATACTTAACAAAATACTTGCTAATCGTATTCAACAACACATTAAACGAATTATACACCATGACCAAGTGGGATTTATTCCAGGTATGCAAGGATGGTTCAACATAAGAAAATCAATCAATGTAATACACCATATAAACAGATTGAGAGAAAAAAACCACATGATTATATCTATAGATGCAGAAAAGGCATTTGACAAAATACAGCACCCCTTCCTGATAAAAACACTCCAAAAGATCGGAATACAAGGAAACTTTTTGAACATGATAAAGAGTATATATGAAAAACCTAAAGCCAACATTGTTTACAATGGCGAAATCCTGAAATCCTTCCCTCTAAAATCAGGAACAAGACAAGGATGCCCATTGTCTCCGCTCCTATTTAACATTGTCTTGGAAGTACTGGCTCGAGCACTGAGACAAGAACCAGATATAAAAGGCATTCAAATTGGAAGGGAAGAAGTCAAAATTTCATTATTTGCAGATGACATGATCCTATATATAGAAAACCCTGAGAGATCTACAACAAAGCTCCTAGAACTCATAAATGAGTTTAGCAAAGTCGCAGGTTATAAGATCAATGCGCAAAAATCAGTAGCATTTCTATACACCAATAATGAGCAAGATCAGGAGGAAATCAAGAAACAAATACCATTCACAATAGTAAATTAAAAAATCAAATCCTTAGGAATAAATTTAACTAAAGAGGTAAAAAACTTATACATCGAGAACTATACAAGATTGTTCAAGGAAATCAAAGAAGACCTAAATAAATGGAACAATATTCCCTGTTCATGGATAGGAAGACTGAATATTATTAAGATGTCTATCCTACCAAAACTGATCTACACATTCAATGCAATCCCAATAAAAATCAACACAGCCTTCTTTAAGGAACTAGAAAAACTAACTATGAAATTTATTTGGAATAAAAAGAGGCCCCGAATAGCCAAAGACATATTGAAAAAGAAAAACGAAATAGGAGGAATCACACTTCCTGACTTCAAAACATACTACAAAGCTACAGTAGTGAAAACAGCATGGTACTGGCATAAGGAGAGACACACAGACCAATGGAATCGAATTGAAAGTTCAGATATAGAACCTCATGTATATAGCCATATAATATTCGATAAAGCCACCAAACCCTCTCAACTGGGAGAGAATGGCCTATTCAACAAATGGTGCCTGGAGAACTGGATAGCCATATGTAGAAGAATGAAAGAGGATTACCATCTCACACCTTATACAAAGATCAACTCTAGATGGATCAAAGACCTAAATATAAGAGCCAAGACCATAAAGACCTTAGAAAGCAGTGTAGGGAAACATCTACAGGACCTTGTAATAGGAAATGGCTTCATGAATATCACACCAAAAGCACGAGCAGCAAAAGAACAAATAGATAAATGGGACTACCTCAAAATTAAAGCCTTCTGCACCTCAAAGGACTTTGTCAAGAAAGTAAAAAGGGAACCCACACAATGGGAGAAAATATTTGGCAACCATATATCTGATAAGAGACTTATAACTTGCATATATAAAGAACTCATATATCTCGAAAACAAAAAGATAAACAACCCATTTAAAAAATGGGAAAAAGATTTAAACAGACACTTCTCCAAAGAAGAAATACAAATGGCTAAAAAGCACATGAAAAAATGCTCCAAATCCCTAGCTATCAGGGAAATGCAAATCAAAACTACAATGAGATACCATCTTACTCCCATAAGATTGGCAGCCATGAAAAAAACAGTAGAATACAAATGCTGGAGAGGATGTGAAGAAAGGGGAACACTCATCCATTTCTGGTGGGAATGCAGAAGGATCCAACCATTCTGGAGGACAGTTTGGCAGTTTCTCAAAAAATTATCCATAGATTTGCCATATGACCCAGCAATACCACTGCTGGGTATATACCCATCAGATCTGAAAACAAGGACACAAACCGATATATGTACACCAATGTTCATAGCAGCATTGTTCACCATCGCCAAAAGTTGGAATCAATCCAAAAGTCCATCAACAGATGAGTGGATCAATAAAATGTGGTATATACACACAATGGAATACTACTCAGCTGTAAGAACCAATACACTACAATCGCACGTGATAACATGGATGAACCTTGAGAATCTTATGTTAAGTGAAGCAACCCAGGCATTGAAGGACAAATACTATATGACCTCAATGATATGAAATAAGTTAACTGCCTCAGAGAGCTAGAGTCTGGAAAAGTGGCTTACCGGAAATCGGGGGGTGGAGGAAGGATGTGAGTTAATGTCTGTTGGGGTGGAATCTGTGATGAGCTGGGGGTAAGTATGAGCACAAAGAAGAGACAAAATGGGGGCAAGGGGTTACCTTCGGGTGGGGTTTTCTGGGTTTGAGGGGGGCTGGGGATGGGAAGAGGGGCAATATGGTCCAAGAAATAGGTGGGAGGGAGGGGCAACATACAAACATGGGAGAGTGCCAGAAGTTCGTTGAGAACTAAATGTTGAGTAAAACGTATCAAAGTATAAGTAGGAGGGTCACCTGGTTAGGACGCTCAGGGGGTATGGTCTGATGCGGGACGGACTCCGGAGGGAATAGCTGAAGGCTCATTTTGCCAAGGTGGGTTCTACCATTGGGTGGGGTGGACCCATATCCTGGGGAAGACTAATGCCGTCGAATAGAGAGAACTGTATCTCTCGTGAGAAAGGACGGCTCCCAGGGCATTAGATTGGCAGGCGTTGTGGGCCCTAAGGGGAGGGGAAAATGGACGTGCAATGGATAGAACAAAGGTAAATAAGGGGGCAAAAGAGGAGTTATGTGAGAGTACACGAGGATGAATATAAAACAGCTAATATTACACCAAAAACATATAGGGACGACAGACTAATAATGAAAACCATAAGACAAAACATAGGATAACTAAAAAATTTAGAAAACTGTACAACCTAAAGTATGGACCACATAGTAAGCACAAATGTTACCTTGTTTGAAAACTATAGTTTCGGAATCTGTACATCAGTTTCAGGAAATATGATATGAATAAGTTAAAAGATTATTGCTGAGGAAGGGAAAAGGTTTTATGGTGGATCTGGGGAAATACTGTATATTGTATATATGAATTTTGGTGATCTAAGACTCTTCTGAAGCTGACATTATGTTGGGATTCACTTTACGGGAAGTTTTGGATCACAGAGTGGTTCAACAATGGCAGCGGAGGAATACTGATATGGGATGTTATTGACAGGATATATATGGTTGACAGGGAGTTATACAGGGCATATGCCCAGGGTATATGGTAATGTCTATATATACTCATAGTGGAAACAATTAAAAACAACAGCTGGGGGGGTACTGGGCTCCTGGCCGGGGGGTCACTGTTGTGGGCCCTGGGAGAGCAGCGGCAATCCTCCAGGTGCAACGGCAAGAACCAGGAAGGAAGGAGGGCCCAACAGTGGGCTCTTGATACTAATGGCTACACTTTTGAGCCTATGCACCTGCAATAAGAACAAGGCCTAGAGTAGCATTGTGCCTGGGGGTTTCCTCCTGACAGCCTTCATGTTACTCAAATGTGGCCACTCTCACAGCCAAACTCAGCATGTAGATGTGATGCATTCCCCCCAGTGTGGGACACGACACCCGGGGATGAGCCTCCCTGGCACCGAGGGATCACTACCACATACCAGCTGAAGAAGCAACTAGAAAATGACCTTGAATTAAAGATTCAATGCGGAACAGCAGAATATACCTGTCTACATATAATAACATGACTTCGGGAAGTGGTTTGACCTAATGTAAGGGGGAAATGGAAAGGAGAAATGAGATTATAAGGCTGTGAGTCTCTAAAAAAGAGTCTGGAGGTTGTCAGAAGGAATACCCCTATGTACAACTGAACAGAGTCTAAGAGACAGATAAGGTAGATACAACCCCAGGTATTGGTTCTTTTGAGGGATAAAGAGACCCACGGGTTCTATGGTCATGGCAGAAGGGGTTCACTGCCATGACAGATGGCCCTTCTTTGGAGCTGGTGTTTCTGCGTGATGGAAATGGACTCAGAGGGGATCTCTTTTCACAAGACTTGCATGCTACTTTATTGGAATTGTAGTTGGTGCTGAGTTTAAGATATATGTAGGGGATTTGAATCTCTGGACTGATAATATGACACCCAGGCCCAGAGCCTCAACAGACTTCAGCTCCTACACTTTGACTTATTGGACTTACTCCACTCAGCTAACATGGAGTTGAAGAAGGTCAACCACCACAACATGGAGCCTAGAGTGTCTACAACTAGAAGCGGGAAGAGTGCATCCAGTACCCATGTGGAATCTAAGCCCTCACTTGACATAGGTGTGCAATGGACACAACCAATCCAATGTCCACAGAGGAAATGTGAAATGGGTGTGGGAACGGTAGCCATGGGGGCTGCTGGGTGTGGGGAACGGGAGGAAGAGATGAGATGTGGAGGCGTTTTCGGGACGTGGAGTTGTCCTGGATAGTGCTTCACGGACAATTACGGGACACTGTAGATCCCCCCAGGGCCCACTGGATGGAACGTGAGAGAGTCTGGGCTATGATGTGGACCATTGACTATGGGGTGCAGTGATGCTCAGAGATGAACTTACCAGGTGCAATGGATGTATCACGATGATGGAAGAGAGTGTTGCTGTGGGGGGAGTGGGGGGCGGGGGCGGTGGGG
This sequence comes from Dasypus novemcinctus, assembly GCF_030445035.2. Lineage (NCBI taxonomy): Eukaryota > Metazoa > Chordata > Mammalia > Cingulata > Dasypodidae > Dasypus > Dasypus novemcinctus. Next base: position 104,423,612 of record NC_080682.1, on the reverse strand, counting down.
TTGAATGGGACCTCATATATATTTTTTAATGTAATTAAAAAATAATAATAATAAATAAATATTTAAAAAAAAAAAGTCTCCCTGAAGTAAATCTCTTACGCTTAATTTCTGGATGGTTTTACTCTTCATGATTAGTTAATATTGTAAGAAATGCAGCTCTGATGGTAGGGCTAAGGAACAGGGTACCAAATAGTAATTGTAATCACTTAACTTTAAAAATGATTTCACAAGTCCCTTTCTCCCTTTTCTCCAGGCCATTGTTCATGCTGCCATCAGAATGAACTTTCTAAACACAGATATGACCATGTCACTTACCTGCCCAAGGTTGTTTAATGCCCCTCCCCCAACATACACACTGCTGTTCAATAGAACTTTCCACAATTACGTAAATGTTTTATATCTGCACTACCCATTATGGTATCTACTAGCCACATATGGCTATTCAGCACTTGAAATGTGACTAGTGTGCCTTAACAACTGAATTTTAATTTAATTTAATTGTAGTTAATTTAACTTTAAATGCAAATAGCCACATTATAGTATTAATAACTCCCTGTAGTTGTCTATAGGATAAAGTTCAAAGTCCTGAATATGATTAAACAAGTCCTTTACTTTCTAGCTGCAGCCTATTATTCATCATTTCCTACCATTTTCAACACAAATATTACTCTTTATCCAAAATAAAATGCCTGTTCTCCAGTCATGATACACTTTGTCACACCTCCCTGCCTTTGCACCTACAATCCCTTCTGCTGAAATGACCTTTCCTTACTCATTCACTTGGAGAACTCCTACTCCTCTTTCAAGACACAACTTAAAACAATACCTTTTCAAGGGAGGGTGCTGGGCTATGAGAACTGGGTGGTCATCAGAAGTGTTGCATCATGGGAGTTACTGTCAAATGGTTAAAGAAGAGTTACCTGAAATCGGATGGAAATTTGTAACACCAGATGTGAATAGGTGTGGCTCATTCTCCTGAGGTGTACGCATGTGCATTTTGTCTATTCCATGTGCATTTGGTTTAGCTGAAATATCTAATGTTTCTCACAAATGAAATTGCATGTAAGCAAAGACATAATATAATGATATTTACCTTATGCTCAGATTCTTTCCTAATAGATTAATGAAGTTGACAAAAAACAACAAAACATTACCTTTCCTATGATGCCTGTTCTAACCCCTTCACAGAAATGTAGTCCCTCCTCTGTACTTCCACAGCCAATTTTCATGCCCTAAACACAATGTATTAGAGGGAAGCGGACTTGGCCCAGTGGATAGGGTGTCCGTCTACCACATGGGAGGTCCACGGTTCAAACCCCAGGCCTCCTTGACCCGTGTGGAGCTGGGCCATGTGCAGTGCTGATGTGCACAAGGAGTGCCCTGCCACGCAGGGGTGCCCCTGTGTAGGGGAGCCCCACGCACAAGGAGTGCGCCCCATAAGGAGAGCCACCCAGTGTGAAAATAAGTGCAGTCTGCCCAGGAGTGTGCCGCACACACAGAGAGCTGACACATCAAGATGACGCAACAAAAAGAGACACAGATTCCGGGGCCGCTGACAAGAATGCAAGCAGACACAGAAGAACACGGAGCGAATGGACACAGAGAGCAGACAACGGGAGTGGGGGGGTTGGGGGGGCTGGGGAGGTTAGGGGAAGGGTGTGGAAGGGGTAGAAATAAATCTTTAAAAAACAAACAAAAAAAACACAACAATTATTAGAATTATATGTTCACTTGTATATCTTCTCCAGTCGCTTGTGAGCATTTTAAAAGAAGTATTCCTCATTTTTCTTAGTATCCTCAGCATTTGCCACAGGTCATAGGACAAAATGAGGCTCCAATAAATGTTGAATGAAATAATGGGGAAATGGACTTTGGCCCAGTGGTTAGGGCGTCCGTCTATCACATGGGAGGCCCGCGGTTCAAGCCCCGGGCCTTCTTGACCTGTGTGGAGCTGGCCCATGCGCAGTGCTGATGCGCGCAAGGGGTGCCGTGCCACACAGGGGTGTCCCCCACGTAGGGGAGCCCCACGCGCAAGGAGTGCACCCATAAGGAGAGCCGCCCAGCGCGAAGGAGGGAGCAGCCTGCCGAGGAATGGCGCCGCCCACACTTCCCGTGCCGCTGACGACAACAGAAGCGGACAAAGAAACAAGACGCAGCAAAAAGACACAGAAAACAGACAACCGGGGGAGGGGAGGGGAATTAAATAAAAAATAAAATAAAATTAAATTAAATTAAATTAAAAAAAAGAAATAATGAATGAATGAACATTAAAAAGTTCCTAGGACGCAGATGTGGCTCAAGTGATTGAGCCCCTGCCTACCACACAGGCGGGCCTCGGTTCAGTTCCTGGTGCCTCCTGAAGAAGTCCAGCAAGACACGAGCTGGTGTGATGGACAGGTGTGTTGAGCTGATGCAATAAGATGACACAACAAAGAGGAAACACAATGAGAGACACAACAAACCAGAGAGCCGAGGTGGCTCAAGCGATTGACCTCTTTCCTCTCACATGGAAGGTCCCAGGTTCGGTTCCTTGTATCTCCTAAAGAGATGAGCAGACACAGAGAACACATAGCGAACGGACACAGAGAGTAGACAGCAACCTTGAACACTGGGGGGGGGGGGGGGGGGAGGGCTGAATAAATAAAATAAATCCTAAAAAAAAGAAGTTCCTAGATAGAATCATGGATTGCAGATGTTTCCATGTTCTTGTACCCACAAAAAAGCATGGAGGTACTTTGCCTTTCTGGCTTTTTTTTTACAGGTCAGCCTTTTAAAAAAGCTTTGGGGGAAAAAAGGGCTCAAGTGCTCAGCATAACCACATCATAGAAAGCCTTAGGGAATAAAAGAGTACAAAGAGAGGCCTTTTAGGAGAATATGTTTGATCCCAGATTAAACCTCCTTTAAACTGATAATTCTATAGTCCCCTATTATAGAAAGTTTCCCCATGGTACCAAATAGCTCTAATGTATGGCTTAAGTTACTTCAAATTGAAAACTGTTTCAGCTTTGAGACTTAGCTTCTATTTCGCGGGGGCGGGGATCATACTAAAATTTTAAAAAGCAAGACAAAAGGCCAGTTCTCAAAGAGAACCGGCTACCAAGGTAAAGTCAGAAAGGGCTGGTGCTGACTTCCTAGCCTATGCTTTACCGGGAGTCTTTCTGCTTGTGCAGGGCTGCTCTGAGTAATTGGGGATTACCTCACCCTGGAGGGAGAGTGAAAGGATGATGAAAGAGGCTGTAAGAGGAAGCACAAGTGATCAGTGATATCACAGAAACCCAGTAGGGAGGGAAAGGGTGCAGAAAACCACTCACCAGACACCTACGTGTGCAACTCAGACGGGAATCTTTCTGGAAGCCCAGAATCTGCTCAGTCTGGTCCAGTCCAACCCAGCCTTGCCCTGTACATCCAACATAAGGATTCTGGAAATGGAGAGATTCTCCCACCCCCGCGCCCCCTTAAGGTTGGTCTGCACTAAACCACCTTTTGTAGCTTACATCATAATTCAACACAAGGAAAAGTTTTCTAATGGGTTAGGAAGGCTCCTTTGTGTTGCTACTGCCCAAGTCCCAGATATCATATATGTAGTGGAAACAGAAATAGGAAAAACCATGATTCCATTCTAGCGAACACTCATAGCTCCTAGTGTGATTCTCCTGACAGCCTAGAACTAGGATACAGAGATGCAGAATTTACAAAATCACCACATGGGCATTTTTTAAAAACAATTTCTCAGAAGATAGTAATATATTCTTGATCTAATGAGACAGGAGTTCCTGGCATTCATCTCTAACTATCCAGAGAATGGTTAGCTCCCTCCTCTTTACCTCCACATCTACTGCCAAGGTTCACTTTCATCATCTCTTACTTGAACTATTGTGCTGATCTTCTTTTTTATTTTTTTAAAGATTTATTTTTTATTTATTTCTCTCCCTCCCCCCCCCCGCCCTATTGTCTGCTCTCTGTGTCCACTCGCTGTGTGTTCTTCTGTGTCAGCTTGCATTCTCAGCAGCACCAGGAATTTGTCCCTTTTTGTTGTACCATCTTGCTGTGTCAGCTCTCCATGTGTGCAGTGCCACTCCTGGGCAGGCTGTAGTTTTTTTGTGCAAGGTGGCTCCCCTTGCAGGGTGCACTCCTTGCATGTGGGGATCCCCTATGCAGGGACACCCCTGCTTGGCACGGGTCTCCTTGTGCAAGGCAGCACTGTACATGGGCCAGCTCATCACACAGGCCAGGGCCTCCTATATGGTAGGCAGACCCTCTATCAGTTGAGACACATCCGCTTCCCTGTGCCGTTCTTCTAATCTATCAGCCTTCCATCTCATTCCCATACCAGTTTATCTCTGAAAGCAATCTTCCTGAAGCAAGTATCATAGAGATCATGATTTAAAAAACAAAACAAAATGAAAATAAAATCTTCAATAACTACTTACAGCCACTAATCCAGGGGTTCTTAACCTTTTTTGTTCCACAGACCCCTTTGCCAGTCAGGTGAAAACCACAGACCCCTTCTCATAATGTAGCAGTAGATAGGAAATGCTAGATTTCAGTTAGAGGTCAGAGAAAATAAAGATAATAAGTAGGTTTTTTTTTTCAATTCAGGTTCACGGACTGTCTGAAATCTAACCCCTGTTCTAATCTGATATCACACACCCTAGCCTGTCATTCAAAGCTCTCGTGATCTATCTACATTTTACCATTCCAACCACTTTCATTCATTTTCTCATTACTCCTACCTCAATTGATGCTCTGTTCAACACATTTTTCCTATGCCTCTCTTAAAGACTTTATCATTTGTACTACAGTTATTTGCAGATGTGTTTTATCTGGCCACCAGACCATGCTCCTGGATTTTGGGATCTTTATCTGATTCAACTCCCAGCATCTTTAGAGCTCTACACATGGATGAATGTTGGACTTGAAGAATACTAAGACTTTTGACTTCAAAATTCGTTCATCAAAATAAAGCTACTCCTATCAGAGTCTCTGAAGGCTTTTATCTTAAAAAAAAAAAAAGAAAAAGAAAAAGAGGTGGGCATACTTACTGGGATACATTTGGAAAATATAGAAAAGTAAAAACAGAAAGAAGACAACAAAAGAATCTCTCTTCCACCTAAAGACAGTTGGTATATTAACATTCCACTATATTTTTTAATACAGTCTACAAAAAATTTTAGAGGCAGTTTTCTTCCCAGTATATGATGATACAAGCTTTTCCCTCTTTATTAAAAACTTATTGCAGGGAAGTGGATGTGGCTCAATTGACTGAGCTGCCGCCTACCACACAGGAGGTCCCTGTTTGGATCCCGGTGCCTCCTGGAGAAGACGAGCAAGACAGCAAGCTGATGTGATGGGTAGGAACAGCTACCTGACACAATAAGATGGTGCAATAAAGAGATACAAAGAGGAAGGACAATGAAGACATAACAAACCAGAGTGCTGAGGTGGCTCAAGTGATTGAGCACCTCTCTCCCACATGGGAGGCCCCAGGTTCGGTTCCCAGTGCCCCTAAAGGGAAGATGAGTAGACAGAGAGAACCCACAGCAAATGAACACAGAAAGCAGACAGCGAGTACAAACAATGAGGTAGGGGGAACAAATAAATAAATAATTTTTTTTATTTTAAAAAAAGATTTATTTCATTTATCCCCCCCCCCCCCCCGCACTGTTGTCTTGCTCGTCTTCTCCAGGAGGCATGGGGAACCAAACTCGGGACCTCCCATGTGGTAGGCAGGAGCTCAATCATTTGAGCCACATCCACTTTCCAATAAAGTAAATCTTTAATTAAAAAAACTCATTGCAAATATCACTTTGTAGCTGCATGATATTCTATTATCAAGATGCATCATTGGACCCAAAATTGTTTATTTTTTATACTAATTATATTAAATTTTTATATTAAAGATTACTTTTTTTTTTTAAAGATTTATTTATTTATTTTAATTTGCCCCCCTCCCCTGGTTGTCTGTTCTTGGTGTCTGTTTGCTGCGTCTTGTTTCTTTGTCCGCTTCTGTTGTCGTCAGTGGCACGGGAAGTGTGGGCGGCGCCATTCCTGGGCAGGCTGCACTTTCTTTTTCACGCTGGGCGGCTTTCCTCACGGGTGCACTCCTTGAGCGTGGGGCTCCCGCACGCGGGGGAAACCCTTGCGTGGCATGGCACTCCTTGCGCGCATCAGCACTGCGCATGGCCAGCTCCACACGGGTCAAGGAGGCCCGGGGTTTGAACCGTGGACCTCCCATATGGTAGACGGACGCCCTAACCACTGGGCCAAAGTCCGTTTCCCATAAATAGGTTTTAAATTGAAGTAATGAATGAATGACACTGGCAAATTATAGGTTAGATCTCCAGATAAAATATGGTATGCCCAGTTTAATTTGAGTTTTAAATTCAAATTAAACTGGAATCCTTATTTTTATTTGTTGAAATCTGGCAACCCTAAATATGAATAACATTTAGTTAATAAGAAATCAGATCTTGCAGTCATACAGACTGCTAAGGATACCTCTCTTTAGTGAAACTGCTCTAATGGGAAAATGACTTTAGATTCAAGGGGTTTCACATGCTCAACAGAGCCAATTTGCAGTTGGCTGGATATGAACTAGAAAGCATGTTATAATAGAATGGTCTAGATTTAATAGGGAGGATAAAGTAAAATATTTACCATAATTCTTTGTGGAAACCTAAGGAGGAGCAAAAGAAATAACCACTATGCCTATTTTTATGCTCCTGAAATGAGATATGCTCTGCAGGCACAAAAATATTAAAATTGGTAAATTCTCTGCTTATACAATTAAATGCTGAGTGAAGGGAGTTTTTGCAACCTCTGTTTAGGGCAGAATTTTTTTTTTTTTTTTAAATTTCCAAGAGTGAAGGATTTCACATTCTTTTTAAAAGAACAACAGACTATGGGAATGAATGACACACTAACACATACTCCTTTTAGGACAGAGTCTAAGAATCCTTCCTTCCTACCTCTGTGATTTCTAATTAATTGCTCTCTGTCCCGAACAGTATAGTCTTAAAGGGAAAAAAATAGTTATTTTAAAATGTTCAGAAATGAATGTGATAGGGCAGCAATGGTATTATATATACATCACGTTCATCTTGACTTAGCTATATGGTAGAAATACTGTCTTCGATCAAGTCCTAACAGAGTGCACCAGGTAAATCTCAGAGAAATTCCCCATATTTACCAATTAATGGTTAAATTAACCAATAAAGACTCTTAGGGTCTCTTACATTTAGCAAGATCTCTGTAACTGTTGAATAAAATGACTTGAATCTTCAGATGTGTCCCTAATTTTTTTAAAAAGCCAAATTTTGTAAAGGCTTTTCTATTAATGCACTCCTTGCGCGCATCAGCACTGCGCATGGCCAGCTCCACACGGGTCAAGGAGGCCCGGGGTTTGAACCGCGGACCTCCCATATGGTAGACGGACGCCCTAACCACTGGGCCAAAGTCCGTTTCCCAAAGATTACTTTCTTATGACAGCTATCATATGAAGTAAAATTAGTTCTAGATATACTCTTTTTTTTTTTTTGGTACTGGGGGCCAGGGATTGAAACTGGGACCTCGTATCTGGGAAGCTGGCACTCAACCACTGAGCCACATCAGCTTCCCTGAGTTGGTTTTTACATTTGTTTTGCTTTTTGTTTGTTTTTGTTTTTTTCAGGAGGCATTGGAAACTGAACCTGGGGCCTCCTATGTGGGAGGTGGATGCTCAACCACTTGAGCCACATCCATTCCCAAGGTATACTCATTTTGAGGCTTTCAATAAATTTTGCCAAATTGCGATTTGTAGATTTCTCTATATTTTTTATTTTACCACACCTACAGAAACATTGAGTATGAATATTTTTGAAAAATTTCCAAATTTGGTAAGTGAAAAATTATATGTCAAAAATGTTTGCAAATTTGATTGTTTAAAATTTGAAGGTTTTTTTTTTTTTAAGATTTATTTATTTATTTAACTCCCCCCCTCCCCCGGTTGTCTGTTCTCTGTGTCTATTTGCTGAGTCTTGTTTCTTTGTCATCAGCAGCACTGGAAGTGTGGGCGGCGCCATTCCTGGGCAGGCTGCACTTTCTTTCGCGCTGGGCGGCTCTCCTTACAGGGCGCACTCCTTGTGCGTGGGGTTCCCCTACGCGGGGACGCCCCTGCGTGGCAGGGCACTCCTTGTGTGCATCAGCACTGCGCATGGGCCAGCTCCACACGGGTCAAGGAGGCCCCAGGTTTGAACCGCGGACCTCCCATGTGGAAGACGGACGCCCTAACCATTGGGCCAAGTCCGTTTTCCCTGTAGGTTATTTTTATTTCCATTTTTTGTTAGTATGATTGAAACTTTTCTCTGTTTTGTCACCCAATTGTATGTCTTTGTGAATTGCCTAGTCATGCCCTTTATGTATTTATCCTTTGGGATCTTAGTACTTTTATTCCTTAGCCTTTTATACATTTTTCTTTTACCATGTTTTAGGAAGCAGCATATATCCCAGAAAGAACTTCATACTGGGATTCAGGAAATCCGGTTCCAGCCCATCATCCTTCTATGTCACCTGGAGAAAGTCACTTCTGCACTCTAGGTCTCAGAGTCCAAATCTATGAAGTAGGAGCTCTAAAATCAAGGGAAAAGCCAAGAGGATAGGACTACACTCTAAAACTTCCACCTTCCACTTTGACTAGAGCAGTCCCCCTTTTATTTTATTGTTAAAAAAAAAATCCTGGGAAGCAGATGTGGCTCAAGTGATAGAGGTTCCGCCTACCATATGGGAAGACCCGGGTTTGATCCCCGAGGCCTCCTGGTGAAAAAGAAGAAGAGAAAGCGTGCCCGCGTGGCAAGCCAGTGCCCGTGCAAGTGCCCACATGGTGAGCCAGTGCCTGCACAAATGAGTCCGCAGCAAGATGATGACACATCAAAGGAGAAACAAGGGGAGAGTCAAGGTGAAGTGCAGCAGAAACCAGGAACTAAGGTGGCACAATTGACAGGGAACCTCTCTCCCCATCAGAGGTCTCCAGGATCAAATCCCAATGAATCCTAGAGGAGAAAAAAATGAGAGGACAACACAGACAGCAAAAAAACAGCAGGGCGGGAAGAGAGGACGAGGGGGATTATAAATAAATAAATAAACCTAAAAAAAAAAAAAAGAAAATCCTTAGGACGTTCTGCGGCACTTTGAGATTATTTTATGAATCCTAAAAAGAGAAAGATTATGTTTGTAAACTAATTTATTCCTCTGGGTGTGATACTCTTTGAATGTATTAAATTCAAAGGATTTAAGTTTACTCGATAAAATCAATTTGGGATGTCTTATTGGGCTACATCAATAGCGTAACTCAGGTGGAGTCCCTGCTCCCTTTGTGGGTGGATATAAATGGACACTCATTCAAGAAGACACACAGGAAGAGAGAGAGTGCGGTCATTTTTGAATCTGGGATCCCGCAAAGAGATGAGCCATTCTTCTCATAGTTTGTAGCTGACATAGGAGATCCTGAGAGACAAGCCCCATCTGAGCCTACAGTTGAGATCTTGGAGAAGCTGGGACCACAGAGCCTTAAGAAGAAGAGGAAGGGGGGGGAGGGGAAAAAAAAAAAAAAGATAGGATGTAGAATTTTTTCCAAGTCAACACGTATTCTTTATATAACCTTTAAACCCATCGCTATATGCCATTTCCTAGTAAGGGACCCTGACATTATATTGGGCTTCAAATTTCAGGGAGTTCTGGATCACAGAGTGGTTCAACAAAGGTAATGGAGGAATACTGGTATGGGATACCATTGACAGGGGATATATGGCTGACAGGGAGCTGTACAGAACATATGTCCAGGGTGCATGGCAATGTTTGGATATACTCATAGTGGCAACAATTAAAAACCACAGCAGGGGGGGTACTGGGTTCCTGGCCAGTGGTGCTCTGTCGTGGTCCCTAGGGGAGCAGCGACAGTCTCCCAGGTGCAGCGGCGGGGACCGGGAGGGAGTGAGGGTTCAACAGTGAGCCCCTGACGCTAATGACTATGCTTGTGAGCTGATAAGCCTAAAATAAGAACAAGGCCTAGAGCAGCATTGTGCCTGGGAATTTCCTCCTGTCAGCCTTCATGTTACTCAAATGTGGCCAGTCTCGAAGCCAAACTCAGCATGTAAATGCAATGCTTTCCCCCCAGCGTGGGACATGACACCCGGGGATGAGCCTCCCTGGCACCGAGGGACCACTATCAACTACCAACTGATGATGCAACTGGAAAATGACCTCATACGGAAGGTTCAACGGGGATCAGCGGAATATCCCTGTCTACATAAAATAACATGACTTTAAAATGCTGTTTGACCTAATGTAAGGGGGAAATGGAAAGGAGAAATGAGTTTATATGGCTACGAGTCTCTGAAAAAGAGTCTGGAGGCTGTCAGAAGGATTGCCCTTATGCACAACTGAGCAGAGTCTGAGAGACAGATAAAGCAGATACAACCCCCAGATATCGGTTCCTTCGAGGGCTAAAGATACCCATGGGAGTTATGGTCATGGCCGATGGGGTTAACTACCAGGTCAGATGGCCCCTCTTTGGAACTGGTGTTTATGTGTGATGAATCTGGACTCAGATGGGATCTCTCTTCATAAGACTTTCATGCTAATGTGCTGGAGGTGCAGTTAGTGTCGGGGTTTAAGATATATTTAGGGGATTTGAATCTCTGGACTGACAATGTGATAGCCAGGTCCTGAGCCTCAACAGACTCCAGCACCTACAATCTGACTTATTGGGCTCACCACACTCAGCTAAGATGGAGTTGAAGAAGGACAACCACCACACCATGGAGCCTAGAGTGATTACAACTGAAAGTGGGAGGATTGCATCCAGCATCCATGTGGAATCTGAGCCTCCTCTTGACATAGAGGTACAATGGACACAACCAATCCAATGTCCACATAGAAAAGGTGGCACTGGATTGAGAAAAGTGGACATGATGGCTGATGGGTATGGGGAAAGGCAGGAAGAGATGAGAGGTGGAGGCGTCTTTGGGACATGGAGCTGCCCTGGATGGTGCTTCAGGGGCAATCACCGGACATTGTAAATCCTCACAGGGCCCACTGGATGGAATGGGGGAGAGTATGGGCCATGATGTGGACCATTGACCATGAGGTGCAGAGGTGCCCAAAGATGTACTTGCCAAATGCAATGGATATGTCATGATGATGGGAAGGAGTGTTGCTGGGGGGGGGGGGGGGGGGAGAGAGGTAGGGTGGGGGGGTAGGGTTCAAAGGGACCTCATATATATATATTTTTAATGTAATATTATTACAAAGTCAATAAAAAAAAAAAACCAAAACAAAAAACAAAAAACAAAAAACAAAAAGAAGAAGAGGAAGAGGAAGCCCAGAAAAGGAGAGACCAGGTAGAGACCAGCGGCCATCTTGCTTCAACATGTGGCAACTGAGTTTGGTGAGAGAGCAACCTTGAGTTGGACTCTTTAGCACCTTGTAACTGCAAGCTTTTACCCCAAATAAATACGCTTTATAAAAGTCAACAGATTTCTGGTAGTTTGCATCAGTACCCTTTCAGCACACTAATATTTCTTCCATCTCTGATGGCCTTCAATCCCATTTTCTGACACACTTAGCAGTTGCCCCAGTTAGAGACAGTTCTATGGCTGTTATTGTCATTTTACAGATGAGGAAAGTAAGGCTCAGTCCAAGTAAATACATTATTTTTTAAGTCTGGCTAAGAAGAAGGCAGACCTTCCAGCTTTATCGTGTTCCCTGGCAACTTCTTGAATAAAGAACCACCCTCTCTTCCTGAATCCAACCCTTCCTAATGCTGGGCTGTTCAGCATTTCAGAGTTCTCCAGCTTGCACATCCTTAAAATGGAGTGTGCAATGAACTCCCATCCCAAACAACTTGAGCAGAGGTGACAATGCTGCCTGCCACATAGAACCTAGTCACTAGGCCTCTTGAAGGATTCCCCTATGTGCTGAGCCATATTGGCCTATGAGAGTTGCTATACCACCTGATTTTGCCACACTAACTCCTTCAATTTTCTGAATTATAAGGATTATTCAAAAGTTTCACAACTTTCTGTTTTAAAATTTTCTGCCACCCAGTAATAATAACGGTAATAAAAACAGACTTTCTTTTTATTTTTCTAAAACATCTTCACATATTATTTTCTCATTCTTCATCACAGTTTTATTAAGTATTCATTCTCATCACAAGATGAAGAAATTAAGGCTCACATAGTTAAAGTGACTTGTCTATCACACAATTAGAAAGTGGACCCAGGTTTTCAGTTCCCTGTCTGTTGCTCTTTACATTCAACCACTACCCATATCTCATTTGATAATTGTTACCTGGAGACCCACTTTCAGGCCAGTTCATCCTTGAGTACTATGGAGCCACTGAGTAGTCAGTTTCCCTTCTCCCAGGGTCACATGGAAAGGACTAAAAGGGATCAAAAGTGCTCCCTTTCCTACCAAATAGATAAACCCATGGAAAACTACCCCTTCCCAGTCTGCCTAATTACGAATTGTAGTGTTAAGACAAACAGCATTTAGAGACCCAGACAAGCTCCTAGCTAGGTAGGTTTGGATTGGAAGTCCTAAATTATTTCTTGACCATTCAGTGAAGACTTGCTAGGGTTATTTTTGACACAGTAGAGAGATTAGGTTTGGCTAGGAAGAGGTGACATTCTAAAACTAAAGGATCCAGCTTTTGAGAAGGCTCTGATTGTTAAGATAGGTCTACCTCTGGTGAAAGTTTGGATATATTTCTTCACACTTTCCTATTACCTCAAGATGTTTATGGCTCTGAATTTCTAAATATTGTTAATACTCTAGAATCCTAAGAATGTAAAGCCCATAAGGCTCTAAAATCTTGTAATGCTTGTGGAACAATTTTACAAAGGGAGGATGAGGTTGTACAGTTCTCTCCTTCCCTACCCACCTCACCTCAAAGTGCTTAAGTGACCTATAGGAAAATATATGAAAATTATGGCACATTCATCCACTCAATACTTTACACAAGTTAAAATGACAAAGGAAAATGTTTATTAGTAACAAGCAGTACGTAAGTTCCCAATTATATTTAACATGCAATGTCTCAATTATGTATTTTTATAATGGGGGGGGAAGCATTTAAGGTCAAACGTGTGAAGTCACACCTGACGACGCTAATTTCTCAGAGTTGGGCTGGATATTGGGATGAGTCATCTCAAAGGAGAGGGAGCTCCCCACTGGGCTTTGAGTAGGGTAAGCTTTGAAGGGGAGGGACAGGAAGGGGACTGATCAGCTCGGCTGGTGTTCATACCGGAAACGCTGACGGTGGCACCTCACCGGGCAAAATCCAGCCGCAAAGGTTAGCAATAACGTGGCAGCCACAAAGCGCAAGCAAGGACCGCCACGCCAAAGCCACCCCCACTAGTCGCGGCCGACGCCCCCTGCAAGTCTCCGCCCCCTGCCTTTTCCCATTGGTCAGCTGAAGCAAGTTTGGTTTCCAGGGCCCGGCCCCTCTGGGCCTGCTGGAGGCGGGGCGCTCCCCCCTGCGGCTTCCGCAGGGGCGGCCATGCTGAGTGTGGCCGCGCAGGGGAGGGTGGGGCGGTTCTCACTGCGGCGGCTGACTCCGTCCTGCTGTTTTCCTGGGCCCTCGGGCCCGAAGGAAAGAGGTTGTTTGCCACTAAAATGATTCTCACTTGGGAAAAGGGCATTTGTGTGAAGCGCACGCGTTTTCTGGACTGCTTCCTGATCCCTAGAGTCCAGTGGAGTTTAGTTTTCCAGAGGGAATGTCACCACAAAACCTTTCCAAGCTCCTTACTATACCCGAGGTTGAGGTCTCTAAAAATGAGAGCCTTAGAGATAGGGTAACCGTAGAGATAGGGTAAGCGTAAATGAAACGCTCTAAGAGAGTAAAACCTTCAGAACAACTTTGCTCCCAGAAAAAAGAAGGTTGTATATAAAGTTCAAATTATTATGATAGTTATGATGGAATAACGTTTAGGTCAATACTAAACAAAAGTTCCTGTTTTGGGTAAAGAAAATAAACAAGATCCTGTCGTACTTCAGGACATAAAGTTTATAGAATGGCCCTTGAATTCATGGCCTGGGAAGCTGGAATTTTGGGTATCTAAATCTTTCCTGGCCTACTTACCTGAGGGGCACCCTGTCAGAATCCAAGAGCCAAAATACCAATTTCACTCAATATTTTTTCCCCACCATCGTACATTAATAGAAAAGCCTTTACAAAATTTGGCTTTTTAAAAAAATTAGGGACACATCTGAAGATTCAAGTCATTTTATTCAACAGTTACAGAGATCTTGCTAAATGTAAGAGACCCTAAGAGTCTTTATTGGTTAATTTAACCATTAATTGGTAAATATGGGGAATTTCTCTGAGATTTACCTGGTGCACTCTGTTAGGACTTGATCGAAGACAGTATTTCTACCATATAGCTAAGTCAAGATGAACGTGATGTATATATAATACCATTGCTGCCCTATCACATTCATTTCTGATCATTTTAAAATAACTATTTTTTTCCCTTTAAGACTATACTGTTCGGGACAGAGAGCAATTAATTAGAAATCACAGAGGTAGGAAGGAAGGATTCTTAGACTCTGTCCTAAAAGGAGTATGTGTTAGTGTGTCATTCATTCCCATAGTCTGTTGTTCTTTTAAAAAGAATGTGAAATCCTTCACTCTTGGAAATTAAAAAAAAAAAAAAAATTCTGCCCTAAACAGAGGTTGCAAAAACTCCCTTCACTCAGCATTTAATTGTATAAGCAGAGAATTTACCAATTTTAATATTTTTGTGCCTGCAGAGCATATCTCATTTCAGGAGCATAAAAATAGGCATAGTGGTTATTTCTTTTGCTCCTCCTTAGGTTTCCACAAAGAATTATGGTAAATATTTTACTTTATCCTCCCTATTAAATCTAGACCATTCTATTATAACATGCTTTCTAGTTCATATCCAGCCAACTGCAAATTGGCTCTGTTGAGCATGTGAAACCCCTTGAATCTAAAGTCATTTTCCCATTAGGGCAGTTTCACTAAAGAGAGGTATCCTTAGCAGTTTGTATGACTGCAAGATCTGATTTCTTATTAACTAAATGTTATTCATATTTAGGGTTGCCAGATTTCAACAAATAAAAATAAGGATTCCAGTTTAATTTGAATTTAAAACTCAAATTAAACTGGGCATACCATATTATATCTGGAGATCCAACCTATAATTTGCCAGTGTCATTCATTCATTACTTCAATTTAAAACCTATTTATTAAATACCATTAGGATAAAACACTGAGATAGAGTCTGTAGGTCAGATTGAAGGTGAAATTTATGTCCTAAAGGAATTTATAATTATTGGAAGATAAAGGCAGAGTACTTAAATTATAAATAAGTAAATGCAGAGTACTTAAATTATAAATAAGCAAATGAAAACTTCATGTATAATATTTACTACATAGGGATGACTATTGTCAATCTTGGTGTAAATTGTTTCTTTGAATTTTGAGTACTGGTCCAGGCATCTGTATTTGTAAGAAAATGGAGTCCTTCCTCTAATAAAGCTCTCTTTTGGAATCAGCATGGCTTTTGCATGTTCATTTCCACCAAAGCATTAATATCTGGTGTTGTACAGATCTGTCTAATTATTTTTTGTTTATTCCCCCCACCTTGTGGTTTGCTTGCTGTCTGCTCTGTGTCCATTCGCTGCGTGCTCTTCTGTGTATTTGCTTGTCTCTCTTTTTGTTGTGTCACCTTGATGAGTTGGCTCTCTGTTTCGCTTGCGTGCGGCGGCTGTCTGCAGTGTGCTGACAAGCCTGCCTTCACAAGGAGGCCCCGGATACAAACCCAGGGCCTACCATATGGTGGACAGGAGCCAACTGATTGAGCCCCAGCCACTTCCCATGTCTAATTATTTTAATTCTCTATGACAATAAAGTGAAAAAAATTAGAAAATGAGACACTTAAAGTTTCCTTTTCCATTATAATTTCAAATGTATTTTAATTTGTGGTTGATAGCTAATCAATACTGGTTTGCTATACTTCCACTTTTGATTTTGCCCTCTGTTAAGAATTTAATGGAATTTAATGTTCCTTAAACAAACACTTGAGAAAATGGTATTTAAAGAAACCCTGACTCTTTTTATAATGTGGGCAATTTCTAATTTATGAGTTTATAAGTAAAATGGATTAGTAGTTCCACTACTAATGTTGTTTTCTATCAATTAATATAAAAGGAATAATAGCCCAAAAGGGGAGAGGGTGACATCTCTACAGAAACATTTTTCTTTCCATAACACTTCTATCCCTCCAAATGATGGTAACTATTGAGTTCTTTCTATGTGCAGATGCTGTGTGCTATACAGACATCATTTAATTTCATACTTATGGCGAAACGGTGGCTAAAGAGGTTAAAGATGTGGTCCAGTATTTTTGGAGGATATCTGGTAACTTTGTAAACACTAGAAACAGAAAGCACAATAGCACACAACATTTACCTTAAATGAGAAGTTTTAAAGGGCTCAATTATGAAAGGAGAGATTTGGGTGAAGCAGTTGGAAAAACTTCCTGATAACAAAGAATTAGAACAGGAAAGAATGGAAAGATAGTTTTCCTTATCTATGTAGAACACCAGTTGTTGTTTATATACCTAGAAGCTGACAGAGATGAAGAAGTCCTACAGATATTCTTTGGGTGTAGTAATTCTGGGAAATGGAGTTTTCCTAAAGATCGAAGGGGTGGCCTCGCCTGCTGAGCTTTGCTCTCTTTCCAGCTTTTCCCAGACATCCACCTATTACGGATCCTGGGACAAAGGAATCTGAGGCAATTCCTACTCCTAAAACAAGAAGTGGTAATTACCTATTCTATTTGATTTCTTACTTCAAATGGAATGTTTAAAACTAAACTCACAAAAAACAAAACAAAACAAAAACTAAACTCACCATTTTCCTCCCTTTCCCAATCTTGAATGTTTCTCTAGGTACTACTCTTTGTTTTCCTTCCGTTAAATTCCTTAAATGAAAGAATCTTTACTTCTTGCCTCCACTTCTTCACCACTCATTTACTCCTAAGCCTAACTCTGTCTCCTAATCTTATCACCCCACTGAAGCATCTCTACCCAAACCACTAGGGATGCTTTTTTCTTTTTCTTTTTTCATTTAAAGATAATAGATCACACATAATGTTACATTAAAAAATATAAGAGATTCCCATATACCCCACTCCCCACACCCCCACTCTTCCCCTATCGACAACTTCTTTCATTAGTGTGGTTCATTCATTGCATTTATTTCGGAGCATCTGCTACACAGCATGGATTATAGTTTATGTTGTAGTTTACACTCTCTCCCAGTCCATTCAGTGGGTTAGGGCAGGATATATAATGTCCTGCATCTGTCCCTGCAACATCATTGAGGACAACTCCCAGTCCTGAAAATGCCCCAATATCACACCTCTTTTCCCTCTCCCTGCCTTCAGCAACTCCCGTGGCCACTGTCTCCACATCAATGATAAAACTTCTTCCATTGCTAGAGTCACAATAATTATATAGTAGAATATTTAGTAAGTCCACTCTAATCCATATTTTATTCCTCCATTCTGAGGACCCTGGGATGGTGATGTCCCGTCCTCTGCCAACACCTCACCCTAACATACCTCTCCTTGCTCCTGTTTTCTGAGCCTTGAGCCTCTTGCATACAATTTTTCCATATCAAGGAGTTGGTTTGTAACTGCTGTTTATACAAACTTCGATACAATTCCCTTGTTTTTGGTGCTAGCTTTAACCCCAAGCTCTGTGGTACCTGGTGCTTTATATTCCCACAACTTTCTGCGGTTCTGCTCGGCTGATTGGCTTGCTTCATTTTACTGTCCCCTTTGGTAAGGGCTTTCTATGTATTGTTTAGTCAGTTACCACTGCTCTATCTTTGTTTCCAAGAGTTTGCATTTCTATTTTTTATTCTTGTTTTGGGATGATTTCTGAAAAGCAAGAAGGCAAAAAACATCTCTCATTATCCTAAAACAGAAAGGTTGTTCAATTTTTTCCTCATGATATTGTGTTCTAAAGCTTTTGATCCTGAGGCCTATTACCTTATTAGAGAATTGAGATAATGATTTTTGTATCTTTTTGTTGTTGTTGTTGTTGTTTTACGAGATCCTGGAGATTGAACCAGGGACCTCATATATGTGGAACAGGTGCCCAACCACTGAGCTATACACATTCTCCTCTTTTGATTTTTATATCAGATAAAGTTCTAGTTACTTTGTGCTATTCAAACATCTGAAGAAGCATTCACAAAAAGATGCTGTCTCTTGGTATGTTAGGGAAGTTACAATTTGGTTGGATAGTCTGTGTTTCAGTATTGGCCTCACTTTTCTGTGCTAGGATGCTCAATTCTTTATATAAACAGCAGCAGAAGCAGTTATTCTCTGGGTGTGATTATCTCTTAGTAGCAGGTGGAGTGATTCATTTCTCCTATATACCTTAGAGAAGACTTTATTATTTGTGGGGGATAGAGTGTGGAGAGAGGAGAGCTCCAGGAATGTGTCAAGTATCATACGTTCTGGACTAGCATAAAAAGCAGCAATTTCTTCACCCACTGCAATTTCAAAGCCTTTAAGTAACACCCCACCTATAATATTCTGAGAACTCACATTATTCATAACAAGGGCCATGATTCACTGAACAGAACAAAATGGAATTATCAAAAATAGACATTGTAGATCAATCTGTAGCAAAAATATATTCTGACAAATAGGCTATAATAACAGGAAGGCCCATTCCATTGAAGTTCTACCACCTCCTCCTTTACTTTGGATGAATAATCTTTATAATTCTGACTTACTGCAACCTTGTAGATCAAGGTATTTGGAAAACAGGTTTTTGCATAAGGACTCACCCACCTTTTTTCTAGTGGCCTAGTTAAGCAAAATTCCATTTGCTTAAATATATTTTCTGTTAATTGCGCTCATTTAATTGTTCACCTTGGATTATTAAGCATTTACATTTAATGCTTTGAATATTGACCTACCATTATTTTTAGTAGCAATGATTACAATATCCTGCAGAGTGGGACAGAAGGCCTTCACATTTGATGTAATTTGAATTCCTGCCAAACCTATTATTTGTTTCAAATATGAGAACTATGATTTCAGACCTTTTACCAAGACAGTTTTTTGCCTTCTATTGATTTCCTGCTTCTCATAGGGTACTAAATTATTTTTAGGGAGTAGTAAACAGAAAAAGGCAGTCCAAGTTTGATAACTACTACTATATTACACACACACGGACACACACACACCCAATATTGAGTGCCTATTTAGACTGTGCAAGGTGTTTTAGGGGATCTAAAGATGAGAATGTTGGATACTTTCAGCTGTAAGTAACAATGACAAACAACTACATTTATAATGACATCATCCAATATAAAAACATTTATTATTGCACTAAAAAGTCCAAAGAATGGCCAGTTCCAGGATTTATATAAAGGTTCACTGATGCTTTTTAGCTTTCTTTCTAGCCATCATTAATGTGATGGCTTTTCCCCATGATTACCTGTTAATGTTTACAAGACGGCTGTCTTAGCTCTGGATAGCATGTCCTTGACCCGTGTGGAGCTGGCCCACACGCAGTGCTGATGTGCGCAAGGAGTGCCGTGCCACGCAGGGATGTCCCCCCCACGTAGGGGAGCCCCACATGCAAAGAGTGCCCTGTAAGGAGAGCTGTCCAGCGTGAAAGAAAGTGCAGCCTGCCCAGGAATGGCACCGCACACACAGAGAGCTGACACAACAAGATGACGCAACAAAAAGAAACACCGATTGCTGGTGCCGGTGCTGCTGATAAGGATAGAAACAGTCACAGAAGAACACACAGTGAATGAACACAGAGAGCAGACAACTGGGGGGGGGGGGAATAAAAAAAAATCTTATAAAAAAAAAAAGAATTCAGAAAAAACAACATCAGGGAATAGCATCACCTGTCTAGGTGACTACGGAGACCAAAGCAGCAGGAAGGAATTAATTCATAAAGTTTTGGAGGGTGTACAAAGTTAATTATAGTTGCAAATCCTCAGATGTTTCTTTAAAGGCTATTTTTTTTTAAGATTAATTTTTATTTATTTCTCCCCCCTCCCCCCGTTCCCTCTGTTGTCTGCTCTCTGTGTCCATTCGTTGTGTGTTCTTCTGTGTCTGCTTGTATTCTCATTAGGAGACTCCAAGAACTGATCCTGGGGCCTTTCAGAGTGGGAGAGAGGCAATCATTCTCTCGCACCACCTCAGCATCCTGCTCTGCTATGTCTTCTTATCTTCTCTCCTCTGTGTCTCTTGTTGCATCATTTTGCTGCACCAGCTCTCTGCGTAGGCTGGCACTCCTGTGCCAGGCAGCTTTCCAGCACTGGGTGGCTTTGCCACACAGAACGGCACTCCTGTGTGGGGGGGCATTCCAGCATGGGCCAGCACTCTGTGTGGGCCAGCTTGCCCTCATCAGGAGGCCTTGGGCATTGAACCCTGGATCTCCTATATGGTGGATGGGAGCCCAACTGGTTGAGCCACATCTGATTCCCACTTTAAAGGCTATTTCAGGAAACACAATGAAAAACTAATACCCCAAAAAAGAAAAATAGCTACTCACTTTTGTTTGCGAGAGTTTGTTTTTCTACTCAGGAGGTATCAGGGATTGAACCCAGGACTTCATACATGGGAAGCACGTGCTCGAGTCATATTCTCTTCCCCACAAGAGATTTTAAAATTACAATAATAGTAAATAAAAGTAAATTATAGTAAATAATAACCCAGGAATAATGAGAAAATGTTTATAAATGTGTTTTGTGAATGGCAAATCACTATACATAAATCTGAGTATTTATTTACTAACTTGAGAGGTATTTTTGATGCCAGTTTTTAAAAGTGTCCTTTTCAAACAGGGATTACTCTTTCCTATCCTGTCTTATACCACAGTGAAATTTGGCTGAAATTGTGTGGGCACCAAATTCCCTGATTTGGTGGTTCTTATTCTTTTATTTATATTTTATTAATAGACTTTATCTTTTAGAACAGTTTTAGATTTACACAAAAATTGAACACATAGTACAGAAAGTTCCCATATACCCTCCACCTTATACAGTTTTCCCTATTTTTAACATCTTTCATTGGCATGGTATATTCATTACAATGAGCTAATGTTGATCCATTGTTATTAACTAAAACCCACACTTTATTCAGATTTCTGTAGTTTTTACCATGTCCTTTTTCTGTTCCTCTCCAGGATACCACATTACATTTAGTGCTCATGTCTTAGGCTCTTCTTGGCATGACATTAACCCTTTATTTTTTGGATAAAAAATCCAGCTGAAGAAAAAGGAAAAAAGGAAGGGGTCAAAAAAAGAATCCAGCTGACAGATCAGATGTGGCTCAAGCAGTTGGGCACCTGCCTCCCAGACAGGTCAGAGGTTCAGTTCTGGTGCCTCCTGAAGAAGAGGAGCAGAGACAACAAGCAAAGGGAGCAGACAGACCAAAGAGACTTGGGGGGGCAGGGGGGAGGGAATCCAGCTGAAAATCTGGTGAAAGCTATGACTTTTCTCTAGAGAGAAATTCATGTGTTTTGGATGGTTAATTTAAGGGAGGCCCATTTACAGCAAATTCTGAAGCCCTACTTAGAAGGAAAGTGAGAACTTTAAACTATCTCCTTCCCCAGATTCTGCTCTAGTTCAGGCTCTACCTCTAATTTGTTGTGTGACCCTATGCCAACCTGTTACCCTATGCTGGCCTCAGTTACACCATCTGTGAGATGAAGAATTTGGTTTACAAGATGCCCAAACCCTTTTCTAGCACGGGTGGAGAGTAAGGTGGGTGTCATCCCTACAGCTGTCAACATCTGAGGACAACTTTAGACCAACCCAGATCAGGCTAGGGAAGGGCATGGGCTTATCGATAAGGAAGCTGCAAAGATACAGTGAGAGAAAATGAAAATTTTACCAAACCAAACCAAACCCGGGTTCCACTGCTTGACTGTGGATTTTCTAAGTCATTTCCTCCTTCTGGGCTTCAGTTTTCTCATCAGCAAATTGTAGAGGCCCTGCTTCTGGCGGTTCGGAAACTCCTTGGATCATCTGGGCAAAATGTACCTAGTTAAGTGCTCTGTGAAGAATTATGATGAAAAAGAAGATGGAGAAAGTGGGTGGGTGCAGGGATGGAGGAGGGACACAAGGAATGCGAGGCACGATGGGAGCTCAAGAAAGAGGCAGACAGCCCAAACTCTCAGGCTCTCCGGTCCCACTCGCACAACGCCGAGGTTATTCCGACCAAAGACCCGGCCCCGCCTCCACCCCGCCTTCCTAACCCTCAGGCTGAGAAGAGCCACACTACGTATGGCAGCCACTGCGCACCTCTCACGCTGCCACCTCACTCCGGTCCCTGCCTGCCCTCGGCCTCTTTCGGTTGGCTCATTACGAGCGCAACGTAAGCGCCGCTTACTTCCCCCGCTTATTTTCCCCTTGGCCCCGCCCTCTTCCTCGCTCCTTCCAACGCGGCTCGAAACCTAACTTGTCCTGCTTTCCGCTGCGCCGGAAGCCGGGAGAGCTGGTTAAACCAGGAAGGCGATGGCCTTGGCGCGCACGCGCACGCACCACGCACTCACGCACGCCGGCGGGCGGCAGGCGGCAGGCTCGCGCCCGGGCTAGCCCCGCGCCGCGCCACCAGCTCGCGCACTCAGCAGGTTGGGCTGCGGCGGCGACAGCTGTGGGAGCTGAGGCGTCTGCGGCTCCGGCCCTGCCACCCATCGCCTGTCTCACCCCAGTCTCCGTGCTGGGTGCTGAGGAAGGGAAGGACGCTAGCCCTGGAAAGCCCGAGCACAGCCTTGGCTGCTTCCGACACCGCCCTCTTTCCCTTCCCACCCGCGGGCCTCGCTCGGTGTTAGGCGCCTGTGCTGGGAGACGGCGGCGACGGCTGCCTGTCTGTGGAGGACTCCTGCCCTCCAGCCTTGCTCCTCCGCCGGGGCCCTGCAGGGGCCGAGAGAGCTCGGCGCCTGCCCTTCGTCTGGCCTGTTTCGTCAGCTGGTTGGAGCAGCGTCGGTCTGGGAGGTCTCTGGGCTGAGGCGGCGGCGGCAGCTCCTCCGGCTCCATCATGTCCGCGGGCGGAGACTTCGGGAATCCGCTGAGGAAATTCAAGCTGGTGTTCCTGGGGGAGCAAAGCGGTGAGTGTGCGGCTCCCCCCACTCCTGGCTGCTGGCCGCGGCTTCCCCGCACCGCCTCCAGTGCGGCCCTTCAGCCCGTGAAGGCTGCTTGCCGGCCTCGCCTTCGCGCTCTGCTCCACCCTCCAGCCCTTCCCCTGTTCGCCGACCCCTCTTTGCCCCTGGCGTCCTCCACGCTTCGATCCGTCGCCCGGTTTTGAAACCTTTTCCTTTGGACCTTCGGTCCCCGACTCTGCTGTCTCGGTCCCTGCAACCTCACCGTCTCCTGTCGGTCTGCCCTTCCCAGTCCTCGCCCCGCCCAGCCCTGGCCTCCTGTCCAGCTCTTTCTTCCTCGGGTCTCCCTGGCCTCCCCTACCCCA
The DNA here is from genome assembly GCF_030445035.2 of Dasypus novemcinctus. NCBI lineage: Eukaryota > Metazoa > Chordata > Mammalia > Cingulata > Dasypodidae > Dasypus > Dasypus novemcinctus. The sequence goes on along the minus strand of NC_080682.1, from coordinate 104,400,096 downwards.
GCCTCGTTTCTTGCGCCCCACCCCTAATCCGTGCCCTGCGCCGGCTTTTTCAGCTCCGCGAGGCCCCCCGGGAAGCCCCGTTCCCGGGAGCAGGCCCTCTTCAACCTTGGGCAAGCAGGGTGGGAGCTGGGCGTTGTTTTCCCCAGAGGCTTGGCGCTGGGAATTGAGAATCCTTATGGAAGGTGGAAAGTGGTGTTGGAAGAAAAGTCTTGAATTGATCTGTGTTATCGAAGAATTATATCTGAATTGGAGGCGATTTGGGGATGGGGTGGCGGACGTGGGGGGAGGCGGCTTTTGCCTCTTGAATTGGGTTGTGGTTTGTCGGAAAAACCTCATTTTCTTCTCTTGGCTTTAATTACTGACGATTCTTCTGGCAGTGTGGATGCTTTTCCGATCTCTGCCAGATGCTATGTCATGATCGTTTTACTTGGAATTTTTCACATCTCACCTCCCCCTTTGCTGGTTTCCACATGAAGCGCTCTCTGATTCTCCTCACGGTGGTGCAAACGGGAATTACTGGGGAAATGTTAATTATCCATTTTTGCGTGTTTTCCGGTTATATATTTAGGATTCGGGCGAGGGAAGGCTTGGGAATAAGAAACATCTTTGTTTTGTATAGGATTTCCTTGGGGGTGGGGGTGGGGTTTCGGGAGGAATGGAGTAGGGTAGGAATAGATTCCGCACCTAGTTATCTAAATTAGATTTAAATTTGCAATACTTCGGGTAAATGACTTTTATACTTAGTATTCCATACTATTTGATGAGTGAAATTGTAATGCTGTTTACCTGGTCAGAGTTCTGCTGTTGCTTTGTATTAGATTCGAGTTCATAATTTTGTGATAGTTGTCTTTAAGATTACTTCTTGTAGTAATTCCAACTTTATGCTGTCTTGTGCAACTGTCCATCCGTATTGGACATTTCCAGTACCATTTTCCATCGATGTTATGCAAATTTGTTTAGAGATTTTTACTGTCCTTTGTTTTTACTCACACTGTTCCTGACCTTGGTTAAAATTAAGATCTTGAGATAAAAGGTCCACCCAAATCATCAAACATTGGGTACCTACTAGGTGACTTAGGTGATATCATAGAAAACATTATTTGTTTTGACTGGAACGCAGGCAGCAATACAAATTCAGAGCTTCCAACTATTTACACCAATTTATATGGCATCAAAATAGTTTAATGCTAGTTGCAAAATTGCCCTCTACTTGGACCTGAGCATTTTTCTCTTTTCATATGTAGATCTCCCCCCACACCTTACCAAAGGAAAAAAATTCAGCCTTCTTTTTGTTTGTGAGTTTTCCTGAAGTAAGTTTAAGCTTGATTAAAAAAATTTTTTTTAAGGTGAGTAATTTAGTAGAACACTTGGAGTTGATATTGGTACAGCCTTTTTATGGCAATTTCAGGACAGTGCCATACATAAAAGATAACCTTAAGGTCATTATTGATAAATATGGTCTTAAGTGCTTATTGTGCACTCTAGGGATATTATTGTCTCCCTTATGTTGTGATGCAGAGCTGTTTAGTTTGCATGAGGAAACCATTAATTTCTGTCCTAGGATGGTTTTAACATGAGTAGAGATCTGACTTTAAGTATCAGTAGGTTTCTTTTGAATTTCTGGAATACTGTGTTTATGTTCTAATTCATTTCACATTGCAGAGTGTTAAGGCATCTCATTTCATACTTTTTTTAAACCTTTAATAATCCCCCCTCCCTCGGATAATTCCTGAAGCCATTTTAGATTTTTATTTAGATTTTAATTTTTTAGAACAGTTTTTGATTTTACAGAAAACTTGAGAAAATAGTACAGAGTTTCCATATACTATCCTCCCTCTCTCCTGTTTCCTCTATTATTACCTTCTTATTCTATTATGGTACACTAGTTAAAATTAATGAACTAATGTGGATACTTTATTATTAACTAAGGCCCTTCGTTAATTCACATTTCCTTAGGTTTTTCCTGTCCTTCTTTTCCAAGATCCCATCCAGGATACCACATTACTGTTTAGTTGTTGTATCTTCTCAGTCTCCTCTTAGCTGTTTTTTTTCCCTTGATTGTGTTTACATGCTTTTTACTAAGAATTGTGGTGATAACTACCTTTTGAGGTTACTGCAAAGCTAAGTAATGCATCCAGTAGCTATGACAATGAAGAATTGATCTCTCTTTTCTTGGGCAGTGTTTGTAGTATTCTTATGCATTAGCAAAGGTCTGTAGAATCCATGCCATCTTGATGAAACTTCATGAATTATTTATTTTTTGGTTTGTTAGAATTTCACAATTCAGCTTTCAAAGACTAATTTGTGGCAAAGCTTTGTTTCCTTAGTAGCATAAACCACGTTCATAATTATTATTTTAAAAATCTATTTCCCATAGCGGAATGTAAGTCTCATGAAGATAAAAACTATTGTCTTTCTTATTGCTTGTATCCCTAGTGCCTAGTATAGTGCCAGGCTCATAGAAGGTGCTCAGAAATAATTGTTGAATGAACGATGGTTGTATTTAATAGTATCCAAGGCTAATAATATATTAGTAGCCTATATTATTATTTGCTGTGGTGAAGGTGTCTCTATTTTTTCCTTATGCAGTTATTGGTTTAACAATAATATTTTATATTTCCATCATTTGATTGTATGCATTGATATTCCAGATGCTGGGCGGCAGAGGGAGGGAGCAGACAGTAACTCATATGCCTGACTTTTTGCTAAGAGAAATTAGACTGACTTGGGTTTTCCTTTTTCGGGTTGAATTAGATTAATCTTGCTTTTTTAAAGCTATTATTGTTAAGGTATATATTTTTGCTATTAGTGAGCATATAAAAGTATATCAAAATGATATTAAAGATGTTTGTAGAACTTATTTAAAGTTAAGTAGACTGCGTTTTATTTAGCTTATTGAAAATTTAAGGTGCTATACTCTGTAATGAAGAAGTACCTGAAACCTCAGATTGAGTTAATGATATATCAGCCTTGGTAATCTTTGTCTAGATTCTTATGGTTTATTTCTATTTCGGTAGTATACTTGGTTTAATAAAGGAATATTGAAATATTCAGATTGAATTTGAAGTTTACTTGAGACTCTGGTATTGTCTTGAAATGCAGAGGCATTTAGGAATGCCATTCATGGTTTACAATAGAAAATTTTGCTGCAAACAAATATCTTAGGTTACAAATTAGGAAATATATGGTAGAGGGAAACACAGAAATGCATATGGCTTAGTACTCCATCTTTATTCATTTTATATTGTCTTTCCAGCCAATTTTGCATCAGCTTTTTAAAAAATTGCAGCATTCTAGGTGGGAAGATATGTCCTATTCTCAGTGATCCACCAGTTCTGAACAATTTGTATTGTGCTAGATCAGCTAATCTTAAACTTTTTCTTCTCAGGACCCCTTTATGTATGCTCTTAGAAAATAATGAGGACTTTGAAGAGTTCTGTTTATGTAGCTTTTATCTATCAATATTTACAGTATTAAAAATTAACTGGTTTTGGTAATGGATGATGATGATTGCAGCACAACATTGTAAATGTAATTAACAGTCTGAATTGTATATGTATATGTGGTTAAAAGTAGAAACTTTAGATTGTATATTTGTTACTAGAATAAAAATTTTAAAAACAAAACAAAGCATAGGACTGTACAACACAGTGAACCCTATTGTAAATGGTGGGCAATAATTAATAGTATAATTATGTAAATGTACCACACTAATGCAAGGTGTTAATAATATTGATATATGGGAACGCTGCATTTTATGTATTCTATGAATGATATTCCTATAAACCTTTAATACTTGCCTAACCAAAAATTAATAAAAAATATATTTAAAAAAACAGACTGGGAAACTGATGTGGCTCAAGCTGTTGGGCTCCTTTCTACCATATGGGAGGCTCTGGGTTCAGTTCCTGGAGCTTCCTGGTGAAGGCAAGAGGGCCTGCGCGGTGGAGAGCAGATGACCCATGCTGCGGAGAGCTAACAGCCTGTGCCATGGAGAGCTGGCACAGCAAGATGACGCAACAAAGGGAGATGCACAGGAGACACAGAAACACAGCAGAGCAGGAAGCTGAGGTGGCTTACACGATTGAGTGCCTCTCTCCCACATCGGAGGTCCCAGGATTGGTTCTTGGTGCCTCCTAAGGAGAAGACAAGAAGAGAAGACAAGCAGAAACAGAAGACCGTGAAGTTAGTAGACACAGCAGATAGTGAGAACAGGTAGGGCGGGGGATAAAAAGAAAACAAATCTTAAAAAAAAAAGATTAGTAAAAAAATTAACTGAGAAAATTTAAAAATACTTCATTAAAAATAGTAATAAGTTAATTACATGTTGACATAATCATTTATGTAAAAGAACTATTTTCCAAACAAAACTTTAGTGAGAGTTGCAATGTTTTGCATATTTGCAAGTCTCTCCAGTGTCTGACTTTTAATAAATAATAGCTGTTTCTGCATTCACTTTATTGTGATAACACATATCATATAGCCTCTGGGAAACTCCACTGTATAACACATGAGAGTGAAAAGCCAAATAACATCTTATAATGAAACTGGGTTTGACTTTTTTGGATCTCCTGAAGGGTCTTAGGGATCCCTAGCTGTTTGTGGACCACACTTTAAGAACTGCTGGGTTGGATGATAACAAGCCACTTTTTGTAGCTTTTTCCAGCTTTTATATGGCAAGTTAGGACACTCAGTGGAACTATTTTCCATATCTTTCTAAGACCTTTAAACAGTAGAGCTAATGGTTAAAACAGTCTGGGTTTCATATTTTAGTACTGGTTACTGACCTTTGGCAAATTACTTAAATTATGCTTTAATTTCCTTTTCTATAAAATAAAGATTATACTATCATGTAGAAAAAAAAAAGAGTTGAGCACTAAATGTTTGATTTTAAACTCTTGTGTGAGTTTATGGGGCCTTACTCTAGAGTGATCTAGCTGAGTTCTTTTTTGGGAGAGTTCCTGATGTTAGGTCTTGAAGGTTTTTAGGGTTTTTTTTTTTTCTTATTGTGGTAAAATATATATGTAGCATAACATTCCCCGTTTAATTATATTTAAAATGTTGTGCTGCCATCACCACCATACATTGCCATAACTCTTCATCATCCCCAACAAAATCTTTGTACCCATTAAGCATTGACTTCCTTTTTCCCTACCTCCCTCCACCTCTGATAATTTGTAATCTGCTTTCTGTCTGTGAATTTCTGGTTATTTCATATAAATAAAATCATGTCTGTGTCTGGCTTATTTCATTCAACTTGATGTCTTTAAGGTTCGTCCATATTGTAGTGTTTGTTAGCACTTTTACAACAGAATAAAATTCAATTGTATGTATACAATACCACATTTTTTCTTCTGTTGATGGACACTTCAGTTACTTCTACCCTTTGGCCATTGTGAACAATGCTGCTATAAACGTTAGTATCAAATATCTGTTTGAGTCCTTGCTTTCAATTCTTTTGGGTATATACCAAGAATTGGGGTTGTATGGTAATTCTGTGTTCAACTTTTTGATTTCCAAACTTATTCCTACAGTTGCACCATTTTACAATCCTACCACCCATATATAGGTTTCAATTTCTATGAATCCTTGTCAACACTTTTTTTTTTTTTTTAAGTAATAGCCATCCTTGTGGGTGTAAAGTGGTATCTCATTGTGGTTTTGATTTGCATTTCCTTAATTTGCTAATGATACTGAACATCTTTTGATGTGCTTATCTGCCATTTGTATATCTTCTTCGGAGAAATGTCTTTAAATCTTTTGCCAATTTTTTTGACTTTTAAGGTGTTCTTTATATGAAAACGTATATTCTGGCTGTTAAACCGTTATCTTAGGAGCAGATGTGGCTCAGTGGTTGAGCATAGGCTTTGTACATACAACGTCCTGGGTTCACTTTTGGCCCCAATACCTCAAAAAACAAACAAACACAAAAAAACCCTATCTCCACTATCTATATATTTTTTCCCTTCTGCCAGCTTTAGGTTTACTTTGCTTTTTTCCTAGTTCATCAGTATACGAAGTTAGTTTTTTCCCCCCACACCGAAATGTTTTAATGTAAACTTTATTATAAAAGTAATACATACTAAAAATTAAAAAAGAGTGGTATAAGGTGATATAAATGAACATTTAAAAATTCCCATTTTCAGTCTTCCGGTATTATAGCTATAAGGTTTCTTTGAAATACTGAAATTTAACAAGTGCTTTAACAAATTACAAGTCATTGTTTCTTCTCTATTGGTCTGTTTTATATAGTGTTGAGATCCATTATATATTGAGGATTACTCTTAATGTTACAGAGGTTGAAGGGTTGAAACTTCAATTTTATAATAAAATATGGTTAAAACTGGGTTGCCAAAAGCACATTTTCTTCACTTTTAGTATTCTTCCCCATAAAATATCTATTTCAAACACAAATAAATTTTACCCATATTTATCACCAAAATTTCAGTCTTATCTTGCATATGCAGCACATATGTAATTAAACAGTTGGTAAATATACAGACATAAAGCACAAACAAGGGCCACAAGGTACTGCTGTTTAATGTATCCATCATCAGGATGATCAAGCTGGTTATATTTGACGGCAAGAAAAGCAATAACTGGTTTCTGCTTATAGCTGTGATTAAACAAAAACTGGGATCCTTTCTTTCACCTTCAGGAACTGGAGATTCTAAGTGCTTTTTATTTGTTGCAGGTAGCTGAATAAGTTTCCAAGAACTTGGTACTAGAGCCCCTTTAATTAGAAATTGACAAAACCCAAAATTATATCACTTACTAGTTTTATATAAACTAATAAGGATCAGGCTAGAAGCAGCTACCCAAACACAAAATACTATTGTGATTAGTAATCGAAGAAAATGTGGCATTGGTGTGGAGAAAAGTGGCCATGGTGGCTGCTGGATGTGGGGAATGGGAGGAAGAGATGAGATGTGGAGGCGTTTTCGGGACTTGGAGCTGTCCTGGGTGGTGCTGCAGGGACAATTACCGGACATTGTATGTCCTCCCATGGCCCACTGGATGGAACGTGGGAGAGTGTGGGCTATGATGTGGACCATTGACCATGAGGTGCAACGATGCTCAGAGATGTGTTCACCAAATGCAATGAATGTCTCATGATGATGGAGGAGAATGTTGCTATGCGGGGAGGAGTAGGGTGAGGAGGGTGGGGGTATATGGGGACCTCATATTTTTTTAATGTAATATTAAAAAAATGAATAAAGACCAAAAAAAATAAAATAAAAATTAAAAAAAAAACTAAATTGGCTGTTTTTTGAGATACTACTTCTCTATTTGCTTGAGCTATGTAAAGAGATGTGAAGAGACTAATAGTTGCCAGTGTAAGACGTGTTACTTTTTTCTGGTTTTTGATTTGTAGCCTGTTCTTAAGTATATACAACCTGTTTGCACACAAGCAGTGTGTATTGCCACATAACCCAAAGTAGAGAATTATTCCTCCTTTGTTGGCAACTTACTCAACCAACTCTTGTGCCACTGCCATCAGTACCATACAAAATTAACTTCTGCAAAGTCAAGTCAAGGGCTAGCTGATGTAATACAGTAATGCTGATGGCCACAATCTAGGATTTATTGGGGAGGTGGGGTGGAGGGAGTCAAAAGCAATGATGTTTTAAGATTCACAACTGTTATGGTAAAAAAAAAAAGTTCAGTAAACTCCATACTGACTTAGATGTTCCCAATAGTCAATGGATTTTATAACAACTAGTTGTCCTGCCTGTGCCCAGGAAGACTAATGGCCAAATAGAGGACAGTGACTTTGTAAAGTAGTAAAATTCTGGGGCCCTTCCATATTGGATTTTCTCCTAAACTCTGAAGAAACCATGCAGTCCCCAAAACAAAGCTGCCTGCTCCAAACCCATAGATCTGCGTTTTGGCTGGTTGTCTAGAGAAAAGTGAGAAGTCCACAGCCAAAATGTCAGTAGCAGAGAATGTATTGTTAATTACATGGAAACAGAAGATGCCTGGAATGTGTTCTGAATCTAGACTGATTTTCAGGAAATCTTCAAGGATTTTCTGGACAGGCACTCTGGCATGGCAAGTTCTGCCAATATACATTGCAGTACATTTGATAAAACAGCCCTGCCTCAAAGATAATTACCGTGAGCTGCTCAAGGAGGAAAGATGGCAAAATGGCTAAAGTGGCCACCAGGAGCTATTGGGAAAACAAAATCAGTGAAAAATTGAGTTCTCCAGATATGTGAAGAGGAGTAAAAGACGTGTTATGAGAAAATGGTCAGGAGCCCTGTGGACAAGGTACAGAATGCAGGCAAGCACAAGCACTGGGTGATTTCCATTGCATTTGGTTCCATTGAGGTTACTAACAAAAGCTTCCTTCATCTGCTTTTGAGACATTTTCTTTTTCTCCTTTCATGGTAACAAACCAATCGGAATGGTTGGCCTGGAAAATAAGAGTTCTTTTCATCACAGCCACACCCAGCATCTTAGCCGCCACACGTTCCTGGTGGCCCAGCCCCCCTCCCCCCCCCAGGGTCGTTTACATGGGCCTGGCTGCCAGGCTCCAACCTAGACAATGCCTGAAATTAGGTTATTAATTTGAGATCTATCTTCAAATAGTCATTGATAGATAAAACTTGCTCTGAGCTCTGCCTTCACTGCATCCGATAAGTTTTGGAATGTTGTATTTGTTTTCATTTCTAAGTATTTTTAATTTTCCCTTTTTATTTCTTCTTTAACCCAGTGGTTTAAGAGTATGCTGTTATAGTTCCACATATTTGAAAATTAGTTTTCATCTATTAATGATTGCTGACTTAATTGTATTGTGGCTAGAGAAGTTACTTTTTATATGTTAATTGTTAAATCTTCTTGGTGACTTGACCCTTTTATCAGTACAAAATGTCCTTTTTCTGTTGTAACAGTTTTTGACTGATAGTCTGTTTTGTGTAATATTAATATAGTCTCTAGTTCTCTTTTGGTTACTATTTGCATGAAATATTTTTTTCCATTCTTTAACTTTCAACCTCTTTGCATCCTTGGATCTCAGATGGGTCTCTTGTAAATGTATTGTTGAGTCATGTTCCTTTATTGATTCTGCCCATCTCTGCTTTTTGATTACAGAGTTTAATACATTTATGGTGATTACTGTTAAGGCAAGATTTATTTCTGTTATTACAAATTAGTTTTTGTAAGTCTTATTCCTTTTGATCCTCCTTTCCCTCATTACTGTCTCCCTTTTATTTAGATGGTCTTTTTTTTTAAAGATTTATTTTATTTTTAAATTTTTATTTTTAAAATTTTATTTATCCCCCCCCTTGCACCTTGCTTGCTGTCTGCTCTCTGTGTCCATTTGCTGTGCATTCTTCTGTATCTGCTTGACTCCCTTTGTTGCGTCACCTTGCTGTGCCAGCTCTCCACAGGCATGGGCTATCAGCTCTCTGCGGGCCAGCTTGCCTTCACAATGAGGCCCTGGGATGTGAACCCAGGGCCTCCCATATGGTAGACAGGAGCCCGTTGATTGAGCCACAGCTGTTTCCCTAGGTGGTCTTTTTTTAAAATTTTTTTAAAGATTTATTTTTTATTTATTTCTCTCCCCTCCCCCCCAGTTGTCTGTTCTCTGTGTCCATTTGCTTCGTGTTCTTTTTTGCCCACTTCTGTTGTTGTCAGCGGCATGGGAATCTGTGTCTCTTTTAGTTGCATCATCTTGCTGCGTCAGTTCTCTGTGTGTGTGGCACCATTCCTGGGCAGGCTGCACTCCTTGCGCGTGGGGCTCCCCTACGCGCAGGACACCCCTGCGTGGCACAGCACTCCTTGTGCGCATCAGCACTGCGCATGGGCTGGCTCCACATGGGTCAAGGAGGCCCGGGGTTTGAACTGCTGACCTCCCATGTGGTAGACAAATACCCTAACCACTGGGCCAAGTCTGCCCCCCTAACAGGTCTTTTTATAATGAGCGATTGTGAATTGCTTCTCCTTTCCTTTTATGTAGATTTTTAAAGATTTTTTTTTTAATTTTTTTATTCATTTTTTAAAATATTACATTAAAAAAGTATGAGGTCCCATTCCACCCCACCGCCCCCACCCCACCACTCCCCCCACAGCAACACTCTCTCCCATCATCATGACACATCCATTGCATTTGGTAAGTACATCTCTGGGCATCGCTGCACCTCATGGTCAGTGGTCCACATCATAGCCCACACTCTCCCACGTTCCATCCAGTGGGCCCTGGGAGGATCTACAATGTCCGGTAATTGTCCCTGAAGCACCACCCAGGACAACTCCAAGTCCCGAAAACGCCTCCCCATCTCATCTCTTCCTCCCATTCCCCGCACCCAGCAGGTGTTTGTTTGTTTATTTTTTACTTGATGTCTGCTTGTAGTGTGTCTTCTTTAGGAGGCACCAGGATCCAAACTTGGGACTTCTTGTGTGGAAGGCGGGCACTCAACTGCTTGAGCCACATCTGCTCCTTGTTAATTGATTTTTTTTTAAAAGTTTATGTATTTATTTACCTCCCCTTCCCCCCGCCACTTGCTCACTGTCTGCTCTCTCTGTCCATTCACTACGTGCTCTTCTGCGTTTTTGCTTGTCTCCCTTTTTGTTGCATCACCTTGCTGAATTGGCTGTCCGTGACGCTTGCGGGTGAGCCTGCCTGTAGGGGGCACATCCCTGCGTGGCATGGCGCTCCTTGTGCACAGCAGCACTGCATGTTGGCCAGCTCACTACACAGGACAGGAGTCCATGGGTATTGAACCCTGGACCTCCTATATGTAGGTAAATGCTCTATCAGTTGAGCCAAATCTGCTTCTCTGTTAGTTGATTTTTTGATCAGTGTGCTTAAAGTACATGCAGTGGAGAAAGAATCTAGTCAACAAATGGTACTAGGAAAACTGCAAAAGAATTTAGGCCTTACCTCACAAAATATGCAAAAATTAACTCAAAATAGACCAAAGACCTAAATATAAGAGCTACCACTATAAACCTCTTAGAAGATGACATGGGGCAAATCTTTATAATCCTGGGGAAAAAATCTTTATAACCTTGGATTTGGCAGTAGATTCTTAGATAGGACACCAAAAGAATTATCAACAAAGGAAACAATAGATAGATTTAACTTCATTAAAATGAAAAAACTTTTGGACTGTCCCAGTGATGATGCTGGAGTAAGATGGTTCAGGGTTCTGTCTACAAGGAACTTTGAACATCTGTCAATAAGTGGCAGAAACGTCTTCCTTAAAGCTGCAGAAAATAGTTAATGGACTGCAGTAAGAGGGTGAGCACTGAATCAGGAAAAGGGGTACTTAAAAGCAGAATGTTTTGAAGACTATCCACTTTGAATGTGAATAGAGTAATAAAATGCCATAGAATTTATGCTTGTCCTTCTTGATTCACAGGTAGTTAAGTAGAAAGTTTCGTGTTTTTTTTTTTTTAAGATTTATTTATTTACCCCCCTTTACCTCCTCCCACCCTGCTGTTTTTTTTTTTTTGTTGTTGTCTGTGTTGTCTTCTCATTTTCTCTCCTCTAGGATTCACTGGGATTTGATCCTGGAGACCTCTGATTGGCAGAGAGGTTCCCTGTCAGTTGTGCCACCTCAGTTCCTGGTTTCTGCTGCACTTGACTCTCCTCTTCTCTCTCTTTTGATGCGTCATTATCTTGCTGTGTGACTCACTTGCATGGGCACTTTCTCATCATGCGGGCACTGGCTTGCCATGTGGACACGCTTTCTCTTCTTTTTCACCAGGAGACCCCACGGATCGAACCCATGTCCTTCCATATGGTAGGCAGAAGCTCTATCACTTGAGCCACATCCGCTTCCTGAAAGTATTTTTAATAGGACACTATGAAAAAAAAGTGGTAGAATCTCATGAGGTACTGTGACTAGTCTCTCTATCTGCATCAGATACAGAACCCTGGTCTTCTCTGCATGTACTAGGAGCATGTATGTGTGGCCCATTCTGTTTAGTGGTGGCCCAAAGGACTAAACATCCCAGAACTTGGCCTGTATATAGAACTGCCAGCTCACAGAACTCTCCTACAGAACCCTGTGGAATAGCAGTCAAGTTGTTCTGCCTAGGGCAAGGGATTGGTGACTGTAGGACATACGCTCCAGTGCCTGAGACTGAGGAACTTGTTTCCTAAAAAGGGGATATTTGGAACCATGTTAAATGGCTCACGCACACAAGTGCCAGATTAGATGTGCATGTTCAGAGAGGATCAGGGAGGCCCTTACCCTTTGGCTTGGACTTATTCTTTAAATGCATTGTATGGATAAACTTTGATGTGAAGAGCACTTGCACAGGTCAATCTACAAAGACTGGGAAAGCTGTTTTCTTGTTGCTGGTGTTAGCTTCTGGCAATCAAACTGTCATAACACTAGCTGGATACAAGTTTAAGGAACAGACACCTTAGAGTCAAACTTCCAACAATAACACATTAAAATATAAAAGGTTCAGGTTTCAACAAAAGGTTAGAAAACATAAACAGGAAGTGATGGCCCAGGCAAAGGAGAAATTTAAAGCATTAGAACCATCAGTGAGGAGGACCAGACCTGTTATTGTGATCTTTATAGCTCCATTTGGTTCCTATTCATAATTTCTTTTTCTCTTGATTCTCTGTGTTCATTTGTTATTTTCCTTATTTCACTTAGTTCTTTGTTCATGTGTTCCTTTAGCTCTTTTAGCATATTAGTATCCATTTTTGAAAGTCTTAGTCTGGAATGTCCCAGGTATTATATTCTTCATTTATGGTTTCTAAGGTTAATCTTCAACTGATACCTTTAGTCTTAGGGAACAGTATAAGGACCTTAGAACTCTTTAACTCTACTTAGTACTCCTCCTGGTTATTCGCTTATGTACTGAATTTTGTGTGGGTCTGTGTATCAAAAAAACTCCGTAAGACATTATTTTAAGCAGTGATTAAATTTTTCCCAATCTGTTAATGAAAATTTATAAATATACATAAATATTCTTTTCAGTTTAGTCATACATTTAGTTTCCTAATTTTTGTTTTTTTTCCTGCATCTCATTTTCCTTCTGCTATGATCATACTTTATGATTAGAATTTCCTATAGTTCAGATTTTCTGCTGATGAACTAATTTCTTTGTAAGGGAAGTTTTTTTCTGAAGTATAACTTACATGCAGAAAACCATACACTTTATTATATAGCTCAAATAAGAGCATTTACTAGTCATACAAACTTTGGATATTCCTGTCTTTATGAAAGTCACTTTTATAAATTAATAAATTTGGCCTTTTGGTTTTAAACATAAGTTTTTTTGAACATGATTGTAAGGATGTTCCTAAGAGCTGTATCCACTTTCATTTTTCCAAGCATGCATGACTATTGTGAGCTAGACTCTAGACCACATTGATTAGGGTAGTGAGTACTGTCTACTCAGTGCAGTGTCTTTCATTGGTTTAGTCATTGAGTGCCAGTTAGGGCATGATTCTAGACACTGAGGCTATAATAATTAAGAAGATAGATAAAGTTCCTGTTTTGCAGTTTACTTTTCTATTTGGGAGAAGTCCACTAATACATGAGCAAGATAATTTTAGGTAGTAATACATGTTTCTAACCATATTGCCAATTTTTCTTATTTTTGCATCATAGGAAAAGTATATCATGTTTTTCCTTTTTTTTTTTTAAGATTTATTTATTTATTTATTTCTCTCCCCTTCCACCGCCCCCCACCCCAGTTGTCTATTCTTTGTCTATTTGCTGTGTGTTTTTCTTTGTCCACTTCTGTTGTCAGTGGCATGGGAATCTGTGTTTCTTTTTGTTGCGTCATCTTGTGTCAGCTCTCTATGTGTGCGGCGTGGTTCTTGGGCAGGCTGAATTTTCTTTCGCGCTGGGCGGCTCTCCTTACGGGGCGCACTCCTTGCGTGTGGGGCTCCCCTACGTGGTGACACCCCTACGTGGCATGGCACGCCTTGCGCACATCAGCACTGCGCGTGGGCCAGCTCCGCACGGGTCAAGAAGGCCCACGGTTTGAACCACGGACCTCCCATGTGGTAGACGGATGCCCTAACCACTGGTCCAAGTCTGCTTCCCTTTCCTTTTAATTTCTGTACTTAAGTTTTTGAATAAAGTTGGTGCTGGTAAAATGAGTCTGTGCTAGTACTTATTTTGAGCTTTTCTCTGCATGTTATTTTGAGGGTAGAAATTATTTCTGACTCTTATTTTTATCCTTATGCTACAGCCTTAAGTATATGTTGACTGTTGTAAGAATAAACAAAAGTCCTGCTGCTATCTAAAATACTTACAGAAACACAATCTTAGGCCAAAACTATTTTCAAAGGTAAGTTTTTCTTTAAGCAAAACCTTATGGGAAGTGGACTTGGCTGAGTGGATAGGGCGTCCACCTACCACATGGGAGGTCCGTGGTTCAAACCCTGGGCCTCCTTGATGCATATGGAGCTGGCCCATGCACAGTGCTGATGCGCGCAAGGAGTGCCCCGCCACACAGGGGTGTCCCCCGTGTAGGGGAGCCCCAACACAAGGAGTGCGCCCCATAAGGAGAGCCACCCAGCGCGAAAGAAAGTGCAGGCTACCCAAGAATGGCACCACACACACAGAGAGCTGATACAACAAGATGACGCAACAAAAAGAAACACAGATTCCCGGTGCCACTGAGAAGGATAGAAGCTGTCACAGAAGAACACACAGTTAATGGACACAGAGAGCAGACAACGGTGGGGGTGGGGGGGATAAATAAAAAATAAATCTTAAAAAAACAAACGAAACCTTATAAGCTCAAATGTAACCAAGAAAGAAAAATTCTGCAAAATGAGGTTATTCCCAAAGTACATGGCATGCTTGGAGAATATTTAATAGCCTTTTATGGTTGTCATATAAAGCTTTTGTTTGGCGATAAGGGTAGGAGATCTGAAGACTAGAGGATTAGGCTAATGTTAATGAAAGTTCTTGAATGCCTACTAAAGATTTTTAACTTTATTTTATGTATACTAGGGAGCTCTGGAATGTTTTTTTTTTTTTTAAACTTTTTATTTTGAAAATTTCAAATTCACAAGTCAGTTGCCAAAATACTAATTTGATACAGAGAATTCCGTCATACTCCCTTCCCCTCAGATATCCATATCCACCAGTTTTAACATTTTGCCACTTTTGCTATATCGTTCTATCCATCCATCCGTCCATCCATCAATCCATCTATTTATTCATCTATCTTTTTCTGTCAAACTATTTTCTGAACTTTTGAGGGTAGGTTGTATACATCATGTTCCTTAAATGCTTACTGCTTCTGTGTATGTTTCCAAAGAACATAATATTCACTTATGTAATCATCTTAAATGCTGGTATCAAGTTCAAGAAATTTAACACTGATGTAAAGCATATAGTCCATATTTTTCATACACCCCAATATTATCTCTTCGAGCCTTTTCTTTCCCTTATTAAATCTTGTTCAGGATCATGTATTGCATTTACCTGTCATTGTATCTGCAGTTGCTCTCTTTTTTTTAAATTGCAAAAATATATATACAACTTTACCATCTCAGTCAATCCCAAGCATACCATTCAGTGAGATTAATTACATTCCCAATATTATAGTACCCGCATCACCTTCCATAAATAAAACCTTCCCAAATTGCCAAACAGAAATCATATAACCATTATACATTAACTCCCCATTCTGCTTGACCCCACCCGTGATAACCTGTAGTCTACCTTCTATATCTTTGAGTTTACATATTCCCTATTTTCTTCATGGTTACCATGAGGCTTAAATTTAACATCATAAATCTGAAACAATCTCATTTGATTTGATGCCAACTAAATAGCAGGGTTCCTGAGGGGTTTGGAGACATCCAGACATGAGAGGCAGGACAGACAGCTCAGGAGTTTGGTGCCCTGCCAGCGGGCCCTACTTTGGAATTTATGCTCCCCTTGTGACAGAGTTGGACTCAGTTGTGGTTTCCCTAAACATGACTCAGCTGCCTCTTCTGTTTGAACCTATAGTTAGTATTAGGATTGATGGGTGTATGTCCAAGAGACTTAAATCTTGAGGCTGTCCGTGTGCCAGCTGGGCCCTGAATCTTTACAGAGTTGCAACACCTACTCTCCAGTTCTTTGGAATCACCCAGGACAGCTAACAAGGAGATGATGATGGACAGTGACCATCCCAAGGAACAGAGAAAGTCTGCAGCTGCAAGCAAGATAGTCCCATCCATCTGCCCTATGGGATCTTAGCCCCCTCTCAATTAAAGGCAGAGTGGGCATCACCAACCCAGAATTCTCAGGATTCGGGAATGAATGATGGACTCAAGTAGACTTACTGGTATTCTGGTATAGACTTACTGTGATTCTAGCAATGGAAGAACTTTTATCATTGATGTGGAGGCAGTGGCCACTGGAGGTTCTGTGAGGGGAGAGAGAGAAAAAAGGAGGTGTAATATGGGGGCATTTTTAGGACATTGGAATTGTTCTAAATGATGTTGCAATGAAAGATACAGGTTATTATGTATCTTGTCATAACTTAGAAAATGGTTCAGGAGAGAGTATAAACTATAATGGAAACTATAATCCATGTTTATAGTTTAGTGGCAATGCTCCAAAAGGTGTTCATCAATTGTAACAAATGTACCATACTAATGAAGGATGTTGTTATGTGGGAAAATGTGGGTAGGGAGCAGGGTATATGGGAATCCTCTATACTCTTGATGTAACATTTATGGAAACTAAGTATCTTTAAAAACTATATAAAAAAGTAATATAGAGAAACTATGTTCTTATATCCTTCAGTCCCCAACCTTTATTTAATTCTTGTCACAAATTACATAAATACACATTTAGTACAAAACCATTGAACAATCAGTGGTATTTACTATAATCATGTAGTTGTGCATCATTTCAATCATTATTAGAGCATTTTCATTATTTTGATGATAATGAAAAACAGACAAGCAAAAAACCAAAAAAATTCCTCACCTCAATCTCTCTATGCTTCCCCCATGTACATAGCTGCTCTTTCTGGCTTTTTTCCCCAAAGTGTATAATCAATGGCTTTTAGTATAATCGCTCTGTTGTACGTTATCTCAAAAATTTTAGGACAATTTTATTACTCCAAAAAGAAAGACTCCACACCCTTTAGCATTCCTTACTCAGACCTACATAAACACTAATCTACTTTCATCTTTATAAATCGATTTATATTTACATTTTATATAAAGGAAATCATACAATATGTAGTACTCTGTGTCTGGTCTCCTTAGTATGTTTTTTTCTGTCAGTAATATTTTGTAATATTAACTTATATTCAGCTTAAAAGAAAAACGGTCTTATAGCAGTTCTACCCATATTCATATTTCACATAATGTATTTATATTTCATATGATATATTTAGTTCATAATAGGGCAATCATACAGTATTTGTCCTTTTGTGTCTGGCTTGCTTCATTCAACATAATGTCCTCCATGTTCATCCATGTTGTCGTGTTTCACAACTTCCTTTCTCCTTTCTGTTGCATATATTCCATTGTATGTATACTCTAATTTATTTATCCATTTATCAGTTGATGGACACCTGGCTTGTGTTCAACTTTGCCTATCATGAATAAAGCTGCTAAGAACATTGGTGTGCAGATACCTATTTGTGTCATTGCTGTCAGTTCTTCTGGGTATTTTCCTAGCAGTGGTATTGCCGGGTCCCATGGCAAGTCTATATTCATCTGCCTTAGGAACTGCCAGACAGTCCTCCACAGTAGCTGTACCATTCTGCTTTCCCACAAACAGTGAATAAACATTCCTGTCTCTCCACATCTTCTCCAGCATTTACAGATTTCTGACTTTTTAATAGCGGCCGGTCTGATAAGTATGAAATGATACCTCATTGTAGTTTTGATTTGCATTTCCCTAATCACTAGTGATATTGAATATTTTTTCATGTATTTCTTCGCCAATTGTATTTCATATTTGTCTTTTTATTGTTGAGTTGTATGATCCCCTTATATATAATGGTTATTAAACAGTTATCAGATACATGATTGCCAAATGTTTTCTCCCTTTGAGTTGGCTGCCTTTTCAACCTTTTGACATATATAATGGTTATTAAACCTTTATCAGATATGTGATTGCCAAATGTTTTCTCCCTTTGAGTTGGCTGCCTTTTCAACCTTTTGACAAAGTCCTTTGAGGTGCAAAAGTGTTTAATTTTGAGGAGGTCCCATTCATCTAATTTTTATTTTGTTGCTCGTTATTTGGTTTAAGAAGCTACTACCTACCACAAGATATTTTTCTGCCTTGTCAAAAATCACTTGACTGTAGATGTCAAGGTCAATTTCTGGTTTCTCGATTTGGTTCCATTGGTTAGTCAGTCTGTCCTTATGCCAATACCATGCTGTTTTATGACTGTAGCTAAGTATATGCTTTAAAGTGAGGAAATGAGAGCCCTCCAACTTTGTTCTTTATTAAGACTTTTTTTTTTTTGCTATTTGGGGCCACTTACCCTTCCAAATAAATTTAATTATTGACTTTTCAATTTCTGCAAAAAAAGCTGTTAACAGTTTTTTTGGGGATTGTGTTGAATCTGTAAATCAGTTTGGGTAGTCTTCCAATCCATGAACATGGAGTGTCCTTCCATTTATTTAAGTCTTTTTCAGTTTCTTTTACCAATGTTTTATAGTTTTCTGAATATAGGTCTTTTATGTCCTTGGTTAAGTTTATTCCTAAATATTTGATTGTTTTAGTCACTGTTATAAATGGTAGTTTTTTCTGATTTCCTCCTCAGATTGCGCAGCAGTAGTGTTTAGAAATGCCATTGATTTTTGTGTATTAACCTTGTATCCCACTGTTTCTTGAACTCGTCCATTCTAGTAGCTTTGTTGTAGATTTTCCAGGATTTTTTAGATATAGGATCATGTCATTAGCGACTAGTGAAAGTTTTACTTCTTCCTTTCCTATTTGGGTGCGTTTTATTTCTTTGTCTGGCCTAATTGCCCTAGCCAGAACTTACAGCACAAAATTGAACAATAATGGTGACAGTGGGCATCCTTGTCTTGTTCCTCATCTCAGTGGGAAAGCTTTCAGTCTTTCACCATTGAGTACAGTGTTAGCTGTAGGTTTTTCATATATACACTTTACCATATTGAGAAAGCTTCCTTCTATTCCTGTTTTTTTGGAGTTTTTTTTTTTTTTTTAATCAAGAAAGGGCTCTGTATTTTGTCAGATGCCTTGTCAACATCAGTTGAGAGGATCATGTGATTTTTCTTCTTCAGTTTATTAATGTGGTTTATTACACTGATTGATTTTCTTGTGTTGAACCACCCTTGTGTACTTGGGATAAAACCCACTTGATCGTGATATAATTCTTTTAATGTGCTTTTGGATTCTGTTTTCAAGTATTTTGTTGAGAATTTTTGCATCCATATTCACTAGCAATATAATGTGTAATTTTCTTTTTTGTAGCAACTTTAAAAAATTTATTCATTTTTTATTGTCTTTTTTTAATAGATAAAACACAAAATTTTTTGTAGCATCTTTATCTGGTTTTGGTATTAGGGTGATGTTGGCTCCATAGAATGAGTTTGGTAGCCTTCTTTCCTGTTCAGTTTTTTGGAAGACCTTGAGCAAGATCTGTATTAGTTAATCTTTGAATAATTGGTAGAATTCATTCATGAAGCCATCTGGTCCCGGACTTTTCATCTTTGGGAGGTTTTTAATGACTGAATCACTTCACTGGTGATTTGTTTATTGAGCTCTTCTGTTTCTTCTAAAGTCAATGTAGGTGGTTCATGTGTTTCCAGGAATTTGTTCATCTCATCTACATTTTCTAGTTTTTTAGCATACAGTTGTTCATTGTATTCTCTTATGATCTTTCTTATTTCTACAGAGTCAGTGGTAATATCCCTCCCTCTCATTTCTGGTTTTATTTATTTATGTCTTCTCTTTTTTTCTTTGTCAGTCTGGCTAAGAGTTTGTTCAGCATTGCATCTTATGCTTTTGCCTTTTAGATTCTTTAGAAACCAAAAAGTGAAATTACAAAACAAAAATATAATAGTATTGGCATTTATATTTACCCATATTGTTAACCTCACTGAAAATCTTTATTTCCTCATGTGGCTTCAGTTTATTGTCTATTGTCCTTTCCTTTCAACCTGCAGAACTCCCTTTAGCATCTCCTGTAGGGCTAGTCTAATGGTGATGAACTTTTTCAGCCTTTGTTCATCATGGGATGGCCTAATCTCCCTCATTTTTGAAAGCCAGTTTTGCTGGACATAGAATTTTGGTTGGCAGTTCTTTGCTTTCAGTACTTCAAATCTGTTATCTGCCCTCTTGCTTTTATGGTTTCTGATGAGAAATCACACTTAATCTTACAGAGGCTCTCTTGTATGTGACATGTTGCTCTTCTTGTAGCTTTCAGAATTCCCTCTTTATCTTTGGCATTTGGCAGTTTGATTATATTGTGCTATTGCATGGTTTTATTCTGTTTGAAAGTTGTTGAGCTGCTTGTATGTGTATTTGCATATCTTTTGCTAAATTTGGGGAGTTTTCAGCCATTTTTTCTTTGAATATTCTCTCTTTCTCTTTTCTTTCTTCTCTTTCACGAATTCCCAGAATGCGTATATTAGTACGCTTCATGGCGTCCCATAGGTTCCTCAGGCTCTGTTCATTTTTCTTAATTCTTTCTTTTCCTGACTGGATGATTTCAATTGTCTTATCTTAAAGTTCATAGAATCTTCCTTCTCTCAGCTCCAGTCTCCTGTTGAAATTTTAATTTCTATTGTTCTGGTCTTCAGCTGTTTTTGATTCCTTTTCATAATTTCCATCTGTATTGATATTCTCTCCTGGGTTCATGTTCATTTTCCTGATTTTCTTTGGATCTTTGTCCATGTTTTCTTTTAGTGCTTTGAGCATACTTATGACCGCTTTTGCTTAATGTCTTTGGTGTGTCCCAGGTCAGGTCCTACTCATTGGTGATATTTTAATGCTTTAATCTTCTCCTTTGCATATGCCATTACTTCTGTTTTTTTTTGTTTTTGTTTTTAAGATTTATTTATTTATTTACCCTCCCCCCCTTGTTTTTCATTCACTGTCTGTTCTCTGTGTCAATTTGCTGTGTGTTCTTCTGTGTCTGCTTGTCTTCTCTTCAGGCATCACCAGGGACTGATCCTGGGACCTTCTGGAGTGGGAGAGAGATGCTTAATCTCTTGCTCCCTCATCTCCTGTGTCTCTTATTGTCTCTCTTCTGTGTCTCTTTTTGTTGCATCATCTTGCTGCACCACCTCTCAGCGTGGGCCAGCAGCATGCCGTGCAGGCCAGCTTGCTTTCACCGGGAGGACCCGGGAATGGAACCCTGGACCTCCTATATAGTAGACAGGAGCCCATCACTTAAGCCACATCTACTTCCCCACTTTCTGTTTCTTTGTATGTTTTGTAATCTTTTGTTGAAACCTGGGCATGTCTGCATTTTAATGTATTATTGCTGGAATTTAGACTAACGTGTCTCCTCCTCAAGCTTGTATCCAACTAATGTTATTACAGAGCTTTCCTTGAATATCGGGAGCTAACAAAAGAGGAAATAAAAACAGAGAAAAGGAAAACACTTTTCCTAGTATTTGTAGATTGGCCTGAGTGTTCTTCTTCAGAGCTTATCCATATAGTAAGTTTATAGAATAGCGGTCTTAAAGTGTAGTTTTCCCTCCTGTCCCTTCTGCATGTGTCGCATGTGCGTGTGGCACTAGATATTCTTCCATATATGCAAATATGAATGTATGAATGTCCACCCTTCTCTAGGAAACAGCATTTCCTCATGGTCCCAGGCACTGTACTGTATGACTAACAGCCAGCTAACCTTTGCCCCAGGCAGCTGCAATTGGATAGTTTTCCTTCATCTTTCTGAAGGGAGAGCTCTGCGTGGTGCCTTATATACATAGAGCATGTGCTAGGGAGGCAAACCTGCAATAATTGTCCTGGTTCAACCCTTCAGACTGCCACCACCATATTGGGCTAAATACGTATGCTCCCATATATGCTGAAGAGTTACTGTATCTCTGGTTCCAGGAGCACAGATCAGCATTGGGAGCTTTGCATAGAGCCAGTGAAGGGATGGGGGGAAGGGTCATCAAGGAGGCCTGGTGCTTGTATCAAAATTAATTTAGGACATTTCATCATCTCCAAAGGAAACACCAAGCCCCACCACCTAATTCCCCATCCCACCCTATCCTTAAGCAGTCAGTCTACTGTCTGACTATATAGATTTGCCTGTTCTCTGGAGATTTCGTATCAATGGAAACATAAAATAGGTAGTCTTTTGCGACTTTTCTCCCACAGTTCACCTTCATTTTTGAAGAGTAGTTCCATGTCATGAAGGATTTGGGGGATGAAATTTTTCTTTCAGCAATTTCTTTGTTGAGTAGATAGTGAAAATTTATATCCACCTTGCCTTTCTCTTCCTTCCCCTTTTGTACCCCCATGTTTAATGCATTTTTCCCTGGCTTTTTTCAAAGTTTTCTCTTTATCTTGGATTTTAGCAGTTTGCTAAGGTGTGGTTTTCTTTGTATTCATCCTGCTTGAAATTTATAGAATTTCTTGGTAAGTTCTTGACTTTCACCATATTTAGGAAGTTTTTGACTATTATTCCTATAAATATTCTTTTTTCCCATTCTCTTCTCTTTTATCCTTTTGGAATTTCATTTATACATATGTTCAAGTATTGATTTATAATCAAGTTTGCTGATCCTTTCCTCTACCATCACCAATCTGGTGTTGAGTCTTAAACAGTTAACTTTTTACCAGTATTATAATGATCTAGAGTTTACATTTGGTTCTCTTCTTTAATTTATATTTCCCTTTTGTTCAGTTTATTTGTTTATTTACTTATTTATTCCCCCCCCCCCCCCCCCCGTTGTTTGCTCTCTGTGTCCATTTGCTATGTGTTCTTCTCTCTCTGTTTGTATTCTCATTAGGCGGCTCTGCAAACTGATCCTGGGACCTTCGGGAGTGGGAGAAGTGATCATTCTCTTGCGCCACCTCAGCTCCTTGGCCTGCTGCATCTCTCATCTTCTCTTCTCTGTGTCTTTTTTTGTTGCGTCATCTCTCCTTGTGGGACAGCTTGCTGCACAGGCTGAGTTGCCTTCATCAGGAGGCCCTGGGTATTGAACCCTGGACCTCCTGTGTGGTAGCCGGGAGTCTATTTGCTTGAGCCACATCTGCTTCTCTCTGTTAAGTTTTTATACATATGTTATCCTATAAATCCTAGAACATATTTATAATTGCTGATATAAATCCTTGCCTGGTAACTATAACATCTGTGTCATCTCGGAGCCTGCTTTTTTTTTTTTTTTAATATGTTTTAAATTTATTTTTAAAAGATATAGAGATCACATAAAATGTTACATTGAAAAATATAGGAGGTTCCTATATGCCCCAGTCCCCACATCTCCCACTTCTCCCACATCAACAACTTCTTTCATTAGTGTGGTATATTCCTTGCAATTGATGAATACATTTTAGAGCACTGCTGCACAGCATGGATTATAGTTTACATTGTAGTTTACACTCTCTCCCAGTCCATTCAGTGGGTTACCACAGGTTATATAATGTCTTGAATCTGTCCCTGCAGAATCATTCAGGGCAACTCCAAGTCCCAAAAATATCCCCATATCACACCTCCTTTTCCCTCTCTCTGTCTTCAACAACTCCCATGGCCACAGTCTCTACTTCAAAGATATAATTTCTTCCATTGCTAGAGTCACAGTAATTCTATAGTAGAATATTAGTAAGTCCACTCTAATCTATATTTTATTCCTCCATCCTGAGAACCCTGGGATGGCGATGCCCACTCTGCCTCTCAATTGTGAGGGGGCTTTGATCCCCCTAGTGGATGGGACTCTCATGGCTGCAGCTGTAAGACTCTCTTAGTTCCTTGGTGTGGTGGTTGTCCATTCTCACCTCCCTGTCAGCTGACCTTGGTAAATCCAATGAACTGGAGAGTAGGTGCTGCAACACCAACTGAGGCTCAGGGCTCAGCTGACACATGGACAGCCCAGAGATTAAAGTCTCCTGGGCGTACACCAACCCCAGCACCAACCATAGGTTCATTTCAAGGAACAGAAGAGGCCTGTGTAGAGAAGTCACATCTTAGTCCAACTCCATCACACTCAGGAGCACAAATTCCAAAGTGGGGCCCACTGGCAAGGCACTAAACTCTGGAGCCATCTGCCATGACCCATAGGACTTGGGTGTCTCAGAGCCTGCTTTTGAACCCTTTTTTCCTTTGAGTATGAGTTACAGTTTTCTGTTTCTTTACCTGTCTCAATTTTTTATTGGATACTGAACATTATGATTAATATAGAGAGAGACTCTGGATTTTGTTTTATATATGTATATATTTATGTGTGTGTGTGTACAAAAGGGTTATTTATTTTTTAAATTTATCCCACCCTCCCAGCTGGTTTCTAGTCTGTCTGCTCATTGTGTGCTTGCCTTCTCCAGGAGACAAGGGAACCAAACCTGGAACCTTGGAAAGCACCCAATGGCCTGAGCCGTATCCGTTCTTCACGATCTGTGGTGTCTGCTGGCTTTTGGCATCTGCTTATTTTGGGTTCAGTGTCTAGCTTGTTGCAGCAGGTGTGGGTGTCTAGCTTGTTGTGGTGGGGTTCAGCATCTAGCTCATTGTGGCGGGTGCAGGTATCTGCTTGTCTTCTTTAGGAGGCACTGGGACATCCCATATGGTAGGTGGGCGCCCAGCCGGTTGAGCCACATCTGTTACCATATATTTATATATACTTTTTTTTTTCTCTCCCCTTCTATCTCCACCCCCTGTTGTCTGCTCTCTGTGTCCATTTGCTGTGTCTTCTGTGTCCGCTTGTATTCTTGCCAGCAGCACCCAGAATCTGTGTCTCTTTTTGTTGCATCAGCTCTCTGTGTGTGCAGTGCCACTCCAGGGCAGGCTGCACTTTTTTCACAAGGGGTGGCTCTTCTTACGGGACACACTCCTTGTGCATGGGGCTCCCCTACGCAGGGGACACCTCTGTGTGGTGTGGCACTCCTTGCTCACATCAGCAGTGTGCGTGGGCCAGCTCCACACAGGTCAAGCAGGCCCTGGGCTTGAACCTTCCATGTCGTTGTTGGGTGCTTTATCATTTGAGCGATATTGCTTCTCCCCATGTATATTTTTTAGGAAGTACTGGAGATTGAAACCGGGACCTCATATGTGCAAAGCAGGCACTCAACCGTTTAGCTGCACCCACTCCCCTTAATGTATTTTTAAATGCAGATATTGTGGTTCACCATGTTTGCCCCTTCCTCTGCTCTTCCTTTTCTCCCTTTTTCCCCACCCCCCAATATTTCTTACTCTTCTCTTCTGAACTTTGGTCTCTGACACTTCAAGTCAATTAGGTTGTGGACCTTCGCTGTCAGAAGGGGGTAGTGTCTTCAACAAAAAATTATATAGTGGGAAATTTTACTTTTCAAGAATATATTCTGTGTTATGGTCTCTGTTTAGGTTCTTTAAAACCTGGTAGCTGGGATAGGTAGTGCAATGTAGCTCTTCTGCCATTATGGCCATGCCACGCTGTTGTTTTTTTGTTGTTGTTGTTTCCATTTTTTTGTTTTGTTTTATACACAAAGAGCTAGCATTGTTTTCGTCAGGTAGATGTCCTGAAAAGTCCATTCAAGGAAGATCAATTAGTCCAACTTGATGAAGCCTATATCCTTCATGTACTGACGGAAACCTGGGTGGCACATATTGAGACCATATTTCCAGATCAGATCATGTCAGTTTGAGCAGACATGGCAAGAGTGAACCATGGTTGAATTTTCACGGATGGCTCCCCTAGAGCTGCTGGTGACCCATCTTACTCTCAGGGCACAATGAGGGTAAAGGCCTATGTTTGTTTTTTTTAGTAATAAAAAAGTAGTATGTTTGGAAGAGCATGGTCTTTGGTTAGAAATGGAATGGAATCATGTTTTTGCATGGAACCAGCTGATTAACCTTGGACAAATTACTAAACTTCTCTGAGTTTATTTCCTTTTCCTGAAAAGCAGAAGTAAAATTTCTTTAGAGTTAAGATTATCATTGTCCTATAAAGTGCTTGTATCATATCTGACACAGATGCAACAACAACAACAAAATGATAGTTTTAATTTTTTTGTATTATCTACACAGAGGTCAAACGTATACCTATTGTCTTTAGAAACCACAAACATTTAACATGTTGCTTAGTTTACCAGGGCTGCTATATAACAAAATACCACAAACTGTTTGGCTGAGACAATGGGATATATCGGCTCACAGTTTGAAGGCTAGAAATCCAAAATAAAGGTATCTGCAGGCCATGCCTTCTTCAAAG
Source organism: Dasypus novemcinctus (assembly GCF_030445035.2). NCBI lineage: Eukaryota > Metazoa > Chordata > Mammalia > Cingulata > Dasypodidae > Dasypus > Dasypus novemcinctus. Next base: position 104,373,815 of record NC_080682.1, on the reverse strand, counting down.
TCAGTAGTGTCCTGGTGGTATCTTACTGGCAGTCAGTCTCTGCCACTGCCACATAGCAGTACGTCTCTTTTTGTCTGTGCCTGGCCTTGTACTTCTGTGTCCAAATTTCCTTTTCTTGTAAGAACTCCAGTCACATGAGATTAAGGCCCACCCTGGTTAAGATTGACCTCATATTATTAGGATCTTCAAAGATCCTGTTTACAAATGAGTTCACAACCACAGAAGCAGAGGTTAGGACTTGAACATGTCTTTGGAGGACATGATTCAGTTTGTAATCCTTACTTTTAATGGAAGTCATTCTCATCAGACACCTAAAATATTAATTATATTATTAATTTTATTATATTTTATAATAGAAAATGTTTATAATGAAATCACTTTTAATTAAAGTAAGATTTAATTTGATTGCACGTAGATATGTATATTTTTCAGCTTTTGATAAAGTCCTGGGTATCATTTCTACAAACTTTTGTTGTTTGCTTAGTGTATATGCCAAGCATTGTGTACATATCTGATAATATGGAGTAAACAAGGAAAATATGTCCCCTATCCTATGGAGCTTATAGTGTAGCAGGAAAAACAAACCTTAAACAAATCAGTATAAGTTTGTATCCTTTTTACAGGAGGTTTTGGCATGAACAAGAACGTTAAATTTATGAAGCCTGCATTTTAGAATCATGTTCAAAATACTATTGATTTTTCAAACCCTTGAATAAAAAACTATTTTACTCTATTTTGTATTTCTTTGTTATATATTTTATATGTTCCTTTGCTTTTCTCCATCACTTTTTCCTCCCTGTGAAGTACATGTCACATTAGTAAGAAATCTGCCAATGTTGCATTGCTTTTGACCTAGTGACACTTTTATGTGGATTAACATAAATACCAATACAAAATAGTACTGTGAAACTTACTGGGGTTGCTTCTGTTCCTGCAGAAGTGGAAAGGTCTGATCCTGAGAGGAGTTTAAAGAACAGCTTCCTGTGTCACTTCTTTCTCACTTTTAAGAAATGTGATTCTTGTAGTCTTTTTATCTCTCTTAAGACTCTATCCTTTTTCTTTATACTCCAGAGACTGTACTTTGATTCACTGGATGAAGTGATCCTACGCCTTCATTTGACCGAGTTACTGCACATGGAGTATACTAAAATTTCTTCACAGTCTAATCATAGTTCTTTTTAATTTAGGCTCAAGTAGGTTGTTTGGCCTTTTGTGAATTGTGAATGTCAGAATAATTGTTTTCATCCATCCTATCTCTTCTTTCTTCCCAACTCTTAACTAACTGAAATACTATTTATCTGTGCACTTAATTTGAGAAATTGTTGTCTGTTATTAGAGAAAATCATGTCAACAAAATTAGGACAACATGGCTCTTAATTATTTTTGGTAGAACTATTGAAGATATTTCCCATTGAGTTAAATTTTCTGTGGAAGAATTGCTTAAGAACCCCTCTCCCCCACCATGAAATGTGTTCACTGAATGAATCCCCTTTTTCTTTTCATTTCAGTTGGAAAGACATCCTTGATCACCAGATTCATGTATGACAGTTTTGACAACACCTATCAGGTATTTTATTTTTGCCACCTTAATATCTGTTTTGTGTTTCAAGTATAATTCAAGGTATTTTAAAAATTCATTTATTTATATGCAGTCATGGATGTAAAAGCACTGTTTGTAATCTGTAAAATGCCATCTCAATATAAAGTACACGTTTTTACTCGCAGTCCTCAGCTTTTTTATTCAATTTCTTTGCCTTCTATTCCAAAATCTATTAAAAGATTATCTCTAATACCATCTGGGGTGGAGATAGGAGAAGTGGAGATATTCTTCCATGGAATTTCTTCCAAATCTTGCATTCTGTAACATTTTAATCCAAACTTGAAGTTAGGAGTAGATAAATAATGAAATTAGAAATCAGTAATAAGGAAGTTTGGAAAATTCACATATATGTGGAAATTAAACAACACACTCCTAAATAAAATGGATCAAAGAGGAAATCACAAGGGACATTAGAAAATACTTTGAAATGAGTGAGAAAAGTAAACAACATACCGAAACTTAGGATATACAGCTGAAGCAGTTTTAGACGGAAATTTATAGACGTAAATGCCTGTATTAATAAAGAAGAAAGATGTTAAATCAATACCCTAACCTTCTAACTTAAGAACTAATAGAGAAAATGAAAAGTAAACTAAACCCAAAGCTAGCAGAAGGAATGAACTAATAAAGGTTAGAGCAGAAATATGGGAAATAGAGAATAGAAATCAATAGAGAAAATCAATAAAACCAAAAGTTGGTTCTTTGGAAAGATCAAAATAATTCACAAACATTTAGTTACACTAATGAAGAAAATAGAGGAGAGAAGAACTCTACTAAAATCAGGAACGAAAGAGTATATTACTACTGACCATACAGAAATAAAAAGGACTGTATGGGAATACTATGAACTATTGTATACCAACAAATTAGGTAATCTAGATGAAATGTACAAATTTCAAGAAAGAGAAGCAACTGAAACTGGCTCAGGAAGAGACTCAAAAAAGTCTGAATAGATCTTCTTGGTTTCCTAGCTACTAAAACAAATACCATACAGTGAGTTGGTTTAAATAATGGGAATTTATTGGCTCACGGTTTTGAGGCTAAGAGAAGTTCAAAATTCCAAAAACTGTTGTGTTCTAGAGCTGCTGCTGGCAGGCCATGGTCCTTGGCTTTTCTGTCACATGGTGATGCCCTCTCCTTTCTCTTCTGTGTTCCATTAACTTCCAGTTTTTAGCTTCTGGTAACTCTCACTATTACCAAATTTCTTCTACTTATTTATAAAGGACTCAAGTAATCTATATTAAGATCCAGCCTCATTCACTTGGTCCACGTGTTAACTAAAATAACATCTTCAAGAGATTTTATTCACAGGAATGCAGATTAAAATTAAGAACATGTTCTGGGTGTATTAGTCAGCCAAAGGGATGCTAATGGAAAGTACCAGAAATCTGTTGGCTTATATAAAGGGTATTCAGGGTAAAAGCTTACAGTTACCAGGCCCTAAAGAGTCCAATTCAAGGTACTGTAAAAGGTACTTTCTCACCCAAAGTCATTGGCCACATGTTGATGCAAAATGGCGGGCAGGGTCTATGAGGGTACAGCCTTTCTCCTTCCTCTTAAGGCTCTGTGTACTATACATTAGCAATGAACAGGGAAGTGGACTTGGCCCAATGGATAGGGCGCCCGCCTACCACATGGGAGGTCTGTGGTTCAAACCCCGGGCCTCCTTTACCCGTGTGGAGCTGGCCCTCACGCAGTGCTGATGCTACGCAGGGGTGTCCCCCGCATGGGGGAGCCCCACACACAAGGAGTGTGCCCCATAAGGAGAGCTGCCCAGCGCGAGAGAAAGTGCAACTTGCCCAAGAATGGCACCGCAGAGAGCTGATACAACAAAAAGAAACACAGATTCCCGGTGCCGCTGATAAGGATAGAGGCGGTCACAGAAGAACACACAGCGAATGGACACAGAGAACAGACAACTGGGGGGGGGAGGGGGGAAGGGAAGAGAAATAAATAAAAAATAAATCTTAAAAAAGAAAAAGCAATGAGCAACCCAAAACTGAAATTAAGGAAAATTTCATTTATAATAACAGAAAAATGAATTAAATATTTAAGAGTAAATTTATCAAAAAAAGTTTAAGATATTTATACTGAAAATTTTGCCTTGTGCATGAGAAGTTATACAAGATCATTGAAAGCCTTTAAAGAAGACCTAAACAGATGGAAAAACATCCCACGTTAATGGGTCAGAAGACTGAATATTGGTAAAAAGGCTATACTCCTCTACAGATTCAGTGGAATTTCTGTGGTCTCGCTTGACAGAAATTAAGAAACTGATTGTAATTTTTATATATGCAGAATAGTCAGAGACCCAGAATAGCCAATAGTTTTTAAAAATGAAGAACAAAGTTGAAGAACATAAAATTCCTGGTTTCAGGGCTTACTGAAGAGCTACAGGAATCAAAATTGTGTAATACTGGAAAAAAGGTAGACATATAGTTCACTTGAGTAGAATTGAGAGTCCAGTAATAAACTGCACATGTCTGTGGTCAATTGATTTTTTTGATAAGAGGGTCAAGCCAATTCAATGGGGAATGACTAGTCTTATTCAACAAAAGGTGTTGGGACATCTGTATAGTCACGTATAAAAGAATGAAGTTGGATGCCTGCCTTATACCATATATAATAATTAACGCCATGGGTCAGAGACTTAAATGTAAGCGAAAATTAAGACTCTTAGAAAAAAAAGATATGTTTAAATCCATATGACCTTGGATTAGGCATTTTATTGTATACTTTAAAAGAATGAACGTTACAGTATGTGAATTATATTTCAATTTTTTTTTAAAGATTTACTTATTTATTTCCATCACCTTCCCCCCACCTCAGTTGTCTGTTCTCTGTGTCTATTTACTGTGTGTTCTTCTTTTCTCCGCTTCTGTTGTTGTCAGCAGCACCTGAATCTGTGTTTCTTTTCGTTGCGTCATCTTGTGTCACCTCTCCGTGTGTGTGGTGCCATTCTTGGGCAGGCTGCACTTTATTTCACGCTGGGTGGCTCTCCTTACGGGGCGCACTCCTTGCGCGTGGGGCTCCCCTACACGGAGGACACCCCTGCGTGGTGCGGCATTCCTTGCGTGCATCAGCACTGCGCGTGGGACAGCTCCACACGGGTCAAGGAGGCCCAGGGTTTGAACCACAGACCTCCCATGTGGTAGGCGGGCGCCCTATCCATTGGGCCAAGTCTGCATCCCTCAATTTTTAAAAATTATTCATTTGCTATTCAAAAATGCTATACAAAATAAAGGGTAAATGTGAATATATAATTTCAGCTATTCAAAAGAGCTATACAAAATAAAGGGTAAGGGCAAAGAAATTATCTAGAAAGCAAGGGTTTTATTTTAGATAGAATTTCAGTAAGGCTTTTCTGGATAACATTTGAGCAAAGATCTGAATAATGAGAAGTAGCAAGCTATAGAATCCCATTAAGAACAGTGAGAGTCTGTCATATTTTAGCCTAGGCCTGTTATTGTTTCCCATGTGGTCTGCAAGTCTGTATGTATGTTCAAGTTTTTTAACTCCTAGATAAGTCAAAGAAGGCCCTAGCTACTGACTCATGACTGAATGTGAGGTCTTGCAAATACAGAAAGTAAAAGTTAGGCAGACTTGTAAACTGTCAGCATTTTGAATGTGTTCTCCAACTCACTCACAAAGCCAATCTTCCACAAACTTTTCCAGTATACAGAGAAGAGTATACTTTCTGTAACTCACTTTTCTGATCTAGAATTTGGTTTTTAATTTTTAATGACTCATTTTTAAAATCCACAACTATCTAGTTTCCATGTAATGTGGAATCTATCTATTATCTATTACACAGTATATCTATTACACATCCACATATACACATACATAAACTAGTTTATTTATAAATGGGTTCTAAAATTGAATCAGCATTTACATCATCTTTCTGGTGGTTTTTTTTTGTTGTTTTTTTTTTTACTTTCCTCTGTTCTTTTTACTTATTTCCCTTATTTTTGGACTCTTCTTCAACTTGTCCACTTTCCCCCCACTTCATTCTAATCTTTACCTATTTTCAACTCTTTTTATGATTTCTCTATTTTCTTTTGCTAGGGGAAGCAGCAACCAGGCAACAAAACATATGTTTGGACCACAGAAAGAAGCTGATTATGATTGCTTGGCACAGAGGAAAGCTTGCTTGTTTTACCTAATTACATTTCCTTTATCTTGGAAAAATTACATTCCTTGTGAAAAATCCTGTTTGTGGATCTCTGGCTATCGGTGGCATTGGGACAGGTGATAGCCACTATTTAGGAAGTTAGGCAGAAGTTAGATAGAAGAGTAGGGTGGAATAAACATTCTCAAATTGAATATTCTGAGATGGAACTAAGTTATATGTATTTATAGCCTAAGTTGAGAAATGTAATGAAAATACATAGTCATGTGATTAAGATAAAGGAGGAAGCTTCTTTGTTGTTGTTTTTAATAAAAATCATTTTGCATTGGAAAGAGCTGGACTTTTATAATCAGACATAGTCAACTCCACAACAGGTGATGGATGGGTGGGTGATCTTAGGCAAGTTATTTAACTTCTTTGAACCCCAATATTGTTATCCATAAAATGAGAAAAATAAGGATGAGTATAGCTACCATGTAGGGATGTATGAGAACTAGGAATGATCATATAAAGAGCCTAAAACAATCCCAGACTCACAGTAAGTGTTCAATAAATGGAAGCATTATTACTAAAAATTTTGGTTTTTTTTGCTTGGCTATCATGTGCTAATGTGGTTCTTAATTATTTCTTCCACACCCTATAATTCCCATTTGAACCCTTGAACTCTAAACTAACTTCTTTGTTTTGTTTTGTTTTACAGGCAACAATTGGCATTGACTTTTTATCAAAAACAATGTATTTGGAGGATCGAACAGTGAGTAATATTTTTGTGCAATTTTTTTGTAACACTCGAGGGTAAAAAACTATGATCAAAGTTCTAATCAATGGTTGTACTTAGCAGAGTTACCAAAGTTAGTTTACAGGCCTCTAGGAAAACTGTTAATTGAATTAGTATACTTACACTTCTTATCCCTAAGTCAGATTCACAAAGGGGAAGAGCTAAGTTATTTGCAAAACCCCAGGCCTGTTAAATAAAATTAGTCCTTTTGATTTGGGAAGTGATAGCAAATAGGTTTAAGAGAATTTTCATGAAGAAAATAGAGCTTCTGAAGATCTTTTTAATGCCACTCTTGAGGCAATCAGGAAAATTTTATTTGACTATCACGCAGTTTATGAACTGAAAGGTTTTCTTTGCCAGTATAGAGTATGTACCAAATGGACTATGAATAGATAGAAGTAATGTATATTTATTTGTTGGATTTTTATCTTCCATCCTTTGGAATAGCCCCCTTAATGCAGTATAAACTCTAAATTCCCCTTTGAGAAATGGCTTACTCATTGTTCCTTTAAGAGATTTCTGTCACTTAAACAACAGACTATCTTAAATGCAGTATCTCAGAACCTGCACCCAAGAAACATTATTTTGTCTCCAGTGCTGTTTCTCGTAAATATGTGTGAGTTCTTTTGGATGTTTTTGTTTATGTTTTAATATATAATATGGCATTTCCTAAAATTTGAAGCTTGGAAACTGCTTTGTTATCAAGCTTTTCTTCTCCTAATGCAGATATGAGAAAGTAAGAATGTAAAGAAATTATTTTTTTAAAAGTAGAGTTGTAAAAGGTATTTCTCCTTTTTGTTAGTTTATATAAAATGTTCTGGGAAGAAATATATGGTAGAAGCATACAGTTGCCAGAGACCCAATTTCGAAATATTCTGAACCCAGTAGGAAAATGGACACATTTAACTTGAGAGAAGCTTTCAGGGCAACATTTATTCTGATAACCTTGACATTTGCCTTCTTTTTTCTCTTATGCTGTTTGAACTCCCAGTCTACTTTTTGCCATCTGGAGGGCATAGGAATTCAAATAGAGATTATAAGGAGGAAAAAAGGGAAACTATGATTCTGATCCTGTGAAATCTTTCCCATTACCATTTTTCAGTCCGGTTCCTGTAGAGCCAGAACGTTTTAAAAAATATTCTTTTTGGAGAGGAGTTTTGTGTTGTTTTCATTCCTCATACTCCTTTAGCCTCTTGCATGTGTCTCTTTTCTACCTCCCTCACGCCTTTTCCCTTTTAAAAATATTATTTTTCTTTTTAGTATTAGTTTGTTTTTTTTTTCTTTTGGTTTTTTTTTTTTTTTATTTATTTTTTCCCATCCCACAGATCAGGCTGCAGCTGTGGGATACTGCGGGTCAGGAACGTTTCCGTAGCCTCATTCCCAGTTACATCCGTGATTCTGCTGCAGCCGTAGTAGTTTACGATATCACAAGTAGGTATTTTGCAACAGCTTGACCTTTCTTATTTTTCTTGCTTGTTTGACTGATTTTGTTGTTAGGTACGATTGCAATTATGGGACACAGCAGGTCAAGAGCGGTTCAGGAGCTTGATTCCTAGCTACATTCGTGACTCCACTGTGGCAGTTGTTGTTTATGATATCACAAGTGAGTGGGGGGGGAATTACGCATTTCTAATTTTCTTTCAACCTTTAGCTTAGCTGCATGCATGTTCTTGTCTTGTGCTTGTTTTCCATACTGGCATGTAAAAATGAATTTTGTCACCAACCAGCCTGGTCAGAAATACTTACTTTGGTATTTATGCCAATATGCTTTTATTTCTACTGTGCCATATTTTTTTTGCTTCAGAAATTTTCCTTCAGGTCTGTTATGAATCCTCCCCAAGGCTTTCTCCCTAAGCCACGTCATGATTATGATTGGAGAAATGTCTCCCTTTTCATTTAACTTGATCTCAGATTTCTCTGAAATAAAGTAATGTGCACTTAAGACTATGCCAGGTTTTCCAGTTCCTCCAAAGCCTCTGTTGAGGCTATTAAAAGCTTCTAAAAAAAACAAAACAGCTTCTGCTAGGTGCAGATAGAGCTCAAGTGGTTGAGCGCCTGCTTCCCATATATGAGGTCCTAGGTTTGATCCCTGGTACCTCCTAAAAACGAAACAAACAAATGAAAAAAAACCAACTTTCATTGGGGAATGGATGTAGCTCAGTAGTTGAGCATCTGCTTCCTATGTATGAATGAGGTCCTGGGTTTAATCGCTGTACCTCCTTAAAAAAAAAAAAAAAGCTTCTGCTAGCCATCTTTTCTCTGCTTTTCCCTTCCAGCTATACTTTTACGATAGAAGACAGAGAAAACAAAATGCAGTTTTCTTTTAATCATTTTCATTTGAATCATATCTAGGTTCTGTGCCTAAGCCTGACTTACTTTGTTGATAACAAATTATGCTTTCATTTCTCTTTGAGAAAAAATTTAAAAATGGGAGACTAAACAAGTTATGGTCTTTCTTTTTCTTTTCCCTAAAGACTGAATAATGCCTTTGGCATTTTAAGTGACTAAATTTTCCATGGAGCATTGGTGACTGGCAAGAAAATACTCTCTGATTGAAATTGTCTTTGTAAACCAGTTTATGACATACAGTAGACAATATTAAGCATCATTATGTATAGTGGTCCATAATTTATAGAAAAAACAGGATAATGCAATATCCAGGACTTTGAAAACAACTTACGTAAACAAACTTTTGATTTGAGCTAATGATGCGATACATTTTTAAGTATTTGCTCAATCAAAAATCGTATTTACTTAATTACAGTGGCAGAATTAGAAGCTTGACATTTAGGAACTTTTTTTTTTTTTGATAGGTGCTATATGCAGTCTCTTCTTGCAGCTTTACTTTGGGGTGCTACTTATTTAAAACATGTATGTTCATTATCATGCATTGACAAGTTTTGCAGCTTTAAAATGTTTGTGCTTACTTTAACCAAAGCAGGTGAAACCTGGGGTTATTTTCTTTTAAAATTGCACAAATGTGGTTAAAATATTAAATTGTTTTCTTTAGCTGGTGTATAAAGTGTTGAAGTACTCAGAAACCATCACTAGAAAAGATGGATTTTGTCACATGTGATTCTGGTGCATTAAACTAATGAACTTTAAGTTAAAGTGATCACAAACTGAGTAAGCAATGCAAACAGTGGTGTCGAAAAGCTCTTTGAAGGCTTTACAAATTTTCTGGATATGTTGGGACTTACTGGCTGACATACTTGTGGAGATGCTTTCTTTGTCATGTTTGGTATATGTAAGTGATCAAAAAAGCATTGTAGCAATGTAACACCATATTATCTGCTGTGACTGTCTTTATGTTTTAATATTTTTTTCAAGTATCCATTACATTGCACTCATTTGGTCATGTCCAGAATTCTTAAAACTTTGTAAAAGGTACCTTGAGGATTTTATTCTTGTGATTTGATTACATCATTGACAGTTAAAATCAGATAAAATGGAGTTGTGTTGCAGGGACATTAAAAGTAGAGTCCTAATGTGCCAGCCTCCTTCCACCTTCCAGGGCATTTTTTTTTCTTTTCTCTTTCTTTTTTTTTTGACATTACTTGGAGAGCATTTGTAATAACTACTAATCTCTCTATCTACCCTACTATACCAGATGTTAACTCATTCCAGCAAACTACAAAATGGATTGATGATGTCAGAACAGAAAGAGGAAGTGATGTTATCATCATGCTAGTAGGAAATAAAACAGATCTTGCTGATAAGAGGTATGGAGTGATTTTGTGTGAGTACAAAGTGTTTAATTTTTATGTTAAGTAGCCTGTTACTTTTTGTCACTGAAGAATTGTTTTGAAAGGAGACGTATTTATCCTTAAGTTTATCTGCTGCCTTTCCTTTAAGGGAACCTGAAATATAAATAAATAACATTAAACCCAGCTCTTAAAGAAAACTAAGTTTCGTTTTCTGTAAGCCCGTGTGTAAATAACTCTTGTGCAAGATTATTCACACATGATGCTGATAAATGTTTTGCATTTTTTTAGGACTCATAAGCATGAGCAATGTTCTGTTAATTAAAGAGCAAAACTTTTTAAAGAAAATCTTTAAAAATTGTTCATAAGGATTAAATGCACTTCTTTTTGGATAGTCGTCTTATAAACATTCATTATAATTTGGTGATGTAACTTTAAAAATTTTTATTTGTATGGTTAAGCTGAACTGTATAGTTGAACTGAATAGCTTGATTGTGATACCTCAGTCAAATGAGCAAAGCCATATTCAAGTCACAGAATTCAAAATGTATTAACATTCACTGTTAGAACCCATGGCTTGAATATCTGCTTTCACTGTTCTTAAGTGTCCTACTAGACATTAGCATGTATTCTTTCTGCTTTAGTCTTGACCATTCTACTTAATAGTAGGAGCTTTTGCTATTTATTATTTGTTTATTCATGAGTTCGATATTGAAATTCAGGCAGTGAACTTGCACTATTAATTAAAATGTTAAAAGAAATCCAATATGTTCAAAGACTTGTGGAGGTATTAAGCCCATTCCTGCCAGTGGTATCTTAATTAGAGTTGGTAGTACTGTTATAAAAAATTCTTACTTAATTTAAAAGTAAATTCAAAGGGTGACTTCAACTTTTTTTAATGAAAATGCTTTTTAGACATGAATTGCCATGTTGTAAATGTTCACCATTTGTCTCAAAGATGAGGTTTTGTAGATCATTTTGATATATTCATTCTAGTAGAGCCTCCCTAAATACTTAACTTTTTAAATTGAAAGATCATGTATCTAATTATTTCCCTTTATAGCCAGAGTCATCTAAGAAGATACTACTAATCATTTCTCTTCTTTTATTAATTAATATTGCAGTTGAGCACATAGATGCTGGAAACTTACATAAATTATATGTACAGCAGTTTTTCTTTAAGGCAGTATTGTCAATTGCTTTGGAATTACCATCTTTTTCAGTAATTTTTGGCAGACTTTTTACTCCTCGGCCTTTCACATTTAAAAGAATTAGAGTCTTGTTCATTCCACTAAAAATAGTTTCCAAATAGATGAAAGTTTTAAATATTAAAAAAATAAAAACGAAAGCAAAACTGAAAATGATTAAGAGGACCCTTTTGTTAGTAAGTGGTTATTTATAAGCATGACATGAAGTTCTGAAGTCATAAAGAGAAACTGATAATTTTGAATATATGGATCATATTTACCTCTTGAATGACCATGACTTAGAAGATTGATAATACATTATTTAATTAAGAGTCTGAATAAAACAAGAACTCATGAACACTGAAAATAGCATTAACAACTTTATTAGTAAACAGTTCAGTATCAGAATTAAAAATATTCATTGACTCATCCACAGTCATTTTACCTACAGAATTGTGAAAAGATGAACAAGAATATTTATTGCATCATTATTTTTAATACTAAAATAAACAATTTAAGCCAATCTAAAAGTTCACTAGTTGCAAATTGGATCTATAAATAGAATTTTATAAATGAAATACTATGTAACCACTCAAAAGAATGATAGGATTTATATATAGATGTTTAACATGTACCTAATACATAAAGCTTACGAGTGTACTTGATCATTGTATGTAGCTAGCATGATATCTTTACTGTGTAAAGAAAAAAGTATGGTAGGAATGTTTTCGGGAAGTGGATATAGCCCATGTGATAGGGCTTCTGCCTACCATATGAGCATATGGAAGGACCCAGGTTCGATCCCTGTGGCCTCCTGGTGAGAAAGAAGAGAAAGGGTGCCTGCATGGCGAGCCAGTGCCCATGTGGTGAGCCAAGTGCCCGCGTGGCTTGCCAGTGCCCACGCAAGTGAGTCATGCAGCAAGATGATGATGATGCAACAAAAGAGAGATGAAGGGGAAAATACAGGTGAAGCACAGCAGAAACCAGGAACTGAGGCGGCACAGCTGACAGGAATTCTTTCTCCACATCAGAGGTCTCCAGGATCAAATCCTGGTGAATTCTAGAGGAGAAAAAATGAGAAGAGAAGACAAAAGAGAAATAGATACAGAAGATCACACAGTGAATGGACACAGACAGCAAAAACAGCAGGGTGGGGTGAGGGAGAGGAGGAGGGAGGGGGAGGGGAAGGGAGGGGGGAAAATAAAAAAAAAATTTTTTTTAAAGGAATGTTTTGATTAGAATAAATCTGGATAAGAATACATGAAACTTCCTGTGGTTATATTTTAGAAGGAGTCGTATCTGGAGGACTTTTGTTGTAGGGATTGCCCTATCAAAAAGTTTATTATTTTTGCAATGAGAAAAACTGTTTTAGTTAAAACTAAAAGATTTGTCTTCTTTGTCACTCTCTTTGAAAATTAATACTTTTTGGAAGAAAGACTAGAGAACATTTATTTTCTTAATATAAACTTATATCTACTCAGTACTCTATCCTCTATAGCCCAGTATTTCTTAGATGTTTCAAACTGGAGACTTGCATGGTAAATATGGCTTCTTAGACTCTGTTTTATGACTCTGGCTATAAAAAGGTTATGGTTAGCTTTTCAAAATTTTTTGGTTCTTAACCCTATATATAAATACTATGATTCAATGAGTCTAGGACCCATGAATTTATATTTAAAAGAACCTTCCTTAAGAGAAAGAGGGAGACTGAACCCTTGTAGACATTGGCAGCCATCTTGCTCCAACACATGGCAACAGACTTTGGTGAGGGAAGTAACTTATGCTTTATGGCCTGGTAACTTGAAGTTTCTACCCCAAATATATACCCTTTATAAAAGCCAACAGATTTCTGGTGTTTTGCATCAGCACCCTTTTGACTGACTCATCCATAGGGGAATGCCAAAACAACTAAAAAGCCAAAGCCCAGGACGAGACAGAGGCCCTGTAAGACAGGGAATACCCTGCACAGTGCTTTTTCCTTTGGCAGACCTTCCTTATAGGAGGGCTGAAGCTCAGGAAAGTCTCTGTCTTATCACCATCTGGTTACAAATCCAGGAAAGAAACACCTCAGGGAGTAAATCCCAGAGTTAACATTTCAAAATATTAAAATGTACAATGGGCAAGAAAAGAGTACAAGACAAGGAGCAAATGATGGTGCACCCAAAGGAAGAGGATAAAAATGCAGAGAATACCAATGAAGAAAATGAGCATGTGGATATAACAAGCCTTTTAAAAGTGATCTTAAAAAAGCTTAAGGAGATGAAGAAAAACAATGAATGGACAATATGAGAGTCTAAGTATAAAGAGAGAAATTTTTGAAAAGAATGAGTAGAACTACAGGAGTTGAAGACCACAGTAATAAGTGAAAAATGCTCAGGAATGGTTTCAAAAGGAGAATGGAGCTGGCAGAAGTAAGAATTGATAAACTCGAAGACAAGATACTTGAAATGAGTCTGGTTAAGGAACACAAAGAAAAGAAATACTGAAATTGAAAACAGCCTAAGACAGCTGTGAGACAGTATCAAGCATACCAATATACACATGGGAGTCTCAGAAGAAAAAAGAAAGGGACGGAAGGAATATTCAAAGAAATAATGACAGAAAACTTCCCAAACTTAGCAAAAGATGTGAATATGCACATCCAAGAAGCTCAGACAACACTAAACAGAATATGAAGAAAAACATACACTGTCATGTATTGTTTACAGTATCAATGCAAAAGAAAACTTTGTTACATACCAGGGAATCCCAATAAGACTGAGTGCTGATTTCTCATCAGAAACCATGGAGGCAAGAAGGCGGTGACTTGAAATATTTAAAGTGCTGAAGAAAAATAATTGCCAGCCAGGAATTTTATGTGTAGTGAGTCTCTTTTTCAAAAACAAAGGAATGATTAAGGCATTCTCACATAAACATAGAGGGATATACCCTAGGATAAGAATTGCAGAAAAAACCCAACCATTTTCAATAACATGTTGATGGTAGTGTTAGATACCGTTATTTTAAAACTATAAATAGACGCATATGGCATAAAGTAAATGAATAATTTGCTTAGATTATATGTCTTTGGGAACTGGAATTTTTGGCATCAAGAAAGAAATACAGATAGAAATTAAAACCTGTAGTCCTGAATATATGCATATGTGAATATGAGTTCATAGTTTTGCATTTAAGATTTTAATATTTTTAGCTCAATCCATTGAAAACACCTAATAATAATGGCTAAACCAAGAGAATAAGCCCAGACTGTAATCTCTAAATGCTATTTCTTTCTAAAGGAACCACAGCTACATAAAAAAATAACCAATTTAAAGTTTGGGACAGAAAATAGACCTGGAATGTCTTGTCAGACCTTATATAAAAGAAGCTATTAAAGACCATGGGGTTCACGTCAGACTAGTAGCAAAAGAACTCAGGGCCACAGGCAAAGAGGAAAATTTGAGAATCAATAATAATAATTGCCATAAAACATGTTTAAGTCCATGAGATTATGCTCAGGATTTTAGAAAAACTCATTGGTCACCTTTGGAGGATGCTAAAGACTGATTAATTCTGAAAGCCTGAGTATTATCTTCTTTCTTTTTTTTTTCCACCTCTGTATGGGTTCCTTAGGATAACCAAGTACTTGAGGGAAAGTTTTTCTTTAAAGAAGTATTTCATTTTGTGTGATCTATGTTTCTTTTTAAAAAACCAATTTATTGAAATATATCCTCCACACACAAACATATATAAACAATTAGTGTATAGTAATAGTTGTGAACTTACAAAGCAAACATATATAACATCATACAGGACTCTCATAACTCACCCTACCACCAACACCTTACGTTGTTGTTAAACCTTTTTAACTAATAATTAAAGAGCATTGTCAAAATATTACTACTAACCAAAGTATTTACCCCCAACCCTCCTAATATTATTATCTTTATGTCATTTATATATGAACATACATAAACAATTAAGTGTATAGTAAAAGTTGTGAACTTACAAAGCAAACATGCATAACATCATACAGGGGTCCCATACATCAACCCCTCCACCAACACCTTTCATTGTCATGACGTTTGTTAAAAATTACAAAAGAATATTGTCAAAATCTTACTACTAATTATAGTCCTTATCTTATATTTGGTATGTTTTCCCCTTCAACACACCTTATTATTTTTTAAATATATTTTTTATGACAGAAGTTGTAAACTTATAAAACAATCATGCACATATGCAGAATTCACAAGCAATATCCCTCTATCAACACACCACACTGTGGTGGGACATTTGTTATAGATAAAATAATATCTGATTATTACCACATCCATAGTATACATTTGGCTCACATTTTCCATACTGCCCTATTATCAACACAGTACATCTTTGGCATAGATGCAAGAATATTATATTATTACTGCTAACCACAGTCCATAGGTCATTCCAGTTGTATTTTTCACATGTATTCCCAACACCCTGCAGTAGTGATATACATTTGCTCTAGCTCACAGAGGACACTCTTGCATCTGTACCATCAACCACAATTCTCATCCACTTCTTGGTTAACTGTGCTATTCAGTTCCTGTATTATTCTCTAGCATTCTGTCTGTTGGCATTTACATCCCTAGACTACCATTTTCAGCCACATCCCTATTTATAAACTAGCTATTACTATTTTACCATCCATTCTATACATCTCCACACTTTTTACAGTAAAGCTAATTTAAACTTCTGCATACATTAAACACCAGTAGTCCATCTCAGTCCTCTTCTCTACATTAAGAATCTACCACTGGGAAGCGGACTTGGCCCAACAGATAGGGCATCCGCCTACCACATGGGAGGTCCGTGGTTCAAACCCCGGGCCTCCTTGACCCGTGTGGAGCTGACCCATGCGCAGTGCTGGTGCACGCAAGGAGTGCCGTGCCACACAGGGGTGTCCCCCACATAGGAGGCCCCAAGTGCAAGGAGTATGCCCCGTAAGGAGAGCTGCCCAGCATGAAAGAAAGTGCAGCCTGCCCAGGAATGGCGCCACACACATAGAGAGCTGACACAACAAGATGACGCAACAAAAAGAAAGACAGATTCCTGGTGCTGCTGATAAGGATAGAAGCAGTCACAGAAGAACACACAGTGAATGGACACAGGGAGCACACAACTGGGGGGTGGAGTGGAGAGAAATAAATCTTTAAAAAAAAAAAAATCTACTACCTACCACCAGGTCTTGAAGATAATTTCCTACAATTTCTTCTAGAAGTTTTTATTTTTAAGTTTTTGATCCATTTTGAGTTAATTTTTGGATAAGATGTGAGATAGAGGTCCTCTTTCCTTCTTTTGGCTATAGTGCCATTTTGCTGAATGGACAGTTCTGCCAAGAACTGTCAGGCTAATCAAAATCACTTGACCATACATGTGAGGATTTGTTTCTGAGCCATCAGTTTGCTTCCATTGGTCTATATATCTGTCTTTATGCCAATACTATGCTATTTTTGCCACTATAGCTTGGTAGTATGATTTAAAGTCCGGAGATGAGGGTTTGCTTTTCCTTTTATGATGTTTCTCGCTATTCAGGGCCCCTTACCCTTCCAATTAAATTTGCTAATTGTGTTTTCAATTTTTTTTTTAATGCTGGTGCAGTTTTTATCAGGGTTGCATTGAATCTGTTTATCAGTTTAAGTAGAATTGATATCTTAATGATGTTTAGTCTTCCAATCCATGAGCATGGAATGTTCTTCCATTTATTATTTTATTTTATTTTTTTAAAGATTTATTTATTTATTTAATTTACCCCCCTCCGCTGGTTGTCTGTTCTTGGTGTCTGTTTTGCTGCGTCTTGTTTCTTTGTCCGCTTCTGTTGTCGTCAGCGGACGGGAAGTGTAGGCGGCGCCATTCCTGGGCAGGCTGCACTTTCTTTGGCGCTGGGCGGCTCTCCTTACGGGTGCACTCCTTGCGCGTGGGGCTCCCCTACGCAGGGGACACCCCTTCGTGGCAGGGCACTCCTTGCGCGCATCAGCACTGCGCATGGCCAGCTCCACACGGGTCAAGGAGGCCCGGGGTTTGAACCGCGGACCTCCCATATGGTAGACGGACGCCCTAACCACTGGGCCAAAGTCCGTTTCCCCTGTTCTTCCATTTAGGACTTGTTTAAATTTCTTTTAACATTGAGTTACAGGTTTTTGAATATAAGTGCTTTACATCATTGGTTAAGTTTATTCCTGCTACTTGAGTTTTATTTCTCATGTTTTCTTTTTACCACTCTTTTGACACTTTTAGTTACTTTTATTGATATAATCTTCATTTCTAGACTCTCTTCCAGGCCTCTCTCTCCTGTCTTTTGTTTTCAGGCTCTAGCACACCCTTTAGTGTTTCCTAAAGATCTGGCCTCTTGCTTAGAAATTCTCTCAGTTTCTGTTTATCTGTGACTATTCTGATCTTGCCCTCATTTTTGAAAGACAGTCTTGCTGGATGTAAGATTCTTGGCTGGAAGTTTTTCTCCCGTAGTATCTTAAATATATCTGACCACTGTCTTGCCGCCATGGTTTCTGGTGAGAAAGCAGCACTTAATGTTATTGGGTATCTCTTATATGTTATGCATTGCTTTTCTCTTGCTGCTTCAGAATTTTCTCTTTGTCTTTGGCATTTGACATTCTCGTTAGTATATGTCTCAGGGTTAGTCTATTTGGATTTTTTCAGATGGGAGTACATTGTGCTTCTTGGACATGGATCTCTATGTCCTTCAATAGGGTTGGGAACTTTTCTACCATTACCTCTTCAAATATTCCTTCTGCCCCTTTTCCCTTCTCTTCTCCTCCTGGGACAGCCATGACACGTATGTTTGCATGCCTTTTGCTCTCATTTAGTTCCCTGAGACCTTGTTCAATTTTTTCCATTCTTTTCTTTCTTTTCTTTTGTATGTTCACTTTCAGAGGCCCTTTCTTCAAGCTCACTGATCCTTTCTTCTGCCTCAAATCTGCTATTATATGATTCCAGTGTTTTTAAAATTTCATTTATTGCACCTTTCATTCCCATAAGATCTGCTATTTTTCTGTGCATGCTTTCAAATTCTTTTTTGTGCTCATCTAGTGTCATCTTATTATCCTTAATCTCTTTAGCCATTTCATTGAATTTATTAAGGAAATTTGTTTAAACATGTATGGTTAGATATCTCAACTCCTTTATGTCATGTGGAGGCTTATCTTGTTCCTTTAACTGGGCCATAGCTTCCTGTTTCTTGGTGTGGATTGTAATTTTTGGTTGGTGTCTTGGCATCTGGATTACTGTTTATTCTGGGTGCAGTTTTTCTCTTTAGTTTAGGGCTTCCTGCCCTTTCTCCCTTGGTGGTTGTGCAGTTTCTCTTTCTAGAAGTATTTCATTTTGTGTGATCTCTGTATCTTTAAAAAAAAAAAGATAAAAGATGGAAAAAAAAAGTATTTTATTTGCTGTAAGGACATTATTGGAATATTTGGTGAAACCTGAATAAATCTGTTGATTGGCTGACATGATATTGATGTTAATTTTTTTATTTTACTAATTGTGTGTGGTTATAAAAGAACATGTCCTTGTTTTAGGTAATTCACACAGCTTAAGTATTTAGGGCAAAGGGTTGCAGATTGGCAATCTTGGAACTGTTAAGAAAGCAAACGTATACACACATATATATATAAACAGAATGAGATGATAGAGCAAATGTGTTAAATCAGTTCCACTGTTACTTGAGAATGTCCTTGTTTTTAGAGACGAGAGAATTTTTAGAATATTTTCTTCTCATAGGAGGGAATGGAATCTAGTACACAAGTGGAAATTTGGGGAGTAAGGACAGCTCCTCCATAGTAACAGGAGTGCTTTGATCGGAGATTGTAGAAATTCTCTTCCATTGCTTTGAGGTTTCTCAGTGTTATAGAAACCAGAGTTTGTCAGGTGGTAGGTAAAACTTATTTAATTAGAATAGTCACATATTCATCGAACAGTTATGTACCACTTAGGCACTAGGAGAATACTAAGATAAGACAAATCTTACACTTGAAAATTTCACAGTTTGAGATACACTGCTATTTATATTGCATCACAAAATACCCTACAATAGAAGTATTAAAGAATTACTAATATATATCAAGAGGCTTTAAAATACATATTTCTTTTGACTTATTTGTACCTATAATAGAAATCCGCTAAATCCAACCTAAGGAAATGGGCTGCAGTGCACAAAACATTAAGCACAAAGGTATCTAAAGCAGCGTTTTTCCTAGTTATGTAAATTTGAAAACAGCATGTATTTCTAACAGTTTGAGAATGTTTATACAAATTATAGTAGCAGATTTACAAATTACATAGCCATAAAAATTACTTTAAACAAAGTTTTGAATTACAAGGATCAATGTTTATGATCTCATATTAAGGGAAAGATACAGGCTATTAATTTTTTTTATGATGGAATGAGCTCAGCCAAGAAAATGCCCTTGTAAAAAGAACTCTTTTTAATACAGAGTATAGCATACTTGGAGAAAAGTGCGCAAATTTTACTTACGCTGCAACTTGGTGAATTGTGAAACTATATATACTCAACGGTGTACCGGCACCTATATCAAGAAAAGTTATTTTCAGAAATTTGTTTATATTCTTTGATGATATTTTGTTCCAAAAATAAGAATTCATCTTTTTTTGCTCCCCTTTAGGCAAGTGTCAATTGAAGAGGGAGAGAGGAAAGCCAAAGAGCTGAATGTTATGTTTATTGAAACTAGTGCAAAAGCAGGATACAATGTAAAGCAGGTAAGTTGTCTTTGTGTATGGATTAAAGTTTTCAAATTGAAAAAACTTGTGAAATAATTGTGAGTCTCTATTCTAGTCTAAAGTTTTTTCCTAATTATCAACAGAAAGCCTTATGAGCTAGCAACATATTTTCAGACATTGAAAAAAATATAAATGAGGGATAGTTTTTGGGAAAAGAGAAGATTTACCAAAATTTTCAGATTGTTTACAGGACAACTATTTCATTATGATTGCAAGATTATGTGATTGCAAGGTTGTGAACTCATCATACTTCCATTGCATTCCTACCGAATTGACTTAAAATCAAGTTTTTCTTACTTAGAGTTGGTAAGATTTTGATGACAGAGTGCAAGTATGTGTTGTCAAGTACTGTGTTTTGCTTATTATGAAAATATATATATATATTTTATCATTTTCTTAATAAGCTACTGCCATTTCATCAGTGTTACAATAGGGTTATTTTTGTGGGGAAAAATATAGTAAGACCTGCATCAAACTTTTCTTTACAGTATGGGGTAGCCAAAACTTGGCTGCTTAATTCTTCAGGGTTGCTATCATGTAGATTAGTGGTCCCAGATTTACAGTCAAAAAAATTTTGTAAATATAGGTTATCATGAGGGTTTTCACATTAAAGTAAAATCCTTTAAACTGAATAAATAGAGCTTTATGAAAAGTTCTTAGTGATGTTTTCATATTGCCCCTTTATTTCCCATTCCTCCTTGCCTGGAATTACACATAATACTGAATTGCCACTCATTCTCTTCTCAGCATATTATCTCATGGTTACATATCTTTGTTCGTACTGTTTTTCCCTTTGCTTAGAATGTTCTCTTTCTTCTTTCCTGACTGTTTCATACTCCTCCTTTCAAGTTTTATTTCAGATGTCCCCTCTTCAGAGACACTTTTCCGTGATTTCCCCATCTCCCTCCAGACTGTGATAAGTGGCTCTCTTCTGTGTTTTCTCAAACCCCTGTAAAACCAGTCTTAGAAGTTACCACATTATATTGAAATTTTCTCTCTCCCATCAAAATGATAAATTCCCAGAATCTAGCAATACGTATGGAATGTTGTAATAAGTAACTGAACTCATAAGAATCACTGACAAAGATTTGAGTCATGGAAGTTATCACCATATTACCATATGCTGCTGTTTTAGTACAAAGCATTGGGTAGCTTCATCTGGCTTTCTCTTTTAGAGACATTTTGACATGGGTATGAGCTCTTTGCTTACTGTCAACGTATGGCCTGCTACAGAAACATATTTCAGACTGGGTTAATGTCTAAAGAAGACACTGCTGTGGCCCTCCTAGTCCTGACCATAAGCAGCTTCATAGGTTTGAAGTTCTAGAATCATCATAAAGCAGATAATGGGTGCTAGCAATGGCTATTTTCATTGACACTTAATAGCTTCCAAATTTAGCTAACCCCTAGGATGCTGAGAGACAGGACATGCCATTCGTTTGCTATTTTATAAACATATAATTTTTAACAGCTTTATTGAAGTGTAATTTATATGCCATTAAGTTCACTTCTTTTAAGTATACAATGAAATTATTTTTAGTTTACAGAGTTGTACAGCCATCAACACAGTCCAATTTTAGAACATTTTCATCACTAAGCACATAATTTTTCCCAAAAGTCTGATCCATACAATCTTTTCCTTGCTTTCTTGCTTCCTCCCTCTTCTTCCCCTTCCTCTCTCCCCACCCCCTTGTTGTTTGCACTTGCTGTGTCTGTTCATTTCCCTTGTTTCTTTAGGAGGCACCAGGAACCAAACGCGGGACCTCTGATAATGGGAGGGAGGTGCCTAATCGTTTGACCTACCGCTATTCCCTGCTTTGTTGTATCTCTCATTGTGTTTTTTCTCCTTGTGTCTCTTGTTGTGTCATCTTGTTGCATCTGCCCATCATGCCAGCTCCCTGTCTTGTGCTCTTTAGAAGGCACTGGGAACCTCTCTACCCTGCTTTGTTGTATCTCTCATTATGTCTCCCTTCTTGTGCCTCTTGTTGTGTCAGCTTGCCACGCCTGCCAACCATGCCTGCCCGCTGCTCCAGTTCACTGTCTTTTTTAGGAGGCACCAGGAACCAAACCAGGGACATCCCCCCCCCCCCATGTGGTAGGCGGGAGCTCAATCACTTGAGCCACAACCACTTCCCCATGCCATCTTATATTTATTGATTTATCTCTCTGCTTTTAGACCTAATCGGTATTCCCTTTTTAAGAAATGTCTTTTATAAAAACAATCTCATCCTGAATTAAAAAGCTATTTCTATTTCCTTTAATCTCCTTATTAAATTGGTTTGTCAACACATCTAGCTTTGCTGAAGTTCCTGTTTCTACTGGGCTTGATTTTTTTAACCCTTTAAATATAAATCTGACCAAAATTACTATTTTCAATTTCTGGTCAGAAGCTGCATTTTAATTTTTTTGTAGCTTCCTTTTTAATTTATAGTAACCTTTGCTACTTTTTTATTATATAGATACTACTGCATATTAGTTAGGATTTTATTTCAGTATTTATAGACCATGCTTAATCAGCTTAAATAATTCAGTGAAGGAATAAAATAATACTGAGACCCTCAAATGAGAGAATGAAACTTAAAGAAATTAAAATCTTATGTTAATAAAAACGTTAAAATAGTTGGTTAAAATCTTCTCTGTTTAGCTGGCAGTGATTAATCATACAATTTATTTCTGTCATAGAAGAAAACGAGTTGCTGATTTCAAGTATTAGCCAAGAAATACATCACATTATTTTTTGTGGGTTGTATGTTCCTTGAATCAGTTTTTAAAGGAGATTTGGAACTGACTAAATTAGGATATCATTAAAAAAGATTATTTAAATGATTAGAAATGGAAGAAATGTTTACTTTCTTTTAGTTGTACTACAGATCACTCCTATATAAAAAATAATAGCCTTTGATTCTACTCGATTGCTGTATATAAAAATTCAGATTTTCCTAATTGAAATCTAAACCAAATCTTCAAACAATCACCATAGGTTAATCCGAACAATGCACCTCATGTAATGAGTATTCATTGCTTATATTGCAAATTGTTTACTATTCCATTGCAGGGAAAAAAAATTGAGTGATAAAAGGTTTTTATAAGACAGGTTTTTTTTTTCTGTACCTGTCTTTTGTAGATTTACAAGAAAATTGTGCATAAAATACATTCTTCTCATGTACTACCCTTTATTAACACTTTGCATTATTGTGGTACATTTGTTATAATTCATGGAAGAACATTTTTATAATTGTACTATTATAGTCCATCATGTACAATAGAGTTCACTGTGTTGTACATTCCTGTTTGTTTCTTTTTCATTTTTATTCTAGAAAACATGTACAACCTAAATTTCCCCCTTTTAATCACATTCAAATATATAATTCAATGCTGTTAATCACATTCACAGTGTTGTATTACCATCACCATCATCCATTACCAATACTTTACAGTCAACCCAAATATAAACTCTGTACAATTTAATCATTAACTCTGGCCCCTGGTAACCTGTATTCTAGTTTCTGATTGTATAAGCTTGCTTCCTGTAATTAGTTAATATCAGTGAGATCATACAATATTTGTATGGTCTGGTTTATTTCTCTCAACATGATGTCTTCGATGTTCATTCATGTTGTCACATATATCAAGACTTCATTCCTTTTTATCGTTGAATAATATTCCATTGTATGTATTTGCCACATTTTATTCATTCATCACTTGGACATTTGGATTGCTTCCATCTTTTGACAGTTATGAATAATGCCTCTCTGAACATTGGTGTACAAATACCTGTTTGAGTGCTTGCCTTTCAGATCTTTTGGGTACCTTTCAATCTTTTTGGATTGTCTTTCATATGGTAATTTTATATTTACCTTTTGAGGAACCACCAAATTGTCTTCCACAGCAGCTGTACCATTTTGGTTTCCCACCACCAACAAATGAATATTTCTATTTCTCTATTTCCTCTCTAACATTTGTAATTTTCCATTAAAAAAAATTATTAACTAAATTTTATTTCAGCTTCAAAAAATAAAGACCAAAGTTGCTTAACAAATTGCGGAAGCATTACTTTAAAAAATTCTGTCTGCATCCATTTTTTTAATAGTAGCCATTCCTGATGAGTGTGAAGTGGCATCTCATTGTCATTTTGATTTTCATTTCCCTAATGGCTGGTGATGTTGAGCATCTTTTTATGGGCTTTTTGCCCATTTATATATCTTCTTTGGAGAAATAAAACAGATATTCTTTAAACCATATAGTTAACCACTGAGGCTAGTTATGTATTTTTTCTCAGCTCTGCTATCTTTGGAAAAGAGTAGAATACATGATATCCAAACAGATGAGATGTGAGGAAAGAGAAAGGTTTTAGAATGGCAAATTGACCCTAGTAAGAAGACTGGAGAATTACTCAATAGCTCTAAATATGAAGGTCTGTAATAGTTACCTTGAAGTTAATAAAATAAAGATCCCTGGAGCCTACTTTCTGGACATTAATTCAGTACTTTTGAGTCAAGTATCCCAGGGGATTGCTTGTGCACATGGTCCATAGACTACACTTCGAAAAAAGGCTGAAAAAAAAAATAGAAAAAATAATTTAAAAGGCTGGTATAAAACCATAGAAATGGTTAGCAGCAAATGTGCCAAATCTATTCAGTCTGATAATTGTTTGAGCAAGTATTGTTTCCCTAACCTCCACCCCCCCGTTAGGTACAGAAACCATGCTTCCCACATTCAGATTGCCCAATCTTCCCCCCCACCCTGTTGTTTTTGCTGTCTGTGCCCAGTCTTTTATAAAAGCCAAATTTGTACATAAGGAATTAAATAGTTATGTAGTCACTTGCCAGAATGTATCTTCATAAAATTGGAGAGAAAACCTAATGAAATCTGAAAGCTATTTTGATTTCTCTCTTTTTCTTATCTTGGAACCAGTCATTTATAGACCCTATGTTTTGTTGATTCTACTCTTTGCTATATTGAGGCCTTCGTCGTTTATTTCCTTGCTTGCTACTATAGCCTTTTAACTAGATCTCCCTTCAGTTTGCCCCACTCTACTTTATTGGCTGCAGTGATAACATAGTGATTGTTTTAAAATGCAGAGCTGATCAGTTTACTTGGGTGAATTTTATTCTCAATTTTAAGCAAATTCCTTAGTATGCTGTTCCATGTTGTTCAGAATCTTTGATCTGGACCCTGCACACCTGACTGTCCTGATCTTTGCCTACTATATGTCTGTACGGTACTGCTTGAAATACTCCAGGTATACTATGTTCTCATATTTCTATAATATGTTGTTGTCCTTTTTCCTGAAATACTGTTTCTTCCCTATTTGCATTAAAACTCAATTCCAGCATAATCTTCAATTTTAGATTGAGCCTTTCTTAATTATTTGCAATAACATCTCTTCTTAATTTTAATATAGAACTTTAAAATTGTTGATTTATTCTGCTTCACCGTTAGCCTTTTAACCCAGTAAATCACGTTCTTTACCTTTTTTGTTCCATGGACCACTTTGCCAGTGAGGTGAAAACCAAGGACTCCTTACTAAGTCCACACTATACTGTGTATTATTTAATAAATATATCACAACTACTCCAAAACATCCCCACAAGAATACTGTTTTTTTGAATTTTCATTCAAGCTCACCAGATCCCTGGTTAAGAACCCCTGCAGTAAATGTTATTGCATGAATGAATATGCGAATGCTATGTTTTTAAATTTCAGCTGTTCTTTCTGTAATAAAATTTATATAATGACCTTGATTCTGTCTTAAGACAAGTGCTTAAGACAAGAAGCTGAGCTGAACAAGAGCTGGAGAACTTAGATTACATGGGGAATTGTCCTCATTAAGTATTTTGACTGTAACTTAGACATAGATGGTCATTCATCTTGGGTTTCTTTGATTTCAACTAAATCTTCACTGAATTTTTCCATTAATTTTTTTAATCGGGTAAAAATTTTACATGCAGTGGAATGCGCATATCTTAGGTTAACAATTAGATGAAATTTTTTTTTAAATTTAGTTTTTTGAGGTACTGGGGAACAGGGATTAAATCCAGGACCTTGTATACGGGAAGCCAAGCACTCAACCACTTAGCTACATCGGCTTCCCTAGGTTGGTTTTTATATTTGTTTTGCTTGTTTTTTTTTTTCAGGAGGCACTGGGAACTGAACCTGGGGCCTCCCATGTGGGAGGCGGGCACTCAACTGCTTGAGGCACATCCACTCCCATTGATATTTACATCTGTAAATTTAGAAATACAATTAATTTCCAAATATTTGTGGGTGCTCTAGATATATTATTGTTTCGGCTTCTAATTTAATTTCTGTTGTGGTCAGACAATATATTCTGTAATATTTCAGTCTTCTGTACTTTATTGGGATTTGTTTCATGACCTAGCATATGGTCTATCTTAATTAATGTATGTGTAGTAGAAAAGAATGTTTATCTATACTTGTTAGGTATTATGTTCTGAAAATCACAGATTAAGATGGTTAATAGCATTTCTCGAATCTTCTATGTTCTTATAATCTTTGTGTCTACGTCTGTCAATTATAGTTGAGAAATTAAAATCTACAAGTATAATATATTTTTATATATTTTGGCATTGAGTTTGGTTAGGTTTTTTTTCCCCTTTATATTTAAAAAAATTTTGGTGATATATAAAATAAAATTTGCCATTTTAACCATTTTTAAATGTACAATTCAGTAGAATTAATTACATTTACAATGTTATATTCTCATCACCAGTCATCAATTTTGGAACAATTTCACTGCTCCATTTCAGACATTGTACTTCTGTCCTAGATTTTTCATTTATTTCTTTTGTTTCCATTTCTTAGTTGAAATTCCTCATCTGTTTCAGTCCATAAATTATTTTTGGTTTTATGTTGGCCATTGTGTGTCTACTTGTAGATACTCTGGTTTATGTTATTTATCTCTGGAGAATATTGAATTTTATTGTGTTAGGCTGTTACATCACTTGCTGATCACTTCGGATTTTTGGAGGTGTGGTATAATTATGCTTTGGGTGGATCTGCAGGAAGCCCTGAGGTATTTGATCAAGTTTTCTTTCTTTTTTTACTATCATTTTTCATTTTTTTTAAAGAGGTACTTAGATTACATAAATGTTACATTAAAAATATAGGGGATTCCCGTATGCCCCACTCCCTTCCTCTCCAAGATTTTCCCACATTAACAACATCCTTCATTAGTGCGGTACATTTGTTAAATTGATGAACACATTTTAGAGCATTGCCACTAAGCCATAAGTGTGGATTATAGTTTACATTGTAGTTTATACTCCCCTGCACAATTTTGTAAGTTAGGACAAGATATTAATGGCTTGTATCTGTCATTTCAGTGTCATTCAGGATAATTCCCAAGTCCCAAAAATGTCTCCATATTATACCTGTATTTTTCCCTCTTTCCTCTCTTCAGAACCTCTAGTGGCCACTGCCTCCACATCAATGATAAAAGCTCTTCTATTGCTAGAATCTTAAGTCTATACTAGAATACCATCAGTAAGTCTACTCTAGTCCAGCATTCATTCCCCAATCCTGAGGATTCTGGGATGGTGATGCCCAGTCTGCCTCTACTTGAGAGAGGGCTTAGAACCGTGGGGCAGATGGATGAGACTATCTTGCTTGCAGTTGCAGAGTCTCTGTTCCTTGGGATGGTCGTCGTCCATCATCATCTTGTTAGTTGTCTCGGGTGAGTCCAATGAACTGGAGAGTATCAGACTTTTCTATGTAGTGGAATTCCAACTCCAGACTATCTCCTGGTGCAGACAGTAGTGGAAATCTTTGCTCAGTTATTTTAGCCTTCTAGATGTTTATGATGGGCTCCTTAGAATCTCTCCTACATATGCATTGTTTAAGAAGTAGCCAAGAATTTGAGGATTTGAGACATGTTTATATACAGATTTTAGAGCTTCTCCTTTGTGGAGCCTCCTTGGTATTTGCTTCCTCAGGCCCCAGTCACTGTGGCAACCTTGAACTCTGTCCTCTCCAACTTCAAATATGTAAAACTCTAAGTTTCTTCTTCAATTCTAGCCACCCCATACTGCACAAGCCACGAAGTGATCTCAGGAGAAAAATTAAATAAACATGACCCTCACCCAGTGAGTTTGGGTTCCTTTTTTTCCAAGGTTTAATTCCCTCTAGTTTGTATCTGCTTATGGTTGCTCTCAAGAGCATTCATGTAGTTATTTTTGTATTTTCTCCATAGTTAATACTTGCAATCAACAAGAGATTTAGATCTGTATAAGCTATTCTGCTCTTACCAGAACTAGAGTTTATACTGAATTTATGCTCCATAAATACGAAATTAAAATTCTGATGGAAGGAAATTACAAAGTAATCAGCGCATTCATACTTGGTTTTATTTAATACAAAAGGCAAGTTTATATTTGAATTTTGTACGTTGTTGTTACCTAAATCAACATGTGGATTTTTGAGTTAAATTATTTGGTTGATGAGTAATACATACCAACAGAACTAATTATGAAGAAATAATCTTCCCAGACCCCTTCTTAGTTCTTGTTGTAGGTCAGTCACATTTCAGAAATGGAGCTGGTGGTCAAAGAAATTTGCCAGGTAAATTTCAAAATCCATTCAAACTCACCATCTTGGAAAACACTGGGAATCACAGTCTTATATGCCAGTTAAAGCTAATTCAGTTCCATTTTATTATTTGAGTATTTTGACAACTTTACGTTTGTTTGCACAACTTTTTATTGAAATAATTTTATTTGATAAAATCATGCCTTTTCACCAAAAGATACAGGGTTCTTTATGTAATGTGTGTACTTATCAGTACTAAAGGGGCCATCTCATTGTACGTTCTATGTACAGAATTGTTTCCTAGCTTTCTGGTAGTCTGCTAATTGGATTCCTCCTCACTTTCATAAGCTGGGTTATAATGCACATAATATAAAAAAAACTTAAAAACCATTGCTCAGATTCTTTTTTCAGCAATCCTAGGCCATAGTTTAAATGATTGGGTCTTCATGTCCAAGAACTTAAAACAATGTATTCCTACCCAATACTACTACTTTCTCTTATTTAAAAGTATTCTTTGCTTAATTCTTTTGCTCTTTAATCTGATTTAAGCGCTTGACCCCAAACCCTTTTTCTGTCTTACAGAAGATTGTTGTTGATGTTGTTGCTTAATAAAAACTATTAGGGTTGGCAGATATGGCTCAGGCAGTTGAGCATCTGCTTCCCACATGGGAGGTCCCTGGTTTGGTTGCAGGTACCTCCTAAAAAAACAAAAAAACAAAACAAGCAAAAAACGAAAAAAACCAACTCAGGGGAGCCAATATGGCTCAGTAGTTGAGTGCTGGCTTCCCAAATATGAGATCTGGGTTCAATCTCTGGCCCCAGTACCTCAAAAAAGAGAATAAAACAGCAACAACAACAACAACAACAAACACAAAAACTATTGAAACTGGACCTAGTATGAATAGCAGTTTCTAATATGGTCATTTGTATTATATTGGATATTTTCAGTAATGCTTTTCTTTGTATTTAATATTTTGTAAAAAAAAAAAAAATAGCCTAAGAAAAATGTTTGACCACTTATTCCCTTAATTCTGTTTATTAAAATGCAGTACAATTTTAATCATTTTGAATGTGGTATGGTTTTTAAATTGTTGAAGGAAATGTTAATGATAGGTGATTTTTCTAGCCTTCATCTTCGTTTTCATCTGATAATTAATCCATTCTTTTAATGGAGTACTATCTGTATGAGTGTTACCTTTCTCAATAAATTGTTTAATTTTATAGTACTAGAAAATAGAAGAAGAACAGAAGCACACCTTTAACTTCTAAAATCACCAGTGCTTGTCAGAAGAAAAAGATTTCTTTGAAAGAGAAAGGGAGGACTTTGTGAGAAAATAGTGATAAGTTAATGGGCATCAGTGTTAACAGGTCAATGAAAGCTTTTATACATATTCACAGTGGAAATGCAGTTATATATAAATTGAAGGGAAATTTATTTTATGTCAGCTAAGAAAGCATATGGATTTTAAGCATTATTAAGAATCTTGTCTTTTCCACACACGTGTGTTTACCACAGTTTTTTAGTTTTCGATTCAAGGCAGGTGTTGGTCATGTACTTTTTGGTATACCTTAACCCACAGATATCAGGCACCTGTAGTACACAAGTAGGTACTTTGGGAAATATGTAAAATACAACTCTTGAAATTTATGATATAATTGGGAACAAGAGTTGTGTTCTCATAAAGACTGTAAAGAGTAGGTAATATAGAATAAATGCCTAATGAATACTATAGACAGTAAGATCCACAATAATTTTTGAGAAGTAAAATGAATGCTGGTACAAGAGGTACATATAAATATTGGTTTAAGAAATTAATGAGGTCACATACATTGAGGATGGTCAAGGAAGGCTTTATTTAAAAAACTGCAGAGTACAAAGCACTAATACATGCTACCACTTGGATGAACCTTGGAAACACAATATTAAGTGAAAGAAGCCAGGTGCAAAAGGCTACATATTGTATGTTTCTTTGTATATGTATATAAAATCCATAAAGGCAGAAATTAGAGTAGTGATTGCCGCTGGATGGTGGGTGGGGAGCATGTGAAGGCAGAGAGGAGGGAATGCTAACAGGCATAGACTTTCTTTTTGGAGTAATGAAAATGTACTAGAGTTAGCTGTGATGGTTGCACAATTCTGTGAATATACTAAAAACAATTGAATTTTATAGTTTAAAAAGATAAACTTTATAGTATATGCATTATATCTTAATAAAGCTGTTTTTAAAAATAATGGCAGAATCTAAGATGAATATTTGGAGTATATATGATTGGATAGGTAAAGGATGCAGACATTCCATGGTAAAAAGGAATTAACATAATATAACACCATCTAGCACACATAGTAAGCAGGCCATAAATATTAGCTTTATTACCTTTCTTTTAAGCCCTTTGTGTATAATATCTACATTCTCAGATACTTGTTAAATTTAAGAATGAATCCATGTAACAGTCCTGTGAATCACCTGCTATTGTTACTCTAGTTTTAGAAATAAGAGCTGGGACTTTAAGAAGTTATGTAGGGGAACAGATGTGGCTCAAGCAATTGAGTGCGTGCCTCCCACGGGGGAGGTCCTGGGTTCAGTTCCTGTTGCCTCCTAAAAACAAAAAACAAGAAGCAAACAAATAACCAACTCATGAGCCGATGTGACTCAGTCGTTGAGCACTGGCTTCACACATATGTGGTCCAGGGTTCAACCCTCCTTGTATGTCACCAAAAAAAAAAAATTCATATAACTTTGAAATTACTTACAAAATGTGTTAGAGCTACTTAATTTACCTAGTGTTCATCTCAATTCTTGCAAAGCCTTATGAAGTAGGTATCTCCATCTCACTGATAGAAAAAGGTGTAGAGGCCATGTAACTTACTTAAAGTTATAGCTTACTCTAGAATTTGAACCCAGGTGTGTTAGGTTCTTTTTTTTTTTTTTAAGGTTTATTTTATTTATTCATCCCCTCCAAGACATGTATGATGAGTATGAACTGGTACAACAGGAAATTTACATTGATCAAGCTTTATTCAGTCACTAATTCTCTCAGCAGATACTTATTGATCACCTCCTACATGCCTAGCTTTATTATGTTTTAGAGACTGGGAATAGACTAGTGAGCAAAACAACCTGAGCAAATGCTCTTATGGAGTTTACATTCTAGTGTGGGAAGTTAGAAAATAAATGAAAATACACGATTTCAGGAGGTGATAAGTACTGTGAAGGAAAACTATGATAGAGATAAAAAACATAGGTGAAGGAGGTGGTGTATTGCTATTTAATAAAGGGGGTAGTCTGATAAGGTAATATTTGAGCAGAGACCTGAAGGAATTGTGGAAATATGAGCCATTTATATATGGGGAAGGGCATTCCAAGCATCAAGTGTAATGACAAGTTCAAAAGCCTTGATATAGGAGGTGGTTGGTTGGTTTAAGGATTGAGATCAGTAAACTAGGAGTGGAGTGAGGGAGGGATCAAGTGATAAGAAATGAGCATCAGCAGTCTAAGACCATGTAGGCTGTAGCTTAAGGAATGGGACTTTTATCCTGAGTGAGATAGGAAGCCATTGGAGACTTTTAATCAGAAAAGACAGTAAGCTTTAAAAGAAATCACTCAGGCTGTTCTGTAAAAAGTAGACTAGAGAGTAAGGACAGAAGCAAGAAAACCAATTAAAAATTAATTGTGCTTCTCCCCCCCCCAAAAAAAAAATAAAATAAAATAATTGTTTATTCATGAAATACTAGACTCCCAAAACTAAAATTAAGCAACACTTATTGAGCACTCAG
Source organism: Dasypus novemcinctus (assembly GCF_030445035.2). NCBI lineage: Eukaryota > Metazoa > Chordata > Mammalia > Cingulata > Dasypodidae > Dasypus > Dasypus novemcinctus. Next base: position 104,341,320 of record NC_080682.1, on the reverse strand, counting down.
CAAAATGAGTACTACAGTGGTATATAAAACACTCCCTATACTTACAGAGTTTACTTTTGTAATCGAAATTTTTCTGTAAGTTGGTGGAAGTGATCAGCTTAGTTTGCTCTTTGCAAGATGGAAATTCTTCTGGATTATGAAATACTTAGTTAACTGGACCAAAGTAAACGTATTAGTATCGTAGTAATGGGAGAACTTGCAATATTGTTATAAAGATAGTGGTTACCAGGGGTTCTGAAGGAGGAGTAGGGTGGAGAAGAAGAGGTGGAATATAAGGCATTTTAAAAAAAAATTAATTTATTGAAGTATATCACTCATACATAAACAAGTGTATAATAATAGTTGTGAACTTACAAAGCAAACATATATAACATCATACAGGACTCTCATAACTCACCCTACCACCAATAACTTGCATTATCATGAGACGTTTGTTACAAATTATAAAAGAATATTATTAAAATCTTACAAATCATAGTCCTTATACATTTGATGTATTTTTCCCCAACCCACCCTATTATTTTTTACATATATTTTTTTATGGCAGAAGTTGTATACTTATAAAACAATCGTGCACATGTGCAGAATTCCCAAGCAACATACCACACTGGTGGAACATTTGTTATAGAAAAGATAATATCATCTGATTGTTACCATGTCCATAGTGTACTATTGACTCACATTTCCATACTGTCTCATTATCAACATTGTACATCTTTTGCATAAATGCAAGAATATATTATTACAACTAACCACAGTCCATAGGTTACTCCAGCTGTATTTTTCCCATGCTTCTCCATATTCCCAACACCCTGCAGTAGTGACGTACATTTGCTCCAGCTCACAAAGGACATTCTTGCATCTGTACCATTAACCACAATTCTCATCCACCTCTTGGTTTACTGTGCTATTCAGTTCCTAGATTATTCTCTAGCATTCTGTCATTTGGCATTTACATACCTAGACTACCATTTTCAGTCACATCCCCATTTATAAACTAGCTGTTACTCACTATGTGTTACCATCCACTCTGTTCATTTCCACACTTTTACAGTAAAGCTAATGAAAACTTCTGCATACATTAAACATCAGTAGTCTATCTCAGCCCTCCTCTTATCTCCTTTAAGAATCCACCACCTACCACCAGGTCTCGAAGATAGTTTCAAATAATTTCTTCTAGAAGTTTTATGGTTCTTGCTTTTATTTTTAGATTTTTGATCCATTTTGAGTTAGTCTTGGATAAGGTTTAAGAAAGGGGTTCTCTTTCCTTCTTTCGGCTATGGATACCCAATTCTTTCAGCACTATTTGTTGAATGGACAGTTCTGCCCAAGCTGTGTGGGTTTGACAGGCTAGTCAAAAATCACTTGATCATACATGTGAGGGTCTGTTTCTGAACCATCAGTTTGCTTCCATTGGTCTATGTGTCTGTCCGTATGCCAGTACCATGCTGTTTTTACCAGTATAGCTTGGTAATATGATTTAAAGTCTGGAGATGAGGGTTTGCTTTTCCTTTTTATGATGTTTCTGGCTATTCAGGACCCCTTACCCTTCCAAATAAATTTGATGATTGTGTTTTCAATGTTTTTAAAAATGCTGGTGGAATTGTATCGGGATTGCATTGAATCTGTATATCAGTTTAAGTAGAATTCACATCTTAATGATGTTTGGTCTTCTAGTCCATGAGCATGGAATGTTCTTCTAGTTATTTAGGCCTTTTTTATTTATTTTAACACTGAGTTACAGTTTTCTGAATACAAGTGCTTTACATTATTGGTTAAGTTTATTCCTGACTACTTGAGTTTTGTCATATTTTCTTTTCACCACTCTTTTGACACTTTTAGTTACTTTTATTGATATAATCTTCATTTCTAGACTCTCTTCCAGGCCTCTCTCTCCTGTCTTTTGTTTTCAGGCTCTAGCACACCCTTTAGTGTTTCCTAAAGATCTGGCCTCTTGCTTAGAAATTCTCTCAGTTTCTGTTTATCTGTGAATATTCTGATCTTGCCCTCATTTTTGAAAGACAGTCTTGCTGGATGTAAGATTCTTGGCTGGAAGTTTTTCTCCTGTAGTATCTTAAATATATCTGACCAATGGTCTTCCCTCCGTGGTTTCTGGTGAGAAAGCAGCACTAAGTGTTATTGGGTATCTCTTATATGTTATGCATTGCTTTTCTCTTGCTGCTTTCAGAATTTTCTCTTTGTCTTTGGCATTTGACATTCTCGTTAGTATATGTCTCAGGGTTAGTCTATTTGGATTTTTTCGGATGGGAGTACATTGTGCTTCTTGGACATGGATCTCTATGTTCTTCAATAGTGTTGGGAACTTTTCTACCATTACCTCTTCAAATATTCCTTCTGCCCCTTTTCCCTTCTCTTCTCCTCCTGGGACAGCCATGACACGTATGTTTGCATGCCTTTTGCTCTCATTTAGTTCCCTGAGACCTTGTTCAATTTTTTCCATTCTTTTCTTCATCTTTTCTTTTGTATGTTCACTTTCAGAGGCCCTTTCTTCAAGCTCACTGATCCTTTCTTCTGCCTCAAATCTGCTATTATATGATTCCAGTGTTTTTAAAATTTCATTTATTGCACCTTTCATTCCCATAAGATCTGCTATTTTTCTGTGCATGCTTTCAAATTCTTCTTTGTGCTCATCCAGTGTCATCTTATTATCCTTAATCTCTTTAGCCATTTCATTGAATTTATTAAGGAAATTTGTTTGAACATCTGTGATTAGTTGTCTCAACCCCTTTATGTCATGTGGAGGCTTATCTTGTTCCTTCAACTGGGCCATAGCTTCCTGTTTCTTGGTGTGGATTGTGATTTTTGGTTGGTGTCTTGGCATCTAGATTACTATTTATTATGGGTGCAGTTCTTCTCTTTAGGGCTTCCTGCCTTTTCTCCCTTTCTGGTTGTACAGTAGGAGCCAAGCATGTAGTTGGTGCTGTAAGCTGTGGAGGCTCAAACTACCATCATTGTGCCAGGGAGCAATGAAGCGTCTTCCAACTTTCTCCTTTGCCAAGAGTAGGGCCAAAACCACAGCTCTGTGGAGGAATCCAAGTCATGCAGGCCTAGACCTGCCGAGAGAGACTAATGAAGCTTCATGCCCCTTTCTCCCCTGCCTGGGGCAGAAATGGAGCTGCAGGTGTGGGCAGCAATCTATGCATTATGGGTCTAAGATGACCACAGTTGTCCCGGTAGACTTCCGATTATTCAGTCTGTGCCAGCCAGAGTTACCTGCAGTTACCTGGATAGACTGGTGCAGGGTTCCTCAGGCTCCTCCCCGCCAGAGGCGGGGCTGAAGCCTAGGCGGGATGCAGGCCAATATGGGTGAAAGAAACCAGTTCCTACCCTCACTGTGATTTTTGTTCAGCCTGGCTTCCCCTCAGGGTGGGGGCAGAGTCAAAATGGCGGCCACCAGCCTCTTTCTGACTTGGGCTGATTCAACACCCCATCTGTTCCCAGGACTGTATCTTAGCCATCCACATCTACCTATCAGTAGCTGAAATCTGAAGCCAACTGTCTTGTCTGCCCCTGTTTTTGGGAAATGGAGCTTCTTATTCCAGTCACAGAGTAGCACCTGGGGTGGCTCATGCCACCAGAGTAGGATAATCACTGGCCTCCACAACTTGACTGGTAATTTCCTGGAGCGACTGGCGCAGGTCCCCACCACTTCCTTCCTGCTGGAGGTGGCACTGGGGCTTGCTAGAAGTACAATCTGACCAGTATGGAAAGAAGCTGGTTCCTAACAGAACTGTGATTTAGCGTCCGTCCCGCTTCCCCTCGTGCCAGGTGCAGTTAAGTTGGCAGTTTTCAGTCTCTTTCTCACTTGGACAGTCTCAAAATTTAGCTATTCTCAGGATTATATTTTAGCCTGCTGAATTTATTCATCAATAGCTGAAATTGGTGCCCATCTGTTTCTTCCTCCCCCGTTTTTGGGAAGTGGAGCTTTCAATTCTAGTGGCAAAACAGCTCCCGACATGGCTTGTGCCTCCAGTGGAGAATGGGCACCGGCCTCCGTGGCGTGGGGCACTCTGCTTACGAGTCTTCTCTGCAGATGGGCAGACTTCTCCCATTCTTTCAAGGATGTTGCAGGATGCTCTTCTGGCCTCCTGGTGTCCCCAGACAGGTGCTTCAGCTAGCTCCAGAGAACTCTGGGTGTTTACTAACTTCTCTGTAACAGGAGCTCACTCTAGGAGCTCCTTACTCTGCCGCCGTCTTGCTGGTTTTCAACCATAAGGCATTTTTAGACCATTGGAATTGTTCTGCATGATTTTGTAGTGGTGGATACAGGCCACTATGCATTTTGTCAAAACCTGTAAAACTGTTCAGTGCAAAGTGTAAACCATAATGTAAACTATAGACCTTGGCTAGTAGCAATGCTTCAATATTGATTCATCAGTTCTAACAAACATACCACACTAATGCAAGATGTTATATTAATTGGAAAAATGTGGGAGGGAGGAGGGAGGTTATATGGGAATCCCCTATACTTACTTTTTTTCTTTTCACAGAAAGGGGAATCCCCTATACTTATTTTTTACTTTTCACAGAAAGGGAAAAAAATTTTATCACTTCATATTACCTTGCCACAACCAAAAATATTAAAATCTAGCAAATGCTGAAGGGCTACCATAATTCCTTTTCTTAACTTCTAATATAGCAGGCCCAACCAAATACTCCATTTTGATAATTCATTGCAGAGCACTATACAGTACAGGCATATAAAAGATTACAAAAATGAGAAACGTAGCTCCACTACCTCTGCCATCTTGGAGCTTCCAGTCTAAATCGTCTCAACTCATTTAGCAGAACAAAGCATGAATATGAGTCTTTGTATATTCCAAGTAGTGGCCACTGAATGTTTAAGGTGTATGCTATTTTTCAAAATATATTTTTATTACAGAAGTTATGAATTTACAAAACAATTATGCACATGTGTAGAATTCCCACACAACACCTTTTGACCAACCCATCACACCACTGTGGAGCATTTGTTACAGAACATTTGTTATATCATCACATTATTATCACTAACTGTGGTTCATAGTGTGCATTTGGCTTATTTTTTCCATACCCCCCTCCCATTATTAACATCTTTGGCACTGATGCAGGAATATTACAGTACTGTTGTTAACTATAGGCTATATGTTAAATTCATTGCATTTTTCCCATGTATGCTGTATTAGTCAGCCAAAGGGTTGCTGATACAAAATACCAGAAATCGGCTGGTTTTTATAAAGGGTATTTATTTGGGGTAGAAGCTTACAGTTACCAGGCCATAAAGTGTAAGTTACTTCCTTCACCAGAGTTTATTGCCACATGTCAGAGCAAATGTCTGCCGATGTCTGCCAGGGTTCAGACTTCCTGTGTTCCTCTCAGGTTTTGCTTCTTTCTGGGCTCAGGTCCTCTTTTTCCTCCACAAGGTCAGCTGTAGATTATGAGGTTCTCCTACGCTTTGCCTCTCTCCACAAGGCCACCTGGTAACTGGCTCTGTCTCTCTCCCTGGGGCTTAATTCTCACTGGGCTCAGCTGCTCTGCTCCTCTGTGTGCTTACTTCCTGGGCTCCAGCTCAAAACTACTACATCAGAACACCAACTAACTCCTCTGCTCTGCTGTGTAGTTTTATCTGTGAGTCCTTGCCTACCATGTGGCCCAATCAAAGCCCTAATCATAATTTAATCATGCCCAGGTACAGACTAGTTTACAAACATAATCCGGTGTTTGTTTTTGGAATTCATAAAGCATATCAAACTGCTACATATGCTTTTTTTAAAAGTGATAAACATTAATAAAAATTTTGTAGTTACAATTGTTTATTTTTTAATAAGCTTTTTTTTTTTTAAAGGAGCTTTCGATTACATAAATGTTACCTCGAAAATGTAGGGGATTCCCATACACCCCCTTTCCACACTTTTCCCCAATAACAACATCTTTCATTAGGTGGTACATTTGTTAAAATTTATGAATCCCTCTGCTTTGTTTTGTTTTTTGTTTATTTTGTTTGTTTTTGAGGTACCAGGGCCCAGTATCGAACCTGGTATGTTGGAAGCCAGCGCTCAACCAGTGAGCCACATCGGCTTCCCTGAGGTTTTTTTTTTTTCATTTGTTTTCTTATTTGCTCTGTTTTTAGGAGACACCAAAGATTGAACCTGGGACCTCCCATGTGGGAAGCAGGCACTAAACTGCTTGAGCTGTCTCTGCTCCGAAATCCCCTGTACTTTGAATTTAACATTTCTGTAATCTAAAACTTGTTTAAAAATAAAGTTTATATTTTAAAAATACTTAATAACATCATAAGAAAGGTAAGAACTTGTGGCAACAGTGATACATTTTTATTTGAGATCTCCTTTTCCTGGTCCACTCCTTTAAACTAAAATACCTGAAATTATGGCCAATAGTAGTCTACTCAAAAGTTTCTGGAGAAAGCCAATGTGGCTCAGTGGTTGAGTGCTTTCTTCCTTCATACGAGGTCCTGGTTTTAATCCCTGGCCCCAGTACCTTTAAAAATAAAAAAAAAAGTTTTTGGGGAGCAGATGTAGCTTAGTGGTTTAACACCTGCTTCCCATATACGTTGTTGTGGGTTCAGTCCCTGGTATATATAGTTTCTGTAGTGAGTGAAGATTCAGCTTGTCATCATCCCCAGAGTTAACTCCTGTAGCTATCATTCCAATTTAAATGTATCTGTTTTCTCCTAGAAATTACAAGTAAAATATCATATACTTGGAAGGTCATGGTGGATTTTATCTCATTTTTCCAGGAAAAGAAAATGTTCTAGCAGGTATCCTCACAAAGACGTGCCAGTATGACCTTATGACTTACAGAAAATGAATACTCTCAGTAAATATAAGTGTGAGGATTTAAAAATATATATAACCAACTGTAGTGGCCCCATACATAGTTATTTGTGATTCCTAAGATAGAAAAAGCCTCTGTATGCATATGTCATTGGCATTTAGGAAGTCAATTTTCCTTTAAAGGAAAACATCTTAAAACAGCACCTAGGGTTTTTTTTCCTTCCGTTTTACTCTTATATCTTCTGTAAAAGCAGAATTTTACTGTTGTAAAGAGTTTTCTTAGCCCAGTTTAAGGGGGGGGGCGGGGGGGAATCAAAACCCTAAGGTCCCAGGCCCACCCCAAACCTCTTTGGGTGTGAGGTCCCAGTATCTGATATTTTGCTTTTAAACTTCCCGTATAATTCTGATTCACTTTGAGAAACATTGGCTAGAGCAGGGGTTCCTAACTGGGGGTCCACAGATCCCCAAGGGATCAGTAGAAAGATTTCACAGGGTCCATGAGCTTGAACTAAAAATTCAAGAAAAAATTATTCTTGTGGGGACTTGATGCAGGTGTGATATATTTATTAAATAATACACAAAATAGTGTAGACTTAGTATGATTTTTATTTTGATGTAACATGTTCTGAGTGCAATGAATAACTGCCTGCAAAAAGGTTGGTAAGGATAACAGAGATTGTTTTATGGTGCTTTGGGAAAACTCGGAATTTTAAATTGTTTGCTGAAAATGACTGTTTGAACAGATGTTGAACTGTGTTATGTTATCAAGTATTGAAATTATGGGAAAGTTGTAAAATGTAAGTTTAAATAATCCTAAAATTTAATTTAAAGTCATGCTGATATTGAGTGTAGTAAAACTATCTGCTGCTACATTCTGAGAAAGGGGTCCGTGGTTTTCACCTGATTGGCAAAGGGGTCTGTGGAGCAGAAAAGGTTTAAGAACCCCTGGTCTAGAGGAAAAGACTTTATGTGTAATATTCCCAGAAAGCTCCTCTAAACTATTTCTTTCCAGTTACTTTCAAAGGTGAAATTAAGGAAGCGGGGGATTCTCATTACTTGTGGGGTCACTTAACCAATTCTCTTTTTATGTATTCTCTTTACTATATCTTTGTAGATTATGGAGGTTTATCAGTTTCCTTAAGTATGTATTTCTCTGACTAATGAATTTATCAGTTAATCTTGATTGTCGTATTTCCAGATATACTTGTAAATGTTAAGTCCTTTTTATAGTTGTCTTGGAATGTGTTTAATTGGAGGTATTCACTGGCATTTTTTTTTTTCCATCAAATTAAGGTTTGCCTATTTTAGGTTTCCCTCACTGTCATGTTACCCTTTTGTCATGCATATAAATTTGAAATCCCTTTCGTGCTTCATTTTTCTACAAGGAACTAAGTAAATTGATTTTTTTATCCATTTGCTTTTGGGGGGATGGGAAGATTCAATAGGCAAGGCTATTGGCAGCTTTTCTTTCACTTGCTAGAACAGGCTTTCTCAGATCTGTGATAATCTGCTAAATGTTGTTGTGGATAGTCATACCTAAGGAATTATATGAGAATTCAGATTCAAGTAAACCTCAAAATAGGTAACAGAAAAAGGCATTAATACCTATTATTTTGTGTTTTTCTTTATGCTTCCTAAAGTGTTTTCAAATCTGTTAGTATCTACTGTATGTTAGATACTGGGATAGCAAGGAAGAAATAACAGTCTAATAAGAGCTATGAAAGAAGAAATACAGTGTGCTATAAAAATATATAGAATTATTAGAAGGAAGATGGAAGTGAAAATTGGGGGATGAATTAGGGAAGCTTTCTGAGGACCTATCAGGGGATTGACTCTTAAGTGTCAGCTAGGCAGTTTGGCCTGGCGGCAAGGGGATATTCCAAGGAGAAGCATAATCATTTATGTCCATTGAACTTCACAACAACTTTATAACTCTGTATTCCCCCTTTTTATTGGGAGGAATCTAAGGATTAGAGAGATTAATATTCTTGAGGTCAGAGAACTTTAAATAGTGGAATAATCAGTACTGGAGTAAATGCCTGCCCTCAAAGACCTCTTCAGGTACTTTTCATCAATTAGAACCTATTTTGATTTTTTTTAAAAAAGCCTCAAAATTCATAAACCTATTTTATTCCATTTAGATAAACTCTACCCAGAAAGTAGATAACCTTCCCTATGCCTCTCCAGTGTAAAAAAAATTCTAGTCACTAAGCTAGCCTATCATAAACTTGTTATGCATCTTGCAAGGTTAAGTAGATTATTAAATATTTCATGTCAGAATTAACAGTGAGGTCATGTGGATTTCTAGATAGTAAGTAAGAATCATTAAGAATTTTCTAAACAACAGGTTAATCCTAAAGCACTTTACATAATTATTTCACTTTTCACATTAATCTATTCAAGTCAGCCCATTTTACAGATGAGAAAAACTGAGGAACAAAAAAAATGACCTGTCACTTAAGTGGCCTGCACAGAATATAAATCCAGGTTCTTAATAACTACCTTATATTGCTGTCCATATTTCACCTTTTAATTTTTAGTGTTTTCCCCCCATCCTACTATAATAATTTTCACTTCTAATATGTCATTTGTAGAAATCACTGACACAAACTGCATCAAAGGAGGGAATGTTATTTTTATAGGATTGTCTTTTCCATTTCCCAACTTTTGGACATGATATTTTCTTTTTCAGTAGAGCTTACCTTATGGATATGCCATCTTCCATGATATAGAAATAAATAGGTAAAGGAAAAATTACAGAATATTCATCAAATTAACACATGTACTATAGAGAAAGCAGCACAGTGATCCTGATTTCACATGCCAGGGTATCTCTAGTTATTTATTCCAGGTCTTCCATTTACCGATTGCCAGATGCCTTAAAGAAGTCAGTCATCTTCTCTGAGTTTATTTTTTATTTATTTATTTTTTTTACTTTATCTCTTCTCTCTCTTTTTTTTTAATTATTGATTCTGTAAAAATATTACATTAAAAAAAATATATATGAGGACCCATTCAACCCCACCACTCCCCCTTCTCTGAGTTTATTACCTTTTCTGTAAAAGGAAAATACTAATGCTTATTTCAAAATGCTATTGTAGAAATTAAATGAGTTCATATATATAAAGTGTTTTATATGTTGTATATTGCCATTTACTTCATGGTCTGTCAGTAATAGTGTTGCTTGTTTATTAGATCATAGAAAATTTAAATCAGCATACTAAAGGGCTTGGTGGGTTCTTAAAGTAGGCGTACTAATAGTATCATACTGCCAGAAGTTAGTAAGAAAAGAATCTGAAAATTGTAGAACGTAGATACATTAAAAAGTACAGCAACATAAGTACTATTTAGTAAGGAACAGTAGATCCATGATACGTGATGATACTGCCATATTGCCATATACCACAATGAGTATCCCACTGATCCAGGTAAAATGTCAGCATTGTATTGAATAATCATTTAACAAATTAAGTAAAATACCAAGGAATGGGGACAATTTTTTTTTCATATTGGAAGATTTTTGTTAACTTAAGTTGACATTCTTTATTTTATCTGCCAAGTCCTTAGTAAATATGCCTTTATTTCATAGTAACCTACAGTTGCTTCTTAAAAATACCACAGAATCATGAAGACTTGTAGTCGTCAGTGTTGTATAGTGGTTAAAATGATGTTTAAATAATTAAAAACTAACTTCATTGAAATACTTAAAGGAATATTCTGGGAAGTGTTTGAAAACTCTATTTGTAAATAATGGTTGATATATTTAGTATGTATTTGATGCTGAAGATAAACACTGATATAAAACATTGTTTTAATACATTGCTGTCTACTAACAAGGCTAGTTATTAGATATATTTCTAAGACTAAAGAATAAAGCTTTTATCGTCATACTTATTTTATTCGTAGAACTCTTATCAATGAAGATAATAATAATAATAAAGAGGCATGTTGTGAGTGTGAGTGTCTGTAGGAAAATTTTAAAAAGCTTCAACAGAAGAAATGAGATAACTGCATTACACAGTCTTTATATATAAAAAGCCCATTCTGAACAGTAGAATTAAATGCAGGACAAATATTTTTCAAAATTGTGTGCCTAGATGGCAATTACAATCTCCACACACTAAAAAGTAAAGGAACAATAATACAAAACACATTAATTTATATTATGTTATAATTGTTAAATTTTTAACAATATAAACAAAAATTTTAATTTTTAACAGTTGGAACACATTTAACACCTTCAGCCATCCACTCAGTCCTCAGATCAGATAGGCAACTGAAATTTCACATCCACTTGCCTTGTTTGGCTAAGGTCACTATTTCTGAGAGCTTTACAACCTTGAAGAGACCACCACTGACCAAACATGGCACAATCGGAGCATCATTAAGAATAACTGGAATGGATTCAACTGCATCAAATATTTCAGTCCATGAGTTCAAAATAGCACATGCATGTGCACAGAGACCATTTTAGCAGCTTTGTTCAGGTCATCTCAAGCAAGAATTTTAAGTTCACTGTCCATTATTAGTGCTTTAGCATCATCAACTCCTGTACCTTATAACCATGCCACAATAGGTATTTCAATTTTCAGATCCTTTGCTGCCATGGCTCTACCCTGTGTAATAACACCACACTGCATGGTTCCTCCAAAAATGTTACCGACATATCCTGTGCCTTTTTATCTGAAGAGATAAGCTTAAAGGGTCTATTACTGGTTCAACTGTGATACCACCACCAACATCAAGAAAGTTGACTGGAGTCTCTCCATGAACTTTTATTATATCCACTGTAGCTATAGCCAAACCAGCACCATTTACTAAACAGCCTATATTTCTACCTAAGCAAATGTAGTTGAAATCTGTCTGATATGCATCTTTATCCCTTTTAGCTTCCTGGGTCTCATCACGTAGGTCAAAGATTCTCTTCTGATGATAGACTGAATTTGAATAAAAATTGATCTTTAAATCCATGCACAGCACAGCTCCATCTGAATCTTCTACCATTGGATCTATTTCTGCCATGGTTGCATCATATTGCAGAGAAAGGTTGTGAAGCTTGATCATGTTTTCTGCTGTAGAATCCACAATATTAGGTAGAAATCCCATTTTTTTGTGCAAGCCTCATAATGTCTTCCTTTTTGATGCCTTCTGCAATACGTTCTTTATTTCTCTGGAGTCTTCAACAGCAACATCTTCAATGTTGACACCACCTTGAGAACTACTTATTAAGACAGAACCTTGAAATGATCCTTTCCATTGTTACTGCAAAGTAGTATTCTCTCCTGGGATATCTTTACTCACTGACCAATACTTAAGTGCTTATTCTAAACAATCCAGAACCTCCCATAACGTGGTTGGTGGCCATCCAGGGCCCATGGCTCCTCAGGGTGGCAGCAGCCAAGAGCCCAAAAGGGGACAAATTTGAGAAAGGGAAATATATATATATAAATATATAATAATATACTTTGGTTGGTTTTTTTTTTTTTTTTTTTTTTTTTAGTTGCGTCATCTTGCTGCGTCAGTTCTCCGTGTGTGCGGCACCATTCCTGGGCAGGCTACACTTTCTTTCGCGCTGGGCGGCTCTCCTTACGGGGCCCACTCCTTGCGCGTGGGGCTCCCCTACGTGGGGGACACCCCTGCGTGGCACGGCACTCCTTGCACGCATCAGCACTGCACGTAAGCCACCTCCACACAGGTCGAGGAGGCCCGGGCCCGGGGTTTGAACCGCGGACCTCCCATGTGGTAGGCGGACTCCCTAACCACTGGGCCAAGTCCGCTTCAGTTTTCTTTCAAATAGGAAAAAAAATAATTTGTTGTGTGCTTAGTAAGATAAATTTATTACTTGCTAAACCACAAAGTAGAATGGTTTATTGCCCAAATATATCACAAAAAGAACATAAAACTTTTATATTTAGGGAACTCAGAGCAGGGTGATCAGTCAGTCACATGTACATGTTAAAGTGGACAAATGCCTGTTATTTACTAACTACAGTCATTTGCTTGGGAGCAGGACTAGAATCCCAGCATAAAGTTTGCCTGGAGCTTGACGGTGGCTGGATTCAATTACTCTTGTGGTTTCCCTGCAGCCAGCAACATCAAAGAGAAAAAAATAAGTGACCATACACAGTTGCAAGTTTCTATATATTGTCCCTTTATAATGTGTTCTAGACTCAGCCCTTCCTTTCCATTTACCCCATCATCTCTGTGATCTTACAGTTTTTATTTTCTCAAGCCTAAGTAATTACAGCTGATGTCTCCCTTCTCTGGTCTTTTCCCTTTTTTTTTTTTTTTTTTTTTTTTGGAGTTTTTAAAAAATTTCTCTTCCCTTCCCCGCGCCGCCCTTCTCCCCCAGTTGTCTGCTCTCTGTGTCCATTCACTATTTGTTCTTCTGTGTCCGCTTGTATTCTTGTCAGCGGCACCCGGAATCTGTCTCATTTTGTTGCATCATCTTGCTGCATCAGCTCTCCATGTTTGCGGTGCCATTCCTGGGCAGGCTGCACTTTTTTTGTGCTGGGTGGCTCTCCTTATGGGGCGCACGTCTTGTGCTTGGGGCTCCCCTACATGGTGGGCACCCCTGCATGGCACAGCACTCCTTGAGCGCTTCAGCACTGCGCGTGGGCCACCTCATTACACGGGTCAGGAGGCCCTGGGTTTGAACCGCGGACCTCCCATATGGTAGGCGGACGCCCTATCTGTTGGGCTAAATCTGCTTCCCTCTTTTCCTTTCTAAACTGACAGCTATGTACAGAAGAGACTGATCAGTTGTTCGGCTTTCATTATGCAACTCCCCTGCTCAAAATATTTTAATGGCTACCTTTGTTTTCAGGATGTAGTGTCCATATTTTTTCAGGTGTTTCATAGTCTGGCCTCAGCCTGTCAGCCTAAATTTTATACAGATTCTGTGCTCTGGCCAACTTGGTCTGCTTAACTGTTCCTGAATTTAAAGGTACTGCCATACTTAAAGGGCTCATACCCCATTCAGAAAACTCCAACATACCCCATACAGAACCTCCCCCCCCCCCCAGATACCCAGATCCATCAATTTTAACATTTTACCACATTTGCCATATCATTCTACTTATCCACCTGTGTCTCTATCAATCCATTTTCTGAACACTTAAGTGAAGGTTGTATACATCATGCTTTTTTTTTTTTAACTTTCATATGCATTTCATGCTAAGTTTATTCTCAAACCATAAGTTTTTGTTTCTTCGTTTTTTTTCTGGGATATCTTTATCTTCATCAGCTTCTTCTGGCTTAAGAATAGTTTGTTCTTTTTCAATAAGGAATATCTTGATGTGGCAGGGGGTGCTCATGTATGGGTTAGTCCAAACATGAGCCCTTAAAGTACCTTTAAGGGGCTTTGCTCACCTAGATGAACTAAATGACCAGAGAATCTACATCTTCAGTTCAGTATGTTTACTTTCAGTATGTTTACTTTCTGCATGTTTAAGCATATACAACAAAAATTGAGCACTTTTTGGGTCACCAGCACTGTGTCCAGCCTTACTGTTTGACCTGGACACACCTACCAGCACCACCATTGTAACAACGAAATGGCACACATTACTTCTGTAAAGTGACATTTTTCTGATACTTGGTGGCTTTTTGAATTTGCATACCCTTGATGGCTTGGGCAGTGTCTCAGGTGTTCTTAAAGTGAACATGAAGATTTGAACCTCATGATTTGCATGATTTTGTGGGGTTTTCTGGGTCAAGTAAACAGTGAACCATTTTCAGAGACTACCTTGAGCCGCTTATGGCAAGAGCTATAGCATGCTTTTTGAACACGTAATTCTGCCATACACATTTCTTTCTTTTTTAAATTAATTGCATGATTTTCTTGTATTTTTTTTTTAAGGGAGAGGTAGCTGATAGTTTTTTTTTTTTCTTATTTCTCCCTGCCTCCCCCCACCCCCCTTGTCTGCTCTCTGTGTCCATTCACTGTGTGTTTTTCTGTGTCTGTTGTATTCTCATTAGGCGGCTCCGGAAACCCATCCTGGGACCTTCCGGATTGGGAGAGAGGCAGTCATTCTCTTGCTCCGCCTCAGCTCCCTAGGTCGCTGCATCACATATTGTCTCTTCTCTGTGTCTCTTTTTTATTGTGTCAGCTCTCCATGTGGGCAGCGGCACCACTCCTGGGTGGTCTGTTCTCCTGCTCAGGGCTGTACTCCTAGCACAGGGGCCATTTCTTGCACAGGGTCACCCCTGTGCAGGGTGGCACTCCTTGTTGGAGCACTCCACGTGGGCCAGCTCGTCACACAGGCCAGGAGGCCCTGGGTTTCGAACCCTGGACCTCCTATGTGGTAGGTGGAATCTCTATCTTTTGAGCCCTATCTGCTTCCCTGCCATGTACATTTCTTAAGAACAAGGATATTCACTTACATGACCACCTTAAGTGTAGTAATCAAGTTCAAGAAATGTAACATTGATAATAAAGCTTACAGTCTATATACCAGTTTTTTCATATGTCCCAGTAATGTCCCTTTGAGCCTTTCTCCTCCCTTGTAGATCTCACCCAGGATGCATTATTGGATCTAACGGTCATTGTCTCTTAAGTTGCCCTTCCTCCTGCCTTCCCTCCCTTTCATCTCAGCTACTCCCAAGCAAACCATTCAATAGAATTAGTCACATTACAATATTGCGGTACCCTCACCACCTTTCATTACTAAAACTTTCCCATTTCCCCAAACAGGAACTCTACATCCATATCTTAGTTTGCCACAGGGCTGCTGATGCTAAGTACCAGAAATGGATTGGCTTTTATAATGGGGATTTTATTTAGGGTAAAAGCTTATAGTTCTGAGGCCATGAAATGTCCAAGTAAAAGCATCATCAGAGAAGCTTTCTTACCGAAGTCCAGCTACTGGTGATCCTGGTGTCCTGTCATGTGGTGAAATTGACAGGCAATCTATGCCTTGACCTCCAGAATCTGCTGTCTATCAGAGCTCAGCCAGGCATAGGGCTTGTCTCTTTCTGGGCCTCCTCTCAGTTTTGGCTGCTCCACTTTCTTCCTAAGTTCAGCTCTGGGCTCTCAGGCATATGGCTTTTCTCTTCAGCCTTGTGCTGCTTCATGGACCCAGCCTCTTGGGGGCTTCTTGCTTAAGCTTTGGCTGCTAGCGATCCTTAGATCCTTTCTCACATGGCAGGGTCAAAATCGTGTCTTCCTTCCTCTGTATCTGTCTCTTGGCATCTCCATTTATATCAGACACAGCAAAAGGGTGGAGACCTAACCTGAGTCATGCCTCTCTGATGTAGTCCAATTAAAATGGCCCCATATCAGGAAGTAGATGTGGCTTAAGCTTTTGGGCGCCCACCTTCCACATGGGAGGTCCCAGGTTTGGTTTCTGGTGCCTCCTAGCGTCCTAGAAAAGTGAGCAAGACAGTGGGCTGACACGACAGGCTGGTGCGGCAAGCTGATGCACCAAGATGACACAATAAGGAGACAGGAAACACAATGAGAGATAGAACAAAGCAAGGAGTAGAAGTGGCTCAAGTGATTGAGCACCTCTCTCCCACATGGGAGGTCCCAGATTCAGTCAGTGCCTCCTAAAGAAAAAAAAAATAGAGCAGACACAGAGAGTGTACAACAAATGGACACGGAGAGCAGACAGCATGTAAAAACAATGGCAGGGAGGGGGGAAATAAATAAATCTAAGATATATGGGCCCCATATCACCAGGAATGGATTAGTTCAAGAATATAATCTTTTTTCTTTTGGTGATTCATAGAAGAATTTCAAACCCATATGTGTGGCCTTTACTAATCCCTATACCCCCTTGCCCCTGGAAACTTGTACTCTAATATCTGTCTCTGTGTAATTACATGTTCTTTGATATTTTTCTTTGTAGTTACCATGAGACCTCAATATAGAATACTAAATCTATAACAATCTCATTTGCTTTGATACCTAATTTTAACCAACGATATACACAAACGGTTCCTCTACTCCTCTGTCTTCCCACCTATGTAGTTCTCACAATTTTGTTGTTTATACATTGAATCCCAAACCACTGATTTATCATTACATTTTATGCATTTGCCTTTAGATCCTATAGGAAGTTAAAAATGAAGTTACAAACAAAAAATACAGTACTTCTGGCCGTTATATTTACCCATGTCATTACCCTCACTGGAGATATTTATTTCTTCATGAAGTTTCAGTCTGTTGTCTGTTGTCCCTTCCTTTCAACCTGAAGCACTCTCTATAGCATCTCTTGGAGGGCTGGACTAGTGATGATGAACTCTCAGCTTTTGTTTATCTGAGAATATCTTAAACTCTCCCTCATTTTGGAAAGACGGTTTTGCGGATATCAAGGGTAATTTTGACTATACTGACCTTCACTGTCAATGCAGTGACTTGCGAACCTAAAAGCATGTGAAAGATAGGTATACAGTTTTACTAAATGAATGATCTGCCTTTTTTTTTTTTTAAGATTGATTTATTTATTTAATCCCCCCCCCCCCCCAGTTGTCTGTTCTCATGTCCATTTGCTGCGTCTTGTTTCTTTTGTCCGCTTCTGTTGTTGTCAGCGGCACGGGAAGTGTGGACGGCGCCATTCCTGGGCAGGCTGCGCTCTCCTTCGCGCTGGGCAGCTCTCCTTACGGGGCGCACTCCTTGCGCGTGGGGCTCCCCTACGCGGGGGACACCTCTGCGTGGCAGGGCACTCCTTGCGCGCATCAGCACTGCGCATGGGCCAGCTCCACACGGGTCAAGGAGGCCCGGGGTTTGAACCGTGGACCTCCCATGTGGTAGACGGATGCCATGTGGTAGACGGATGCCCTAACCACTGGGCCAAGCCTTTACTCTGAGTTCCTGTAATACTTTATTTTCACAATGCACCTAATATTTTTTCTGTTTATTTTATAGCTGTTTGTTCATGTCTTTGTACCTCTTTATATTTACCATACTGCTTTTCATATAATATTCATTTACAGAATGAATAGACATTTTAATATCCTTTCATGTAGGTAAAGTCTAAATAAGGAGTAACCCAGAAGCCATATCCTTTAACTCATTGTGTAGTGGGTCATCCGCCTTTACTTGTGCATTTGCTATGTTTTTCTTTCCAATAACCACATTTCTCTCTTTTCCACAGCTCTTCCGACGTGTTGCCGCAGCCCTGCCTGGAATGGAAAGCACGCAGGACAGAAGCAGAGAAGACAGTATCCTTTTTTTTTTAATCATCCACTTTATTTAGTTGTAATTTTCCCCATGTATTACCATATTATTAAAATTTTGTAAAAGAAGAACATTCTTATCTTTACACTGTTAACCACAGTCTTCATCTACCACTGAGATCAGTATGTGATAGTCTCTAGATTATTCTCTAGTTTCCTTTCAGTTGACATTTACATCCACAGATTACCCTTTACAACCACAATCATGCTTATAAATCAGTCGTGTTAGTTATACTCACTGTAATTTGTTACCATTAGCTCCGTTCATTTCCACACTTGTACAATAAACCTTATTAAAAATTCTGCATACATTAAGTATCAGCTCCCATTCTTAACCTAATAACTATACTGTAGAGTTTGTCTCCATGAGTTTACTCATTTTATTTAGTTCGTATTTGTGAGACCATACAATATTTGTCCTTTTGTGTCTGGCTTATTTCACTCAACATAATGTCCTCAAGGTTTATCTTTGTTGTCATATACATCCTGATTCCATTTCTTCTCACCACTAAATAGTGTTCCATTGTATGTATATACCACTTTTTGTTTATGCATTCATCAGTTGATGGACATTTAGGTTTCCATTTTTTGGCAATTGTGAATAATGCCACCATGAACATTATTGTGCAAATGTCTGTTTGTATCACTGTTTTCAGTTCTTCTGGATATATTCCTAGAAGAGGGATTGCTAGATCATATAGCAGTTCTATATTTAGCTTCCTGAAGAACCGCCAAACTGTCTTCCACAGACTGCACCATTCCTACCAATAGTGAAGAAGTGTTCCTATTTCTCCACATCCTTTTCGGCATGTACTGTTTTTCTTTTTCTTTTGTTTTTTACATTCTACGAAGTATGAGATGGCATCTCATTGTAGTTTTGATATGCATTTCCCTAATAACTAGTGATATTGAAGATTTTTTCATGTACTTTTTTGTCATTTGTATTTCCTTGTTGGAGAAATGTCTATTTCAGTCTTTTGCACAGTTTACATTCAATATCCTCTGGGTTCATCCATGTTTTCATATGCATCCCAATTTCATTTCTTCTTAACAGCTGAACAGTATTCCATTATATCTACATACCGTATTTTTTATCTATTCATCAGTTGATGGATAATTGTGAATAATGCTGCTATGAACATTGGTGTGCAAATGTCAGTTTTGTGTCCTTTCTTTAAGTTCTTCTGAATATCTTCCTAGTAACAGGATTGCTGAATCATGCAGTACTATATTCTTCTTCTTGAGGTGCACCAAACTGTCTTCTGCAGAGTCTGCACTGTTCTACATTCCCACCAACAGTGAAGGACTGTTCTTAATTTTCTACATCCTCTCCAGCACTTGTGGTTTTCTGTTTTATTACTTGTGGCCATTCTATACAGTGTGAAATGGTATCTCATTGTAGTTTTCATCTGCATTTCCCTAGTAACTAGTGATGTTGAATGTTTTTTCATTTGTATGTTCTCTTTGGAAAAATGTCTCTTCGGGTCTTTTGCCCATTTTTTAATTGGGTTGCTTGTTTTTTTATTGTTGACTTGTGCGATCTCATTATATAACATGGATATAAAACCCTTTTTAGATATGTGGTTTCCAAATATTCTCCATTTGAGTAGGCTGCCTTTTTACTTTCTTGACAGTGTCTTTTGAAGAACAAAAGTATTTGATATTGAGAGGGTTCCATTTATCAATTTTGTGTTTCACTGCTCATGCTTTTTGGCTGTAAAGTTTAAGAGAGTAATGCCTACTACAAGATCTTGAAGATGACTCCCTACATTTTCTTCTGGGACTTTTATGGTTGTAGATTTTGTATTTATGTCCTTGATCCATTTTGAGTTAATATTGTATAAGGTGTGAGATAGGGGTCTTCTTCCTTTTGTATATGGACATTTAGTTCTCCCAGCACCATTTATTGAACAGACTGTTCTGGACCAGCTAGATGGCCTTGACAACCTTGTCAAAAATCACTTGACTGTAGACGTGAGGGGATATTTCTGAGGTCTCAATTTGGTTCCGCTGATCAGTATGTGTACCTTTCTGCCAGTACCGTGCTATTTTCACCACTGTAGCCAAGTAATAGGATTTAAAGTCGAGTAGTGAGAGCCTTCCAACTTTGTTCTTTTTTAAGATATTTTTGTCTATTTGGGGGACCTTTCTAGATTTGATAATTGGCCTTTCTAGTTCTACAAAGAAGGATATTGGAAATTTTATTGGGATTGCATTGATTCTATAAATCAGTTTGGGTAGAATTGACATCTTAATGATATTTTGTCTTCCAACCCATGAACATGGAATGTTTTTCCCATTTATTTAATTCATTGGTTTCTTTTAGCAATGCTTTGTACTTATCTCAATACAGATTCTTTATGTCTTTGGTTAAGTTTGTTCCTATTTATTTGATTCTTTTAGTTGCTATTATTAATGGACTTTTTTTCTGACTTCCTCCTCAGATTTCTCAGCTGTAGTATGAAGAAATACTACTGATTTTTGCATATTAATCTTTTATCCTCTATGTATCTTCAAAAAAAATACAATTAAAAAAATTGGGGAGGGGGAGTGGGGAGTGGTGTATATGGGAACCTCATGTTTTTTAATGGTAACATTTTGTTTGATCTATTAACTTTTTAAAAAGATAATTAAAAAATAAGTAAAGTCCATGGGGGGAAATAATCTTTTACCCTGACACTTTGCTGTCTATTAGTCTATTAGTTCTAGTAGCTTTGTTGTAGATTTTTTCAAGGTTTTCTAGATGTAAGCTCATATCATCAGCAAATAGTGATAGTTTTATTTCTTCCCTTCCTGTTTGGGTATCTTTAACTTCTTTTTCCTGCCTAATTACTCTAGCTAGAACTCGTAGCACAGTATTGAAACAGTGGTGACATTGGGCATCCTTGTCTTGTTCTTGAAAGCTTTTAACCTTTCATCATTGAGTAAAATGATAGCTGTGGGTTTTTCATGTATGCACTTTACCATGTTGAAAGCTTCCTTCTGTTCGTATTTTTTGGAGTGCTTTTATCAAGAAAGAGTGCTGTATTTTGTCAAATGCCTTTGCATCAATCAAGAAGATTTTGCTATTTTTCTTCAGTTCATTAATGTGGTTTATTACACTAATTGATTTTCTTGTGTTGAACCACCCTTGCATACCTGGGATAAAATCCACTTGATTATGGTATGTAATTCTTTTAATGTGCTTTTGGATTCAGTTTGTAAGTATTTTGTTGGGGATTCTTGCATCCGTATTCATTAGAGAAATTGGTCTCTGATTTTATTTTTTGTAGTATCTTTATCTGGTAAAATGTTAGGGTGATGTTGGCTTCATAGAATGAGCTTGGTTGCATTCATTCTTATTCAGTTTTTTGGAGAGCTTGAGCAAGATCTGTATTCATCTTCGAGGGAAGCAGACTTGGCCCAATGGATAGGGCATCCGCCTACCACATGGGAGGTCTGTGGTTCAGACCCCGGGCCTCCTTGACCCATGTGGAGCTGGCCCGTGTGCAGTGCTGATGCGCGCAAAGAGGGCCGTGCTACGCAGGGGTGTCCCCCGCGTAGGGGAGCCCCCATGCAAGGAGTGTGCCCCAGGAGGAGAGCCACCAGTGAGAAAGAAAGTGCAGCCTGCCCAAGAATGGTACCGCACACACGGAGAGCTGACACAACAAATAATGCAACAAAAAGAAACACAGATTCCCAGTGCCGCTGATAAGGATAGAAGCGGTCACAGAAGAACACACATCAAATGGACACAGAGAGCAGACAACTGGGGGTGGGGAGAGGAGAGGAAAGAAATCTTAAAAAAATAAAGTTCATCTCTGTATGATTGGTAAAATTTACCTGTGAAGCCATCTGCTCCTGGGCTTTTTGTTTTAGGGGAGATTTTTTTTTTATTATTTATTTATTTATTTATTTTTTTAATTACATTATGAAAAATATGAGGTCCCATTCAACCCCACCGCCCCCGCCCCCCACTCCCCCCACAGCAACACTCTCTCCCATCATCATGACACATCCATTGCACCTGGTAAGTTCATCTCTGAGCATCACTGCACCCCATAGTCAATGGTCCACATCATAGCCCAGACTCTCTCACGTTCCATCCAGTGGGCCCTGGGGGGATCTATAATGTCCCGTAATTGTCCGTGAAGCACTATCCAGGACAACTCCACGTCCCGAAAACGCTAGGGGAGATTTTTGATGACTGTTTCAATCTCTTTCCTTGTGATTCGTTTCTTGAGGTCTTCCATTTCTTGGGTCAATGTAGTTGTTCATGTGTTTCTAGAAATTTGTCCATTTTGTCTCTGTTGTCTAGTTTGTTGGAGTACAGTTGTTCATAGCATCCTCTTAGGATCTCTCTCATTTCTGCGGGGTCAGTAGTAAATTTCCCCCTTTTATTTCTGATTTTATTTATTTGTATCTTCTCTCTTTTCCTTTGTTAGTCTAGCTAAGTGTTTGTTATTTTTATTGATCTTTTCAAAGAACCAGGCTTTGTTTTGGTGATTTTCTCTGTTTTTTTGTTCTCAATTTAATTTCTTTCTCTAATTTTTCCTTAGCTTGCTTTGGGATTAGTTTGCTATTCTTTTTCTATTTTCTCTAGTTGTTCAGTTAGGTCTTTGATTTTAGCTCACTCTTCTTTTTAATTTAAAATTAAATTTTTAAAAATAATTTTTAAATTTATTTTTAAAAAACTTAGATTATGTAAAATGTTACATAAAATATATATAAGGAATTCCCCTGTGCCCCACTCCCACACGTCCCACTTTTCCCGACATTAACAACAACTTTCATTAGCGTGGTACCTTCATTGCAATTGATGAATGCATTTTGGAGTATTGCCACTAAGCATGGATTATAATTTACATTGTAGTTTACACTCTGTCCCACTCAATTCTGTAGGTTATGGCAGGATATATAATGGCCTATATCTGTTGTTGCAGTGTCATTCAGGACAATTCCAAGTCCTGAAAATGCCCCCATATTATACCTCTTTTGCTGGATAAAGAATTCTCAGGTGGAAGTTTTTCTCATTCAGTATCCTAATTATATCTTTTCTCTTCAATGGTGTCTGATGGGAAATCCACACTAAGTCTTACTGGGCATCCCTTGTATGTGATGGTTTGCTTCTCCCTTGCTGTTCTCAGAAGTTTTTCTTTATCTTTGGCTTTTGACATTCTGAATATTATGTGTCTTGGAGTAGTTCTATTTGTATTTATTCTGATTGGGATATGCTATGCTTCTTGGATATGTAAATTCATTTCTTTCCTGAGAAATAGGAAATTTTCAGCCATTATTTCCTCAAATACTCTTTTTGTCCCTATTCCCTTCTCTTTTCCTTCTGAAACTACCATAACATGTATGTTGTTGCACTTTGTTTCAACTTCCTGAGCCCCTGTCAATTTTTCCCATTTTTCTCTTTTCTCGTCTCTCCCTTTAGTTTCAACTATTCTGTCTTCTGAATCACTTAATCTTTCTTCTATCATTTCAACTCTGCTGTTGTTATCCCTCGAATGTTTGTTGTTGTTTTTTTAACTCACCTATCATATCTTTCATTCCTCTGATGAGCTCTGTTACTTTTCTATTCAGGTTTTCAGATTCTTCTTTGTGCTTGCTCAGTGACTTCTTTTATTTTATCCCCCCCATGCTTGTTTGCACTCAGTCTGTTCTCTGTGTCCATTTGCTATGTTCTTCTGTGTCTGCTTGTCTTCTCTTTAGGCAGCACCAGGAACTGATCCTGGGACCTTCCAGAATGGGAGAGAGGTGCTCAGTCACTTGCGCCACCTTAGCTCCCTGGTCTGCTACATCTCTTCATGTCTTTCCTCAGTGTCTCTTTTTGTTGTGTCATCTTGCTGCACCAGCACTCCACATGGGCCAGCTCGCTATGCAGGCCAGCACTCTGCAAGGGCCAGCTTGCCATACAGGCCAGCTTGCCTTCACCAGGAGGTTCCAGGAATCAAACCCTGGACCTCCCATATGGTAGATGGGAGCTCAGTTGCTTGAGCCACATCTGCTTCCCACTCAGTGGCTTTTTGAAGCCATATTGTCTTCTTTTATTTCATCTTGTTTTATTTTATTCTATTTTATTTTATTTTTAATATACTTTTAAAAAATTTTAAAGATACTTAGAGTACATATATGTTACATTAAAAAATGAGGGAGATTCCCATATCTCCCATTCCCTACACTTCTCACACTTTCCCACATTAACAACATCCTTCATTAGTGTGGTACGTTTGTTAATATTGTCTTTCAGCTTATTTCTTTGATTTTGTAAATTTGTATGAATCTTGTTTAGTTGACTCAAATACTGTGTCTCATCTAGGGCTTTGATATAATCCTTGGCTTGAGCCATTTCTTTCATTTTCTTAGTATGGCTTGTAATATTTTGCTGATTTCTAGGATTATGATGGTGAGTTTACTCTCACGCTCAATTCCTCTCTCTCTCTTAGGGATTTAGTGATGAGAGTCTCTGTGTTATAGCCATTTTTATGTTCATTCTTAGTTCAGCCTGTTCTGGGTGTTTAGGATTTTCCCTGTTAGTCGAGCAAATCTGGACCTGGACCCAGTAATGGGTTTCACACCCTCTTCCAAGGGCCTTGGGGAGGGCGACTGTACGTCCGGAAAAAGTGTTTCTTACTTATTTACTCTTAATTTCCTCTAATGTATTTTTAGTCTTACCCATTGTGTCTTTTATTCCCTTTTGCTCTGTTGTTTTCCTTTGCAGGCTTTCAAATTATTATTTTTGCTCAGTTGGTATCTTCAATATCTCTCTATCTTTTAGTCATACTTTCTTTCAGTTCCTTGAATTGATTTAAGAGATTTGTGTGATTATCATTGATTAGTTGCCTTAAGACCTGTGTCTCCTCAGGAGTTCTGGTTTGTTCCTTTGGTTGGACCATCTCTTCCTGTTTCTTAGTATAGCTTGCAGTTTTTTCCTGATATCTAGATACCTGGATATGTTGGTGAATTTACTCTGATGGTCAATTTCTCTCTCATGCCTACTGGTTTTGTTTCACAGCTCTTCTTTGATTTTTAGTTCAACTTATTCAAAGTCTTTAAAATTACCCAGCTTTTAAGTTTTCAAAATAGGGCCAGGCTCTCACTAATGGGGTGTAGACTGATCCAAGGTATTTGGGATGAGAGACACCCAAATGTTTTTTTTTTTCCCTCTCCTTGCAGTTCTCCAGTATGCCAGGAGATGATGCTCATCAGCAAATCTTTCCACAGAGGTATCTCTTTCAACTTCCACTTGCCCATGATTCTGGTCTGTCCAGAGTCATGATTCAAAGCAGACTCTGCTGGCCAAACTGACTGAAGAGAAACTTCTCCACCCTCTGCTGCACCTTCCCTCTTCCCAGAAAGAAAACATCTTTTCCCTTCTCAGTTGGCTGCTGTAAGCCAAGGGTTTTATCCAGGTTGTTTGCCTTGAGGGTTGGCTATGTGTGCCATTCCTGGACATGGGGACTAGTAATTCACAGTTTTTGTTTTGTCTTCTTCATCTCTCTGTTCCTCACTCTCCTGGAGGATGTGCACCACTCTCCTTGTCTGCAGATCCCCAAACCAGCTTCCTCAGACAGATTTTGCCCTTCCTCTTTTGTTTTGAGAGAGAGATTGGCCCTGCATTTGCACTTTCTACTTGGCATAGGCTGTAAATAATTCTGTCTAGAACTTTATCGTGGCTTTGCTTTCAGAAACAGAACCTACTTGGTGAAACATATCTAGTATTAGTTGGTTCATTTGGTTCAAAAGACTTAGAATTTTTGTTTGCTATATATTTCCTCTTCTGTTTTTTCATACGCTGACATATTGTTAAACCATACTTGGTATTCTGTTCTTCCCACTTCTAGACATTTGTTTTCACAGCCTTTATTACTTTAAAAAATATTTTTAAGAAAAGTTGTAGGTTTACGGAAAAATCATGCAGAAAACACTGAGTTCTCATATACCACCTTCTTTACACACAGTTTTCCTTATTATTAACATTTTATGTTAGTGTCCTGTTTGTGTTGTATAGTCCTGTGGTTGTTTTGTTATTATTTGATTTAGATTAGTATACAATCTAAAATTTCCGCTTTGAACCACATTCAAATACAGAATTCAGTGGTGTTAATTCCATTCATAATGTTCTCCCATCACCACCATCCATTACCAAAACTTTTCCATCACTCCACATATGAAACTCTTTTCCAATTGAGCATTAATTCCCCATTCCCACCCCTCACTCTAGCTCCTGTTAACCTGTATTCTAGTTTCCGACTCTACGAATTTGCTTATTCTAATTATTATCCTTTTGTGTCTGGTTTATTTAATCAAAATGTTGTCACATGTATCTGAACTTTTTTCCTTATGGTTGAATGATATTCCATTATTCGTATATTCACATTTTGTATCCATTCTTCTATTGTTGGGCACATAGGTTGTTTTCATCTTTTGGCAGTTATGAATAATGCCATGAACGTCAATGTGCAAATATCCTCTCAGTTCCCTGCTTTCAGTTCTTTTTTAAAAAATCAATTTTATTAATATTTTATTAATATAGTCCATCCAAAGTGCTTTCAGTTCTCTTGGGTATATACCGAGTAGAGTTGCTGGGTCATATTATATTTAAAATTAACTTTCTGAGGAAACTGCCAAACTGTTTTCCCCAGCGACTACACCATTTTATCTTCCCACCACCAGTGAACAAGTATTCCTTTTTCTCCACATCCTCTCCAACACTTATTTTCTATTTTATAATAGTAGCCATTCCTAGTGGGTATGAAATGGTAACAACCTTTTTATTAATGGCATATAGTGCTTTTCTGCATTGAAGTTCCATAATAAATTGTCCCCCAATTGTTGGAACTCTCTTGTAGGCTATTTTTACATTTTATTACAGATATTTCTATGAGAAACAACATTTTCATATAATTACTTGCTCCTTTAGAATAGTTTCCTTAGGATAGAGTACTGTGAATAGAGTAGAACCTCATTTTTACTCTTGGTGCATATAGAAAGTATAAACTATTTTATTCTATTTGAGCACCTCATTTTAGGAGGTAGCTATATAGAAAACAGTGACTGTGTAGGCTCTGAAGCCAAATAGGAATGTAAAGAAGTTGCCAGAAATGTTAGTAGTTCAGCAGAATTATACTTTTCCCATTACAACTCCTTAACTTTTGTTTCAGTGATTGACATAAAACTGGAAAAGCCTCAGGAGCCTCCCGTCAGCGAAGGAGGCTGTTCCTGCTAATCGCCCAGGGCATCTTCAACCCTTCTCCAGAAGCTCACTGTTTTGGCCCCTTTCTCTTTCATTGACTGCAGTGTGAATATTGGCTTGAACCTTTTCCCTTCAGTAATAACGTATTGCAATTCATCATTGCTGCCTGTCTCGTGGAGATGATCTATTAGCTTCACAAGCACAAAAAAAGTCAGTGTCTTCATTATTTATATTTTACAAAAAGCCAAAAAATTCCAGAATATTCCAGTGATAACTTTAAAAATTAGATACATTTTCTTAACATTTTTTCCCTTTTTTAATGTTATGACAATGTACTTCAAAATTATGGAAATCTTAGCAGTATGAGTGTGGGTTGATTAAGGAGCAATATATTCACTACAGCATTTGCCTACCTACTTGATCTCTCCCTGCTTTTTCTCACTCTCCCTTAGCCAATCCTTATTCCCACCCTACATTCCTCAGAACAAACAGGAGCTGGTAAGGCAGCAGTCAGACCAAGCCCATTGGAATTATCCTTAAATTTTAGGGATACTGCTTGCTATAGGCTTTGGATCAAGATGTCCAAAATTATTCCTGAGCACTGATATAAATTCCTTAGACCTTCTTTGAAGTCAAATCTCAGCTATCATGGTGGGCAGTGCTTGAATGAGGATAGGGTTCTAGTACATCTTCAAAATGAATCCTAATGAATATACTGAGTACTTAACAAGTTGAAGATCATAAAATGTACTTCTGACCAAAGCCAATGACCCTTTCACATGTGTTTTATTAGACTCTGGGAGAAATAAATGAACAAGTACATCAGTACATGTTTTTTAATATTTAAATCTTCATGGTAAAATACAGTTCTAATGAACGCTTCCTCCCAAGATTTAAAAATTTTCAAGTTAGTTACTCTATTTTTTTAGAAAAAACCTTTTCAGACAATAGCTTTTGCTTGAGTTTTCTTTCCTTCTTTTTAAATGCTGTACAGGCACGGTACTGTTGAAGTCAACTTTCTTTAAGAAAAACCAATTGAAGAATTTAAATTTGGCATTATGATCAAAAGTCTTATAAGCAGTAAACTTATCCACAAAAGAGCCATCAACTTTTGTTCACAACATTTGAGTTCAAATTGAAGAAGGAAACAGTTTTCTCATAAGCCCCCTTTAGGCAGATGTGAAAAAGCATTCAAACAAGAACAGAAAAGGAGAGAATGGAAATAAAACTCAATATTATGCAGATTTATGCCTTATTTTTTAGATTTTTTTTGTTGTTGTTGTAATGTTGGGTCTTTTCAGACTATTTTTGCCTTTTATTAGCTCTGTATAGTTAGGTTAATTAACCAGTGATTTAATTTTATATTTAAGCTATAGGTTATCTTTTTTCTTTGGTGATATTTATTTCTTTGCCCCTTTTTTTTTCCTTTTTAACTACTGTACATTTTTGGATGTTTTATTGAATCTATTTAGAACTCGATCACCTTGGCAATATGTATTTCCCTTAAAACATTGCAAACAAATACTAGGAGTGTACCTTTACTAGTTATTGTGAGATTGCTGTGTAAGTTAATAAACACATTTGTAAATACATTGTTTGCAGGAAGAAAATTTCTGAGTTATTGCTCAGCCTGCTGAATTTATGTTGTCTAAGCATTACTTAACACAGTATAAAGGTGAAAAAACAATATCTTCATACTTCCTCTTCTCATTGCAACAAAACCTTTTAACTGGGAGAATTTTATTCCTCTCTCTTTTCTCTTCCTCCTTCACCTCCCACTTATTGTCACCTTGTAATATTCGGAGAGCACTTGGATTATGGACCTGAAGAGAGAAATGCTTTCAGATAATCATTAGCCCACATACCAGTAATTTATGCTCAAAAAGACAAGATGGAGTTGTAAAGTGCTTTTATAATGCAATATTATTGTTAAAGGCAAGGGTTGACTTTTGTTTTATTTTGACATGGCATGTCCTGAAATAAATATCAATTCAATATGGCAGATGGGTCATATTCATTATTTGGAAGAAGTTGTGATTTCTGACAAAGGGGGTGGTTGTGGTTGTCTTCCTACAGTGAAGCATTTTATTCTTTTTCTATATCTTTTAAGAAAGTAACCAGTTATATTGCTTTTAATATTGGTCTTTTTTTGGCATGGGTTATTCAACTGAAGCAGTGAAGTGTGTTCACAGTACAGATTTTTTTTTTTTAAATAAACACAATTTTGCTGCCAAAAATATATAAATAAAACACAAAAGAAAACAATTGTTGGCTTGGTGTCCTGTTCCTGCCATGATAGTAAATTAGCTTATGCTGCTTGTTCTCTCCTTAGAAGAACTCTAAAAGGAAAATAGAATCCATAAAAAATTGGCGGCGGATTTGGCCCATTGGTAAGGGCATCCGTCTACCACATGGGAGGTCCATGGTTCAAACCCCGGACCTCCTTGACCCATGTGCAGCTGGCCCATGAGCAGTGCTGATGCGCGCAAGGAGTGCCCTGCCACGCAGGGGTGTCCCCTGGGTAGGGGAGCCCCACAAGCAAGGAGTGCGCCAAGCAGCCCAGTGTGAAAGAAAGTGCAGCGTGCCCAGGAATCGCGCCGCACACACGGAGAGCTGACACAACAAGATGACACAACCAAAAGAAACAGATTCCCGTGCCGCTGACAACAACAGAAGCAGACAAAGAAACAAGATGCAGCAAATAGACACAGAGAACAGACAACCGGGGGGGGGGGGGGGGAAGAGAAATAAATAAGTAAATAAATCTTTTTTAAAAATTTAAAAAAAATTGAAAAACAATAATGAAAGTCAGAAACCCCCAGAGAGTCAAAAAACTGTTTTCAACAGTTGGGAATAGGGGATAATGGCTGCAACTTAAAACACAAGGCTGTTGGCAGAGGCAGTAATTGTACGTACAAAGAAAAATAGTTTCATTTTTGCTTTAGCCTTCTAACTCCCAACCCCACATTTCCCTTGGGATAGGTTGACAGACCATGCCCCTCTGGCCAAATAGTTATGACAGATTATTGTCGGAGTGACGGACCGGAAGGGTATCGGGAATGAAAGACAGAGAGATTGGAATCAGGGGATCTGAGAGCATTGATTTCTCAAGCTCATCAGACAAGTTTATTAATATCAGGGGCTTCTTTATATACCCCAAGCAACCGTGAGAACCAGCAACTATTCTAGCTAACGATTCCCATAACTTTGTTAATGAAAACACAGTGCACAGTGGATAAGAGAGTAACTAAAGCCTAAGATGTTCTATTATGTTATTGAAACAAGTATACTCATAAATCTTGTTGCCCAGGTTACTTGAGATATCAAGTCTGGGTTCTGCTGGAAAGTTATGTTTCCCAGAGAGATTAGCCACCTGCACGTACATCTCCAGGGACAGCATGACCCAGTGGTCAGAAAGTAACTTGCTACCATGGAAACAGCATGCCTTTGTTTCCCACAGATTATATAACCTGCAAAGCCAGAAATACTCTGACCTTTTACAGAAAAAAGGGCCAACATCTGCCTTGGGATGATCATACCTACCTCATAGCTGAAAAAATGGAGACCACAGACCAGACTGTGGTGCAGGTGTTCATACAGGTAATATCATGGCCGTGTAAAAATTGTGATAAGTGAGGAGTTGATAAAAAATAGGCGGGGAATGGCCTACCCTAGGTATTACACTCTCCAGGACTTTATTTCAGTTCTTCAGAGTTAATGGACTGTAATCTAGGGATGGACTCCTGCAAGTTGTTTCTCCTTAAATTGAGTTTACAGGTAATGCCTTATGGTGAGGTATAGTTTGATGAGATGATACTAACAGAAATTACATGTGATCCTGTGTCCTCTGGAACTCTTCATCCCAGGGTTTATCTCTTCCCATCCTTCAATACTTGACCGTCTGGGGTTTTTTCATCCTTTCCCAGTACACCTTACCAGATGAGTAGCCTATACCCCCAGGGGTATTTACACTCACCAACCAGAATAGTTGGACACCTGAAAAGTCCCTCCTTAAAAGAGAATATCACATGTAGCAGAAATATTTGTAAAGACAAGAATTTAAAGATAGCATGATAAATATTAAGAAGATAAGGGAAGATACTGTCATAAGGAACAAGAATAAGACAAAACAACCAAATAAAACTATTAAGCATGAAAAATAGTTGAAATAACACAGATGGAGTGAATGGTAGAATGAATCCTATTGACTGAATTCGTGATGACTACCTTGTGATATTGTTGACTAATTCATGAACACTAACTTGGAACTCTCATTAGAAAGCAGAGAAATAAAGAAAATTAAAGATGAGGATAATAGTACAAGTGGGAACATGCAGTAACAATTCCAAAAAGAGAAAAAATGGAAAGAATTAAAGTACTGAAGACAAAAGTCTTTTAAACCAGTTTTATGTTATTATGCAGCTTCCGAAATGGCTATTTATCACTGCTTCCTGGTATGTATGCCCATGTGTGACCTCCCCTTAAGTATGGGCTGGATCTAGTGGCTTGCTTCTTAGGACTAGAATACAGCAAAAGTGACGAGATGTCGTTCTAAGATTAGCTTTTAAAAGATTGTAGCTTCTGTTTTGATCATGCACTTTCTCTGACTCTTCTCACATGCTACTCTAATGAAGCAAACTACCATTTGTGAGCTATATGTGAAGAGGGACCTATGGCAAGTAGCTGAGTGCACCCTCCAGCCAACAGCTAGTGAGGAACTGAGATCCTCAGGCCCAAATCCCTCAAGGAACTGAATGAAAAAGCCCACAGACTTGAGAATATGTTTGCAAAAGACTGGTATTCAAAATACATGAACTCATTAGTGAATAGGAAAATAACCCAAAAGACCACCCCACCATAGAATATATACAGATAGCACAAAATACACATGAAAAAATGTTCAACAGCAGTCAATAGGGAAATGCAAATTAAAGCCACCGTGACAGACCATTTCATACTTATTAAAAAGGTTAAAATTTAAAAGACTACCAGAAGATGATAGAGTGGGAAGCTTCAGGGCTCTGTCCCCCAAATAAGCTTTGAACAACTGGCAAGAACTGGCAGAAACATCTTTCTCAAAGCTACAGAAAAAAAGGATTGGGGAAGCGGATATGGCTTAACTGATAGAGCGCCTGCCTACCATATGGAGAGTCTAGGGTTCGATACCCAGGGCCTCCTGACTCGTGTGGTGAGCTGACCCACGCACAGTGCTGCCACACGCAAGGAGTGCCGTGCCATGCAGGGACGCCCCCATGTAGGAGTGCCCCATGTGCAAGGAATGTGCCCTGCAAGGAGAGCCGCCCCACGTGGAAAAAAGCGCAGCCTGCCCGGGAGTGGCACCGCACACATGGAGAGCTGACACAGCAAGATGATGCAACAAAAGGAGATGTAGTTTCCCAGTGCCACCTGACAATGCATGTGGACGCAGAAGAAGACACAGCAAATGGACACAGCTCAGACAACAAGGGGGAAGGAGAGAGATATAAATAAAAATAAATCTTAAAAAAAAAAAAAAAAGGAAAAGAAAGGATTGCAGTAAAAGGGCATTCCCCAAATCAAGAAAAAAGTTTCTGAAAAGAGATAGGATCACCTGACACCCTAGCTGGGCCCTCTGCCGACAGCCTCATCTGAGTGCAGAGCTGGTCTGTGCTCCCAGTACGGGTCTCCAGTTCCAGTTCTGGAGGGAGCAAAGTAACCCGTGTACATTTTAGGAACATTTATGTTTTGCCCAAGCTGGTGGTGGGCAGGGCAATAATCACAGGCTTACTGTCCCAGAACTTGCCCTGCATATAAAAGACAGTTCACACGTCTCTCCTACAGAATACTATGGGGAGATGAGTAAACTTGTGGCCGACTAGGACTTGTAGTGAAATGCCCAGGACCATGAGGAAACTGCTAGGGAAGAAATTTTTAGCATTGTAAATGAAGGAATTCCTAGAGCTATACACACATATTTAGGGCAAGACAGAGGAAGACATTAAGCTTTGACCTCAAACTGTTCTTTAAAATTGTATGGATAAACTCTAGGAAAGCATTTCCACAGGTCAATCTGCCAAGACTGGAAAAAGCGTTACCTTTTTTTGTTGTTAGCTCCTGACACTCAAGGAAAGTTCTGTCATAACGCTAACTGGATAGAAGCTTAAGGAACAGATGCTTCAGAGTCTAAATTCCAGTGATAACATTAAGATATAAAAATGACCAGGTTTCAACAAAATGTTACAAAACATACAAGAAATGGGAAGTGATGGCCCATCCAAAGGTTAAGATTAAAGCATTCGAAACTGTCAGTTTTCACAGTGCTGTATTTGGTCAGAGTGAAAGATTGTATGGACTTTGTAGACCTTGATGAGCTGGTTTACCTTACTTGATAGTTGCATCAAATATCTCTTATGTCCCACTTCCCCTCTTGCCTCACCTGTTCCTCAGGTCTTTGGCCACTTGTTTCAATGCAGTCACCATCAAGGCAAACAAGTTTCCATGGGCTCTGTCCAGTCCCTACTGTGCTGATCAGCTTCATGAGGGCAGAAGCCAATGGCACCTTGCCACATGTGCTGTGGGCCTCTCATCTGTTGCTGCAGAGGCAGGAGACAACACGCAACTGAGAAGAGCTGGGAAGTCAATTCTCCATGAGGTGAATCTTTGATCAAGGGAGACAGCAGCTGGTAGATCAATTCTCCCTTCTTCCTCCTGGAGAGACTGTCCTGAAAGACAGTTCTTCATATGACCTCTTAGAAGACAGTCCTGTGAGATCAACCAGTCATGATGAAACCAAGCAGCAGCCAGCTTAGTAACACACCCCCGTATTCATTCTTCCTCCTCCTTTGCTTTACACCCCTTTATTTCTTTCCTGCTTCTCTAGGATTGCACTTCTGAATAAAGTAGCTGCACATCAGCTCTCCCCTCAGGCTGGGTTTTTGGGGAACCCAGGCTAAGGACTCAGCATACAAAGGTGTACAATAATAGCTATTTGCCACTTGGCTCTATGGCTTCCCACCAGTCTTCTTGGACACTAACTAAATGGATAAAATGAGGAGATGGAGCGACCCCTGCTTTCTGACTCTAAAATGCTTTAAATATAACTGATTACTGTTAAAATTACTTTATTTCTATTAGGGCTCACAGGAAATAAATTTTAGTTTTGGCTCTGCTACTTATCAACTATGACTTCGTTCATCATTTAACCTCAGTACACCTTGGTATAACTGAGAAGAGAATCGTTAGTGTACCCATCACTAGATTCTTGGGCAGGTCAGTTATGTGATAAACATGAAAGCTCTGTTCAAGTGGTTCAAGGGAAAGTTATTGTGAACAACATGATCACATAAACACAAGTAACAACTTTATTCTTAGCAGTGATGTATCAGGATTTGATGTGATGAGTTTTTTCTGTGCAGGTTTTCAAATTCTTGTGCTTGCTCAGTGTCTTTTTTTTTTTTTAGGTGCCAGGGCTGAGGACTGAACCCAGGACCTTGTGTGTGGGAAGCTGGTGCTCAACCACTGAGCCACAATTGCTCCCCTGAGTTGTTTTTTTTGTTTGTTTGCTTGTTGTTCGTTTTTTTGTTTTTAAGAGGCACCAAGAACTGAACCTGGGACCTCCCATGTGGGAAGCAGGTGCTCATCAGCTTGAGCCACATCCAATCCCTTCAATGTCTTTTTTTTTTTTTTAAGAGAGGCAATGGAAACCAAACCCAGGACTTCCCATGTGATGAGCCACCTCTGCTCCTTCAATGTCTTTTTTGTTTTTAAGATTTATTTTTTATTTACTTTATTTTTCTTTATTTATTCCCCCTTTCCACAGTTGGTTTGCTTGTCTGTCTGTCTGTCGTTGGCTCACCTTCTCCAGGAGGCACCACACGAGATGTGAGTGCCCAGCAGACTGAGCCACATCGGCTCCTCTGTTTTCTTGATGTCCGTTATCCCTTTAGCCATATTGCCTTTCAACTCATTAATTTGATTTTGGAAATTTGTATGAACCTTGTTGATTAGTTGTCTCAAATTCTGTGTCTCATCTGGATTATTTTTTTTTTTTTAAGATTTATTTATTTATTTAATTTCCCCCCCTCCCCTGGTTGTCTGTTCTCTGTGTCTTTTTGCTGCGTCTTGTTTCTTTGTCCGCTTCTGTTGTCGTCAGCGGCACGGGAAGTGTGGGCGGCGCCATTCCTCGGCAGGCTGCTCTTTCTTTTCACGCTGGGCGGCTTTTCCTCACGGGCGCACTCCTTGCGCGTGGGGCTCCCCCACGCAGGGGACACCCTTGCGTGGCACGGCACTCTTTGCACGCATCAGCACTGCGCATGGCCAGCTCCACATGGGTCAAGGAGGCCCGGGGTTTGAACCGCGGACCTCCCATATGGTAGACGGACGCCCTAACCACTGGGCCAAAGTCCGTTTCCCTCATCTGGAGTTTTGATATATTCCTTTGCTTGGGCCATTTCTTCTATTTTCTTAGTATGGCATGTGATTTTTTTGCTGATGTCTAGGCATCTGATTATGATGGTGACTTTACTCTGATGCTCAATTTCTCTTTTGTAGGGATTTAGTGGCAGCAAGCTGTGTTACTGCTGTTCTTTGGTTCTTGGTTCAGCCTGTTTGAGGACTTTAGGATTGTACCTGTTAGTTGCACAAATCTGGGCCAGGACCCAGTAATGGGTTGCAGACCTCCTTCCAAGGGCCTTGGGGATAGAGGCTATAAAAGCCAGAAAAAGCCTCTCTTACTTATTTACCTATTTTTTCATCCCTCCCCACCCCCCCTTTGTGGCTTTTGCATCCTGTCTGCTCTCTGTGTCCATTTGCTATGTGCTCTTCTGTGTTTTTGCTTGTCTCCCTTTACCCAGGGCCTCCCATATGGTAGGCGGGAACCCAACTGATTGAGACACAGCCGCTTCCCCCTTATTTATTTACTTTTAAAAAATATATATATATTTATTTATTTCCCTCCCTCCACCCCACCCTGGTTGTCTGTTCTCTGTGTCTATTTGCTGCATCGTCTTTGTCCGCTTCTGTTGTTGTCAGCGGCACGGGAATCTGTGTTTCTTTTTGTTGTGTCTTGTTGTGTCAGCTCTCTGTGTGTGTGGTGCCATTCCTGGGCAGGCTACACTTTCTTTCGCACTGGGCAGCTCTCCTTATGGGGCGCACTCCTTGCGCGTGGGGCTCCCCTACGCGGGGACACCCCTGCATGGCAGGGCACTCCTTGTGCGCATCAGCACTGTGTGTGGGCCAGCTGCACATGGGTCAAGGAGGCCCAGGGTTTGAACCGCGGACCTCCCTTGTGGCAGACGGACGCCCTAACCACTGGGCCAAGTCCGCCACCCCTTATTTACTTTTCATTCCTCATATCATGCATTTCCATGATTGGCCAGCAAATAGAGGTCATCTTTTTTATAGCAAATTTTTATTTATTTATTTATTTATTTATTTATTTATTTATTTAAGAGATGGAGCTCTTTGACAGGCCTCTCAATTCAAAGTCTGGTTGGAGTGTGTTCACTGCAACAAAGACTGGATCAATGTGACAGAGTACTGCCTGGAGTCTAAGGGCCTAGCAATTCAAACTTTCTCAGAGACTGTTCTCCAACCATTGCTGTAAGCCCCCTTCCTTTTCCCAAGTAGGAAATAATTCCACTGTCCTCTGCGTCCTCACCAACTAGTTCTGGTCATTAGGGAGGATGAATGAGTTAGAACTGCACGCATATCCAGGCACAGGGTTCTAAGTCCACAGAGACCCAGGGCTGAACATGAGCTGCTGAGTGCTGAGGAGTGCTGTACACAAAAGACCCATCAGGATGTACTAGAAAAAAACCCATATAGCTTAAACATTAAGGCATTGTACTGTACCTTGTAATATTAGAAAAATTCAATATGCCTCTTACTCATCTGTCAGGAGGCACACATCTACAGATTTAACATTAACCAGATTTAGCTCCACCAAAAATGTATAACTATGCACTTTCTCATCTTAACTTACATCCATCATTTACCGTAGCTTCACATTCATTGTTATCTATACATTCACATCCGTATCAACGCCCCGTCCTTAACATCCCAGGATTACCAGACCCCAGGTACTGTGTATACTTTAAGATTAAAGCAAAAACTAATTTTTCCAGACCTTCCTTAGGAATGTCACCCTGATAATTTTTTTTTTAACTGGCATTAAATCTGTGAGAAAAACCTTTAATGGGGCGACTGATTTGAGATTGTACATCTCCAGTCTCCTACTGGTGAATAAATCCTCTTTCCTTCTTAGCTTAGTTTTTTTGTGTCTCTCTCTTCTACTGACCAAGCAAACAAACCCAACTGAAGACCACCCTGGCCCCTCTTCAAGGGGGTGGAAAAATGAGAAAGATGGCCATAGAAAGACTGGTAAGAACTGTGACCAATCCAGTTTCAGATGGCTGGATCAGCTAAAGACAAACGGACTTTTCTGAAGTGGACCCCCCTTTTCAGATTGACCCCACCTGGCTCCCTGGTATGCAATACCCTAAGGTGAGGAAAGCCTCAGAGAGAGAGAGAGAAAAAGGGGGGCAGCAGCATTGAAATGAACTGTTATAAGCTATGATGGGAGCCAGAACTGAAAAGCATAATAAAAATGGGGAAAATGGGTCACTGAGTGAGGGAGAGAATTTAAACATATTTTTAGGAGTTGGGGAAAAAAGTCTGCACAAAAACAGAACAGATTAAGATTCCCAGAAAAAGAAATGAGAAAAGGAAACAACTGTACTGGGGAAGCAGATTTGGCTCAATTGACAGAGTGTCCGCCTACCACATGGGGGGTCCAGTGTTCAAAACCAGGGCCTCTTGACCCATGTGGTGAGCTGGCCCATGCGCAGCGCTGATGCATGCAAGGAGTACTGTGCCACGCAGGGGTGTCCCCTGCATAGGGGAACCCCACATACAAGGAATGAGCCCTGCAAGGAGAGCCACCCTGCGTGAAAAAAACAGCCTGCCCAAGAGTGGCACCACACACACGGAGAGCTGACGCAGCAAGATGGTACAACAAAAAGAGACAGATTCCCGGGAAGCAGACTTGGCCCAATGGACAGAGCATCCGCCTACCACATGGGAGGTCCATGGTTCAAACCCCGGGCCTCCTTGACCCATGTGGAGCTGGCCCATGCGCAGTGCTGATGTGCGCAAGGAGTGCCGTGCCATGCAGTGGTGCCCCCCACATAGGGGAGCCCCACGTGCAAGGAGTGCACCCCATAAGGAGAGCCGCCCAGCATGAAAGAAAGTTCAGCCTGCCTAAAAATGGTGCTGCAAACACAGAGAGCTGACACAGCAAGATGATGCAACAAAAAGAAACACAGATTCCCGTGCCACTGACAACAACAGAAGCGGACAAAAAAGAACATGCAGCAAATGGACATGGAGAACAGACAACTGGGAGGAGGAAGGGAAGAGAAATAAATGAAAATAAATCTTTTTAAAATTAAAAAAAAAAGATTCCCAGTGCCACTGACAAGAATGCAAGTGGACACAGAAGAACACAAAGTGAATGCACATAGAGAGCAGACACCAGGGCAGGAGGAGGGGAAAGATAGGTGGGTAGGGGAGAGAAATAAATAAATAAATCTTTTTTTAAAAAATTGCACTGCATATCCAGGACAAGAATCAGATAAAGAAGAGCTGAGAAAATCTGAACAGTTAAGCACAGGCTATTCTAAAAGTCAAGGATTAATATCATATAAGATGTCAAGTCTACCCAAACTGATTTACAGATTCAGCACAATCTCAATCAAATTCTAACAGCCTACTTTGGTGGAAATGGTGAAGCCAATTATCAAATTTATCTTGGAAGGGTAAGGTGCCCTGAATATCCAAAAACATCTTGAAAAAAAGAACGAAATTGAAGGACTCACACTTCCTGATTTTAAAGCTTACTACAAAGCTACAGTGGTCAAAACAACATGGTGCTGGCACAAGGATAGATATATCAACCAATGGAATCTAATTGAGAGTTCAGAAATAGACCCTCACACTTATAGCCAACTGAATTTTTTTTTCCTCAATAAACATTTACTCAACCAATTGATTTTTTTAAAATTAAAAAAATGTATGTTTAGATTACACAAATGTTGCATAAAAAATATAGGGGATTCCCCTATGCCCCACTCCCCACACCACCCACATTTAC
This sequence comes from Dasypus novemcinctus, assembly GCF_030445035.2. Taxonomy (NCBI): domain Eukaryota; kingdom Metazoa; phylum Chordata; class Mammalia; order Cingulata; family Dasypodidae; genus Dasypus; species Dasypus novemcinctus. The sequence continues at coordinate 104,302,034 of NC_080682.1, read as the reverse complement.
CCACATTAACAACACTCTTCATTAGTGTGGTGATTCATTGCAATTGAGGAACACATTTTGGAGAACTGCCACTAAGCATGGATTATAGTTTACACTCCCACACAATTCTGTAGGTTATGGCAGGATATATAATGGCAATATGTATACATTGCAGTGTCACTCAAGGTAATTCCCAAGTCCTGAAAATGCCCCTGTATTACATCTGTTTTCCCTCTCCCTGACCTCAGAACCACCAGTGGCCACTGCCTCCACATTAATGATTTATGTTCTTCCATTGCTAGAATCATGATAAATCTGTAGTAGAATACCAGTAAGTCCACTCTAGTCCATAGTTCATTCCCCACTCCTGGGGTTCCTGAGATGGTGATGTCCACTCCCCCTCTAATTGAGAAGGGGCTTTGATCCCATATGGCTGATGGATGGGACTTTCTTGCTTACAGTTGTAGACTCTCTTGGTTCCTTTGTGTGGTGCTTGCCCATCCTCACCTCCTTGTTAGTTGTCCTGGGTTAATCCAATGAACTAGAGAGTAGTGTTGCACCTCCGCTGAGGCTCAGGGCCCATCTGGCACATGGACAGTCCAGACATTCAGGTCCCTTGGATGTACACCTACTAACTCTAACATCAACTATAGGTTCATATAAAAGGGACAGAAGAGCATGTGTAGAAACATCACATCTGAGTCCAACTCTGTCACACTCAGGGGCACAAACTCCAAAGTAGGGACCACTGGCAAGGCACCAATTTCCAGAACTATCTGCCATGACTGTAGGACCTGGGTGTCTTCAGAGCCCTCAAGAGCCCCACTATTTGACTGTTTATGAGATCCTGCTGAGATGTGCATAAGCGTTACCTCTCTGATGACCTGACTCCACTTTGAAGTCTCTTAGCCTTACAAACCCATTTCTCTTTACCTTTTTCCCCTTTTATTTAAGTTTTTTTTTCTAGTTGCATCACCAGCCAGTGCTTGGTATTAATCCCTTAGTGTCAGGGAGGCTCATTCCTGGGAGTCATGCTCTATGCTGGGGGACAGGAATGCATTTATATGCTGAGTTTGTCTTAGAGAGAGGCCACATTTAAGCAACATGAAGACTCTCAGAAGGTAACTCTTAGGCACCCTACAACACTAGGCTAAGTTGCAATTTCAAATTGGTGAATTTACTCTGATGGTCAATTTCTCTCTCATGCCTAGTGGTTTTGTTTCACAGCTCTTCTTTGATTTCTAGTTCAATTTATTCTAAGTCTTTAAAATTACCCAGCTTGTAAGTTATCAAAATAGGGCCAGGGTCTCACTAATGGGGTGTAGATCTGATCCAAGGTGTCTGGAATGAGAGATGCCCAAATGCACTTTTTTCTCTCCTTGCAGTTCTCCATTGAAACCTAGCTACCAACCATGGTCAATGGTTTACACTATGGCCCACATTCTGAACCACACACTTTCTCAATTCTTGGTGAAATTCAACATGGCCTGTATCATCTCCACAAGACCATGCAGAACACCTACATCACCCCCAAACTGGAATTGGGGGGAGGGTTGGGGGAGGGAGCAGGTGAACACTGGGGATTGGTGGGTATGTGGTTGAAACTACAATGTTGGGAATGCTTTTTTGGCAATAGGGCAAAACTGGTTTAGGACATTGGATATGGGGGGTATTCAGGACAAGGTGTACCTGGGGCAAGCTTCTAAGGAGTGAGTGTTCACCTTGACAGAGTGTGTTACATCAGTGGGTGGAGACCCACATAATGAGTGGGAAGGTGTTGGACTCCCATCCTGGGGAGGCCTGCTATGTTCTCAAATAGTGGGGTGAGAGTCTCTTGAGAGCATGGGTGGTTCCCAATAGGGGAGACCAATGTGTCAAGCCCTCAGTGTTATTGCAAGTAACTATGAATTTGGTCCTGCAAAGAGTGAAGCCTGGTTGTTGCTGTGGGTCCTGATGGGAGAGGGAGGGAGGAATAGAATGGATGGAGCAATTGATTTTTGACATGGCTGACAAGTCCACACAATTGGGAAAGAATAGCCTCTTCAGCAAATGGTTTTGGGAGAATTGTATATCCATATGCAAAAGAGTGAAAGAGGACCCCTTATATAAAAATAAACTCAAAATGGATCAAAGACCTTAATATAAGAGTCAGGACTATAAAACTCCTAGAAGAAAATGTAGGGAAGCATCTTCAGCATCTTGTTAGGCAATGGTTTTTAGACTTTACACCCAAAGCACAAGCAACAAAAGAAAAAATGGACAAATGGGACCTCATCAAAATTAAAAACTTTTGTGCATCAAAGGACTTTGTCATGAAAGTGAAGAGACAGCCTACTCAATGGGATAAAATATTTGGAAACCACATATCCGATAAGGTTTTAGTATCCAGACTATAGAAAAAAAATCCTACAACTCAACAATAAAAAGACAAGCAACTCAATTTAAAAATGGGTAAAAGACTTGAATAGACATTTCTCCAAAGAGGATATATAAAAGGCTTCATATATATATATATATATATATATCTGTAAACCTACATATATATATATATATCTGTATATATATATCTCTGTGTGTGTATATATATATATCTGTAAACCTACAACTTCTCTCATTAAAAAGATAAAAATAATTTTTAAAACATTGTGCTAAGTGAAAGAAACCAAACAGAAAGTACTACATATTGTATGATTCCATTTGTATAAAATGTGAATGTAAGTAAATCTATAGAGACAGAAATAGATCAGTGATTTTTATAGGACTTCAGAAGGATAGAGAGATTGAGAGGTGACTGCTAAGGGATATGAGGTTTTTCTTTTTGGAAAATGTTCTAATCGATTGTGGTAATGAGTGCACAACTGCGATTATACTAAAAGCCATTGATTGTAACTTTGGATGGATTGTATGATATGAGAATATATCTCAATAGAACTGCTTTTAGAAATATAAAGGAGAGATTTAAGATATTCCCAGATAAACAAAAGCTAAGGGAGTTCATTACCACTAGATTGGCCTTGCAAGAGACGCTAAAGAGAATTTTGTAGATTGAAGGAACGGACAATAGACTATAAATCAAAGCTGCATGAAGAAATAAAGCCCTCCAGTAAGGTTAACATAAATATTATATAGATGCCAGTACTACTCTATTTTTGTCTTGTAATTCTACTATTTACTTCCTAAAGGATCTAAAAGAAAAATGCATAAAATGGAATGATAAATCAGTGGTTTTGGACTCATAATATATAAACATGTAATTTGTGACAAGAACTACATGAAGTTGGGGGACACAGTGGTATAGGAACATAATGTATGTATACTGTTGAAGTTAAGTTGATATCAAAGCAAGTAAGATTGTTAAAGATTTAGGATATTAAATTTAAGCCCCAGGGTAACTACAAAGAACATATCAGAGAATATGCAAGGTCATAGAAACAGAAATTACAATTCAGGTTGCCAGGGGCAAGAGGATAAGGGGAAGGGAGAATTAATGCATAATGGGTATAGAGCTTCTGTGTGGGGAGATGGAAAAGTTTTAGTAATGGAAGATGGTGAGGTTACTGCAATATTGTGAATGTGATTAATGCCATTAAATGGTATTCTCGGAAGTGACTGAGATGGGAAAGTTATGCTATATTACTGTAGCAGTTTGACATAGTTGTGAATTCCAAAAATAGATACTGGATTATGTTCATAACCTGGTCTGTACCTGGGCATGATTGAGTTATGATTGGGGCTTTGATTGGGCCACATCATTAGGGTGTGGAGTCCCCACCCACCAAGGGGTTTTGATGTTGGAGTTTGATGCTGAAGTCTTAAGCTGGAGCCTCAGGAAGTCAGCATGTAGAGGAAAGAGAAGCAAGCCCTGCAAAGAGAGGACCTGAGCCAGGAGAAGAACACAGAGGAACAGAGACAGCTCTTTAGACATGGCAGAAACCACAGAGAGACAGAGCCATTCACCTGATAGTCTACAGCTGACCTTGTGGAGAGAGGCAAAGTCTAGAGAGCCTTATAGTCTACAGCTGACCTGGTGGAGAAAACAGAGGAGCTGAACCCAGAGGAACCCAGGAAGCCTGAACCCTCACAGACACTGGCAGCCATCTTGCTCCAACACATGAAAATAAACTTTGATGAGGTAAGTAACTTATGCTTATGGCCTGGTATCCGTAAGCTCCTACCCCTAATAAATACCCTTTATAAAAACCAACCAATTTTTGGTATTTTGCATCAACACCCCTTTGGATGACTAATACAATTACCATGTTAAAAAACATAAAAGAAAGAAGAAGAACAGGAAGACAAAGGAAAAAGCAACTGAAGACACAATGGCAATTAAAAGCAATACATGATCCTGGATGAGATCTAGGAAGGGAGGAGAGACGGCTCAAAGGGATATTATTGGTACATATTTTAAAATTGGAAAGTAGACTATAATATTTATATCAATGTTAAGTTTCTTGAACTTGATAACTGCACTTAAGATGCTTACGTAAGTGAATATACTTGTTCTTAGGAAATGTACATGGCAGTATTAACTGTTCAGGGAGTACGATGTATACAGCCTACCCTGAAGTGTTCAGAAAATAGATGTATGGATAGATAGATAAAATGACATGGTAAATGTGACAAAATGTTGAAATTGTGGATCTGGTTATCTGGGGGAATAGAGGTATGATGTAATTCTTTGTATAAGGTTTTTAATATTTTGTAACTTTCCTCTAAGTTTGGGAGTATTTCAAAATAAAAAGTTAAAAAAAAAAAGACTGACCTTACTAAATATTGGTGAAATTGGAGAGTGTGGTGGTTTGAAGTTGTAACTCAGAAAAACATGTTCTTAAATCTAATTTATTCCTGTGGATGTAAACCTATTGTTAGCAGGGTCTTTTGATGAGGTTACTCCAGTTAGCGTGGGACCCACCTCAATCACAATGGATCTTAATCTTACTGGAGTACTTTATAAACAGGATGAATACAGAGAAAGAGAGTGAGAGAGAAAGCCAGATAAACAAGAAGCTGAAGGTAATGAAACCTGGACAAGAAGGGAGAGACTAGCAGACGCCACCATGTGCCTTGCGTGTGACAGAGGAACCCCATATTGCTGACAGCTGGGCTTCAAGATGAAAGCATGGCCTTGATGATGTCTTGATTTGGACATTTTCAAAGCCTCAAACTGTTAAGCTAATAAATTCCCATTGTTTTAAGCCATCCCATTTCATGGTATCTGCTGTTGCAAATACCAACAATGTGGAAACAGCTATGGAATTGGGTAATGGTTAGAGGCTGGAAGAATTGTGCAGTGCTTGATAGAAAAAGCCTAGATAGATTTGAAGAGATGGTTGGTAGAAACATGGAGCTAAAGGTACTTCTGATCAGAACTTAGACAGAAATGATGAATGTGCAATAGGAAACTGGAGGAAAAGCAATCATGGCAGAGAACTTGGGGAAATTAAGTTCTGCTGTCAGATGGAAGGCAGAACTTGAAAGTGATGAACTTGGATATTTGACTGAGGAGATTTCCAAGCAAAATGTGAAAAGTACAACCTGGTTTCTCCTTACAGTTTATTGTAAAATGTGAGAGGAAAGGGATAAGCTGAGAACTGAACTGGGCACAAAAACAACCCAGAAATTGATGGTTTGGAAAATTCTAAGCTTCCGGAAAGTGAGTCCCCAGAGAATAGTGTTCCATGTGAGGGTTTAACTGGACATAGAACCACTCAGCCATTTCAGTGCAAGTCAGTATTGAAAATGCAGTTATCCAGAAAGTATCTGTGGAAAGTTCTTTTGTCTGATGGTTTGGACCTCTGCGTACTACATGCAAAACCAACAAGCTTCTTATGAAATCTGTATGAATGGAACCACTGCCACCCTGGACTAAAAGTGACAGAAAAGGGACATATTGAAGGGAAAAAAATCACTTTGGGGACAGGACCATGGAAGCTGAGGTCTGGATTGAAGACATCATCTCAGGCCAAGAGAGCAGACCCACCCGTACGTGTGGAAAGAGTGAGTGTGCCCAGCATGGAGAGGACAGGCCTTCCACCCCATTGTTCAAGAAGAATGCTAACATCCCAATTTTCTCAGATGCCTGGGGGATTGTGGAGAGTCTGGCCACCACCCAGATGCTTGATGAGTGTGGAGACTTCACCCTAGTGTTCAAGGAGATCATGGTCACTGTGCAAGCACTTGGAAGGCTTGTTGCTGCTGCTCCATCAGGTATAGAGGACAAAACATCATTATAGATAACGCTAAGACCTTGAAATCTGATGATATCTAAGGGAGTACAGCTTGCAGGATTTTGGAATTGTTTCAGACCCTGTTTTCCTTCTAATTTCTCCCTATGGGAATGGGAATGTTTTTCCTATGCTTGTTCCTCCTTTGTATATTGGAAGCACATAATTTATTCTCTAGGTTTCACAGGCCCACAGACAGAGGGGAATTGTGCCTCAGGATAGAACACAACTATAACTGATTTTGATTAGACTTTGTACTTAGCATTGTTACTGAATACTTAAGACTTTTGGGATATCGTAATGGTATGAATGTATTTTGCATGTAGAAATAGCATGTCTTTTCTGCGGTCCAGAGGGTGGAGTGTGGTGGTTTGAAGCTGTATTTACCCCAGAAAAACATGTTAAATAATTAAATAAATGAACCCTTATTATTTAAAAAATCTAGTCCATTCCTATGGATGTAAACCCATTGTAAGAAGGGCCATTTGATGAGGTTACTTCAGTTAGGGTGTGACCCATCTCAACCAGGATCTTCTTATTGAAGTCCTTTATAAATTGGATAAATATAAAGAGAAGGAGAAAGCCACAGCAGCAAAAGCCTGAAAGCAGTGAAACCTGGAAGGGAAGGGAGAGACCTTTCCTTCCATGCGATGCCATGTGCATTTCCATGTGATTGAGGAGCCAAGAATTGTCAGCAGCCAACCCCAAAATGCCACAATCTTAGGGAAGAAAGCATAACTTTGCTGATGCCTGGATTTTGGAAATTCTTACAGCCTCAAACTAAGCGAATACATTCTAATTGTTTTAAGCCAATCCATTTTTAAATTCTCCCCCCGCCCCCCAGGATGGCTCCCTCATCTGTTTGCTCAGTTTTGCTCATTGTTTTTGCTTGTTGTGTGCTTGTTTTTTGTTCATTGTCTGCTTTTTTCTGTTTGTTTTTTCTTTAGGAAGCACCTGGGACATCCCATGTGGACTGTGGGTGCTCAACTGCTTGAGCTACCTCTGCACCCTGCTCATTTTGCTTGTTGTCTGCACTTGTCTGCTCACTGTTTTTTCTTGTCTGCACATTGTTTTTATTACATATATTCTCATTGTTTGTCTTCTTTAGGAAGCACTGGGAACTGAACCCAGGACTTCTCATGTGGGAGGCAGGTTCTCAATAGCTTGAGCCACACTTACTCCCATAAGTCAATCCATTTTATGGAATCAAAGCAGCCTAGGAAATTAAAGGAAGGAACAACTGGAACTCTCAAGACTCCTAGGGTGAGAATCTGGAAAACAGTTTGGCATTTTCTCAAAATGTTAAACATACCCCTATCATATGATCAAGCCATTCTACTCTTAAGTATTTACTCACACTAAATGGAAGCATGTCCATAGAAAGAACATTGTATACAAATGTCCATAGCAGCTTTAGTTGTATTAGCCAAGAAATGGAAGCAACCCAAATATCCATCAAAAGATGAATGTATAAAGAAATGGTAAATTCGTTCTGTGGAATACTAGTCTGCAATAAAAGGGAATGAACTACTGATACCCACAACAACATGAATGAATCTCAAAATAATTGCCCTTAGTGAAAAAAGTCAGAGAAAAAAAACAGAACGTATTTTATGATTCTATTGATATAAAATTCCATCACATGCCAACTAATCTATAGTGACAGAAGGCAGATCAGTGGTTGCCTGGGGATGGAAAGATCCAAGCAATGGTGGGAAGAAATATTACAAGTGAACATGGAAAAACTTTTGGAGGTGATGCATATGTTTATCAGCTTGATTTGATTGTTGTTTCATAGACTTATATGTGTCAAACATTACCAAGTTATACACTGTAAATATGAAATTTATCATATAGCAATTATACTTCAATAGTTTTAAAGCAATATAAAATTAATTAATAATGGAGGGGAAATTTAATAATAAATTCATCCAAAATTCATGCATAGGGTTTATCTCTCCATTTATTTAGACCTTCCTTAAATTTTTCTTAGTTTAGTAATTTTCACTGTAGAGATCTTGCATCTCTTTTGTAAACTTATTCCTAAGTTTACGGTTTTTATAATGCTACTTAAAGGAATTGCTATTTTATTTGTTTTTGTTTTATTTTCATTTTCCAGTTCTTTCCTGCTGTTATAAAGACAAAAAATTGATTGTTGCATATTGACTTGAATTTGTTTAACTCATTTATTCTGTTTTTCGATAATTGCTTCAAGATTTTACATCAACAGCCATAACATCTGTAGATAGATTTTTACATAAACAATCATGTCATCTGCATATAGGGCCAGTTTTACCTTTTCTTAACCTTATGTTTTTATTCCTTTTCTTGCCTTTTTTTTAAAGATTTTTTATTTATTTCTCTCCCCTTCCTCCCCTCCCCCCATTGTCTGCTCTCTGTGTCCATTTGCTGTGTGTTCTTCTGTGTCCACTTGCATTCTTGTCAGTGGCACTGGGAATCTGTGTCTCTTTTTGTTGTGTCATCTTGCTGTGTCAGCTCTCTGTGGCACCACTCCTGGGCAGGCTGCACTTTTTTTGGCATGGGGTAGCTCTCCTTACGGGGTGCACTCCTTGCACATGGGGCTCCCTACATGGCGGACACTGCTGCATGGCATGGCACTCCTTAGGCTCATCAGCACTGTGCGTGGGCCAGCTCACCACATGGGTCAGGAGGCCGGGGGTTTGAACCCTGGACCTCCCATATGGTAGGCAGATGCCTTATCAGTTGAGCCAAATCTGCTTTTCTTTTATTGCCTTTTTAAAAGTACTTTAATGAAATACACTTTAGATAACACACGATTCACCCATTTAAAGTGTTCAATTTTATGTTTTTTAGTGTACTTACAGAGTTGTGCATCACCATAATTTTAGAATATTTGCATTACTGCACAAGGAAACCCTCTACCCTTTAGGAGTCTCTCCCTATTTACCCCTAATCCAATCCCCAGCCTTAGGCAACCATTAATTTACTTTCTGTCATTATCAATTTGCCTATTCTAGATATTACATATGAATGGAATCATGCAATATGTGATATTTCAAGACTGCCTTCTTTCACTTAACATGTTTCCAGGGCTCATCCATTTTCTAGCATTTATTAATATATTTATCAATATATTTTTTCTTTTAGGAGGTACTGGGGATTGGACCTGGGACCTTGTACATGAGAAGCAGGCACTCAACCACTAAACTACACCTGCTTCCCATCATTCTTTTTTAATGGATGGATATGCCACATTTTATTTATGCACTTTTGGGCTATTATTAATTCTGCTGCTATATGAAAAAAAAAATTTTTTTTTTGTGAATATATGTTTTTAGTTGTATTTTTATATACCCCAGTTTATTTTTATTTATATCCGAATGAATTTGAGTTTACAGTTATCTCAAAGTACACAGAAGTTACTTAGAGTCTCTTCTAAATAAAATACTGATAGGGAAGTGGATGTGGCTCAAGTGATATGGCTTCTGCCTACCATATGGGAGGACCCGGGTTTGATCCCTGGGGCCTCCTGGTGAAAAAGAAGAGAAAGCGTGCCAGTGTGGCGAGCCAGTGCCCATGTGGTGAGCCAATGCCTGCACAAGTGAGTCATGCAGCAAGATGATAATGCAACAAAAAAGGGAGACGAAGGGGAGAGTCAAGGTGAAGTGCAGCAGAAACCAGGAACTGAGGTGGCACAGCTAACAGGGAACCAATGTCCACATCAGAGGTTTCCAGGATCAAATTCCGGTGAATCCTAGAGGAGAAAAAATAAGAAGAGAAGACCAAAAGAGAAATAGTTACAGAAGATAACACAGCAAATGGATACAAACAGCAAAAACAGCAGGGCAGGGGGGAGAGGAAGAGGGGGATAAATAAATATATTTTTAAAAAACACTGATAAAAGTATACCTAACATTATTTAAGGACTTCAACATAATAGGATTCTCTTTCTCCAGCTAAATTACTTTTTCTAATCTAAGCCAATATATATTTGACATTTGGGTCATATGTACATGTAAATACAAATCCATTTGTCAAAGTGAGTATAAGATAAAACAGCATTCAATGTCCTTTCTGGATAGAGTTACATTTTTGGAGAAAATGTGGCCCAAATGGGAGCAAAACAGCTGACTTTCTTATGAAGTAGACTAAATAAACACAAAAATTAAGAATAACCAAAGATGCTAAAGATTAAATCTATAAATCATTCTCTCTTTCCTATCCTTTTTTTTTTTTTAGAGGTCCCGGGACCAGAGATTAAACCCAGGACTTCATATGTGGGAAATCAGTGCTCAACCACTGAGCTACACTGCCTCCCCTCTTTCCTATCCTTTTAATATACAAATATGCACTATAGTTGTGTGTGAATTACTTCCAGTCAAGACTGTGAACTTCTATGATGAGGGATATGTAATTCAATAAAATGCCTTGAGGTAAAGAGAGATCATATAGGTGAATAAAGATCATCTGTCCATCAAGTTATCCATTATCAACTTACTGAAGAGGTAGATTATTTAGAAGTCAATGGGCTCAGATATAGGGCCTTAAAGTGATGTTTTATTTCATTATTTATTAAGATCATAATTAAGCATATTAGAGTACTAGCTGTCACTGGATTAGTACCTCAAGGTTAAACACTGAAAAGAAATTACTGTGTTATTTAATAAAACACACACAAAACATTATGTTTTGTGGTTCTTCTATTTGTTCCACTACTTTTGTAATTGGCACAAGATAAGAGGTCCAACTTATTTTAAAACATTTAGTGTACCCAATACTGTCTGAATCAAAGATTTTTATTAATCCTTCTTCCAAACACAACACTGATTTCCATTACAATTATTTAAGATGAGAAATAGTAAGTCAACTGAAAAAAAAAAAACAGTTATGAAACATTACTTTAACACTGATTGATTGAGAAATCTAGAACATCATTGTAGAGATGTTAATCATAGTTGGCCTTCAGCAATGAAGGAGCTTTACTGTGACTTCTCCAAAAATGCTTTGCAGCACCTAACACACTGCTGGTACACAGTCTCAAAGGCAGAGTCATTCCCATAATAGGGATCTTCAATAATAAGTTGTTTTTGTGGATTAAAGCTTCTAAGTAGTTCAATTTTAGCTTTGCAGTTTTTAACTTGATTACCTTTGTTATTCAAATCTCTCAGGGGAGAGGAAGTGACTCAAGCTATTGAGTGCCCACCTCCCACATGGGAGGACCCGGGTTCAGTTCCCAGTGCCTCCTGAATAAACAAGAGCAAACAAGCAAAACAAATGAAAAAAACCAACTCAGGGGAGCCGATGAGGCCCAGTGGTTGAGCACTGGCTTTCCACATATGAGACCCATGCTCAATCCTGGCCCTCAGTACCTCAAAACAAAACAAAATAAATTTTAAAATATCTCAGATTATTTTCATCTATACATAGTATATAATCAAATGTGGCAAAATCTTCTCTGGTAACCTGCTGGGCAACATAACTCAAAAATACCATGCTTCTTCATGCAGTTTTGCCCTCGATAACAGGAGTGTTTCCTGTCTCACATGTGATATTGCAGCACTCTCCATCTTCCAATTATCTGAACTATTTTGATCAGTTATACGTTTTCTGAAAACTTTCTGCAAAGGGTGATAGACAAATGTTACCCAGAAATACAAACAGCACCAGCCAGGATGCCTGCTCTGCCATCTTCTCAGGTGCAAAAAAGTGGCACGGAGTCTGGATATATGTTTTTATTTCTCTTGGATATCTGCTTAGGAGTGGAATTTCTGGGTCATATGGTAACCCTGTTTTTCTTTTGTTCCATTTTTTAAAACTTTTAAAAAAAGATTTATTTATTTATTTGTCCCCCACCCGTTGTCTGCTCTCTGTGTCCATTCGCCGTGTGTTCTTCTGTGTCTGCATGTATTCTCATTAGGCAGCTCTGGGAACGGATCCTGGGACCTTCTGGAGTGGGAGAGATGCAGTCCTTCTCTTGTACCATCTCAGCTCCCTGATCTGCTGTGTCTCTTATTGTCTCTCCTCTGTATCTCTTTTTTGTTGTGTCATCTTGCTGTGTCAGGTCTCTGTGTGGGCCAGCACTCCTACACAGGGCAGCACTCCCATGGGCTAGTCTGCCACACAGGCCAGCTTGCATTCACCAGGAGGCCCTGGGCATTGAACCCTGGACCTCCTATATGGTAGATGGGAGCCCAATTGCTTGAGCCACATCCACATCCCTGACTTTTTTTTTTAAAACTGTTTTAAGGTTTAGAGAAAATTTGAGAAGATAGCATCAGGTTCCCATATACCCTGAAACCAGTTTCCCTACTATTAACTCCTTAACTTTAGTGTGCTACATTTGTTAACAATCAATGAACCAGTATTGATATTACTATGACCTAAAGTCCATACTTGATTTAGATTTCCTTAGTTTTTACCTAATGTCCTTTTTCCTGTTCCAGGATACCACACTCCACACAGTTTTCACTTCTCTTTAGGCTTCTCTTGCCTGCGACAGTTTCTCAGTCTTGTTTTTTATGGCCTTGACAGTTTTGAGTAGAACTGGTTAAGTATTTTGTAGATTCCTTTCTATTGGAATCTGATGTTTTTCTCATGATTAAACTAAGATTATAGGTTTCGGGGGAAAAGTTCGATTTTCATTACCTCACATAAAGGATACCTGCAATCAACATGACTTACCCCTGTTTATGCTGATCTTGATCATCTGGCTGAGGTAGAGTTTGTGAGGTTTTTCCACTATAAAGTTACTCTTTGTCCTCCTTTCCATACTATATTCTTTGGAAGGAAGTCACTGTGGGCAGCCCACACTTAAGGAGTGGGGACATCTCTTCTCCCCATTTATCTTTTTCAATAACATATATCAGGATGCATTCATGGAAATTTATTTTGTGTTTTGGGTTATAACCCAATACTACTTTATTTTGTTGATCTAATTGTTTCAGCTTTGACCATTGGGAGCTCTTTCAGTTTGGCTCTTGTGCCTCTTGGACATGCTCCCATCCATGTAGGTTTTTGTTTTGTTTTGTTTTCTTAGCACTTCCTTCCTTTTTGGCTCTACAGAATGTTCCAGACTCATCTGTGTATTTCCTCACCCAGATATAGAATCAGTCATTTCTCCAGAGAGCCCTGGTTCCTTCATAGGAGCATGTTATTAGAAATCAAGGTGTGGGTGCTAAGTGTGCTCTTTGTTACTGGGTCGTTGTTTCTTTTAGGTCCTCTCAGCTGATAGAGTAAGGAAATACATGTATGTGTACTAACGTGTATATACACATATCTATAAGTATTTCTCTATGTAGCCATCTGTTTCCCTCTTAAGGTCAATATGAGTTCATACTGATGCTTCCAACTCTAATTATTTCTTCTTCCCCTTACTTATCTAAAATTCCCACTCCAACAGTGAGAAATCTGGCTCCTATCATCCACCAGCCATTTACTTAATCATTCATTTCTAGTATACATGAATATCAATGCCAGAATTGTTTTTTTTAAGATTTATTTTTATTTATTTCTCTCCCCTTACCCCTGTTGTCTGCTCTCTGTCCATTCGCTGTGTGTTCTTCTGTGACGGCTTGCATTCTTGTCATGTGGTATCAGGAAACTGTTGCTTTTGTTGTTGTTGTTGCATCATCTTGCTGCATCAGCTCTCTGTGTGTGCGGCGCCATTCCTGTGCGGGCTGCACTTTTTTGCACAGGGCAGCTCTCCTTGCAGGGCGCACTCCTGACATGTGGGGCATCCCTACATGGGGGACACCCTTGCGTGGCAAGGCACTCCTTGCACGTGGCAGCACTGTGCATGGGTCAGCTCACCACATGGGTCAGGAGGCCCTGGGTATCGAACCGTGGACCCTCCATATGGTAGGCAGACACTCTATCATTTGAGCCACAACCACTTCCCTGGATATACTTTTTAGTAGTCAGTGTCTAATAATGAACAAGCAATCCGTTATGTTCTATATAGCTGTATTAAATGATTTCTAAGTTTAAAAGATGTCATTCCCATCATTTTTCATGTTGGCATTCAAAATCAAAAAGCAAAGATAATGCATGTGAGATACAAAATGATTTGCAAGATGCAAAATGTAGTAGCTTATGAATGTAAAGTAGATTCCAGTTATGAAAATGGTTACTGTGGTAACCATTTTTAATCACTCTCCCTTCCTTCCTACATACTCTCTCAGCACACTAAGACACACACACCCCATATCAACAAACACATTTATTTCTGTACCCTGAAACAGATTTTTTTTAACTTTACAACAGAAATCAATAATATTGTCTCTCAGTTTTTGAGGCTACAAGTCCAACATCAAGGCAATGGCGGGCTTGCTTTCTCCCAGAGTCTGTAGGATTCCCACAATCCTCTGAGAAGGTGATCTCTCTCTTTATTCTGCTCTTCTCTTTACTGTTGACTCTGGCTTCTTCTGACTTCTGGATTCTACTTCTGTGTCCAGTTTTCTTTGCTTGTAATGACTCCAGTCATGTGGATTAAGGTCACCCTGAATCAGTTTGACTTTGTTTAAGTAGGACCTTCCAAGATCCCATTCATAAACAAGTCCAGACTTATAACAACATCTTCAAAGGTCCTATATACAAATGGGAAAATGGGTATTTTGTATCTCTCAATTCAGGATATAATTTTTACAAGTTATTCTTAACGATCATAAAACAAGAAGCTATTAATACAAATTTTTATTTGCTAAGCTTAACAACTAAAATATCTATAGAAAAATTATTACAATGATATTGAAAGATACTTTTATTGCCTTTTTAAAAGACAAATGCGAATAAGAGTAACTTATCCAGAAAACTAATTTCCAAAACTGTTTTAAATAAATATCTAATACAGCCTCTTCCTATAAGAATCTCTAAGATGGGCAGTGTTAAAATGAAGCTTCTCATTTAGGAATTCCTAAAACTGATATATCCCTTTTAAAAAATAAGATTTTCTTATAAAGGATATTTAATACACACACATTTTCTTAAAATTTGTCCTGAAATAATCTATATCTTTAACACCCAAATTTTCTATGTATATTGAGTTCACTTAATTTAAAATTAATTAGAGAAGTGGATGTTGCTCAAGCAATTGAGTTCACACCTACCACATGGGAGGTCCCTGGTTCAGTTGCTGGTGCCTCCTGGAGAAGACGGCAAGCTGGCACGACAGGCAGGTGCACCACGCTGATGCAAGATGATGCAACAAGAGACACAAGGAGAAAAACATAACAAGACCCACAACAAAAGCAGCGAGTGGAGATTCCCGGTGCCTCCTGAAAGAAGACGAGCAAGACAGGGAGCTGACAAGACAGGCAGGCATGGCAAGCTGACGCAATAAGATGAAGCAACAAGAGACACTCAGAGGGAAATATAATGAGAGACACAACAAAGCAAGGAGTGGAGGTGGTTCAAGTAATTAGGTGCCTTCCTCCCGCATTGGAGGCCATGGGTTCGGTTCCCAGTGCCTCCCAAGAAACTCGGAAGATGAACAGACACAAGTGCAAAACAACGAGGAGGTGGGAAGAAATGAATAAATAAAATAAATCTTTTTTTTAATTAATGAAAAGATATATAAATGAGAAAAAGATAATAGGATTGGTTAGGGGGAAAAACTTTGTTTAGTAGTAATATTTTGACAGTGCTCTTTAATCATTAGTTAAAAAGGTTTAAAAACGATGCAGGTTATTGGTGGTAGGGTGAGATGTTACATATGTTTGTTTGAAGTTATATATGTTTGTTTTGTAAGTTTACAACTATTATACACTTATTGTTTATGTATGTTTATGTATGAGTGATATATATCAATAAATTTTAAAAAATAATGAAAAGAAATCTAGATACAATTCTAAGAAAACAATGCAGAAAGTAATTTTTTTACTTACAGAAAGGGTTTTACTGAAAAATGTAAATAACATGGTCAGAAATCTGACAAAACCTTTATCAGCACTGCAGATTTCAATAAACTTTATATAAAACAAAGGATGTTTTATGTGCAGCTACTAGATGAGTCTAAGAGCCAGACACTAAATAAAGCATTTGACATGGTAATAATTTCATTTTTATTATGCTAAATGTCAGGTCAAAAGTCAGTGGCACTCACATGCTAGAAGACTACTCAATTAGGGAAGCAGACGTGGCTCAACTGATAGAGCATCCATCTACCGTATCGAGGACCCAGTGTTCAAACCCAGGGCCTCCTGACGCATGTTGTAAGCTGGCCCATGTGCAGTGCTGTGGCGCACAAGGAGGGCCATGTCATGCAGGGGTGTCCCCGCGTAGGGGAGCCCCACGCACAAGGAGTGCACCCTGCAAGGAGAGCTGTCCCGCATGAAAAAAGTGCAGCTGGCCCAGGAGTGGCACTGCACACACGGAGAGCTGACGCAGCAAGACGACACAGCAAAAACAAAAAAAGAGACTCAGTTTCCCAAGTTTCTCAGTGCATCCGGATAATGCTAGCAGACACAGAAGAACACACAGCGAATGGACACAGAGAGCAGACAATGGGGGGCAGGTGGGAAGGGGAGAGAAATTAAAAAAAAAGAAAAAGAAAAAGAAGACTTCAATTATATCAAACACTGATTAAACAAATGTGATGGGACATTACTGCAACCAACTTTATGGTTTCTTTCAAGTATATGCAAATCTTTTAAACGGGCACATATGTAAGTATGCAAAAATGAAATTTAAATATTCAAATGATGGAAATGACTTTCAAGCATAAACTAGCCTGCCATTCAATTTTTAAAATAAAACCATTTATAATTATGTAATTAGAGTGATAGAGTGGAGCAGGTGTAGCTCAGTGATTGAGTGCCTGCTTTCTATATACAAGGTCCCAGGTTCAATACCTGGTATCTCCCAAAAAATAAAAAAACCTAGAGTGATACAGCAAAATAAGAATGTTTTTATTTCTTACGTAAATGCTTCAGTCAAAATTGCTTCAGAAATCAAGTATTTCTTTGACATTTCCCAAGAGATTTTAGTTAACTACAATTATGTTAGTCTTATATACCTACACATTGTTTAAAATATAAACTTTTCTTAATTTAAATGAAATATATAATTACAGATTTTTAACATGCTTCATACTGGAAACAATTTAAAGTGGTATGAACTATTTGCATATAGAAAATGTCACTGGAATTATGTAAAATGTTTTAACACTTAGAAGTGTCTAGCATAATGCTTAGAATGTATTAGGTACCTCATAAATGTTTGTTCACTCTTTGTCACATTCACTCATGCACTCATTCAAAGAAATCCAAGCTTAAGAAAATGCATAAAGAGAATGGCAAGCACAATCTTTCATCAGCAAATCTGTAGCTTTGTCAAAAACTTTTCTGCCATCCAATTTTTTTTTCATCCCCCCACCTTGCGGCTTGCTTGCTGTCTGCTCTCCGTGTCCATTCACTGTGCGTTCTTCTGTGTGTCTACATTTATTTTTATTTATCCTCCCCCCTTGCAGCTTGCTTGCTGTCTGCTCTCTGGGCCCCTTTGCTGCGCACTCTTCTGTTTTCGCTTGTCTCCTTTTTGTTGTTGTTGTGTCACCGTGCTGAGTCGGCTCCCCACGGCGCTTGTGGCCGGGCCTCGGCCATCCAATTTTGAAGTTGTATCTTTTCTTCACTAATTTGTCTTGTATTATTAGGAGTCTTCTATAAAGTTGCAGGCTTACAGATCATCTGGAAATTTCACACTGGTATAGGAAAGGAATGGCTAGTTGATGCGGTCTCTAAGAAGAAGAAATGTCTTGTTTACTTTCAGTCTTATTTTCTGACTTTTAGATTATTAACAAATCCTCTGAAGAAAGAGAGAAGGCCAAGTACAGGGAATATCCACAAAGCCAATACTGCCCATTGAACTATCCAGTAAAGTAATCAGAAAACCTGACAATAAGGATCCATTTGATCAATGAAAGGCCAAATCCACAGATAGCGCCATACCTTCCAGCTGTGGTATTGGTCACAGAGAAGGATAAACAAAATCCAAGCCACTAGAAAATAAATGCCATGCAAAATGCCAGCATGAAATAGCCATCATTACCCCCTCTGAGCTAGTCTGCACCATTAAAGCCATCTCTTGGGGGACAGTCTTCCTTCTGAATTCTCTGAGATGGCTGCACTGCTGCAGCTGCCGTCGCAGTGCTTTTTAGCCTTCTCAGCTTCGTTGTAGGTAGGAAGAGGGATAACAGCACTGCAAGGAGGTGGAACAGGATAAAAATCATTGTAAACTTCTATGTCTGAAGTTGTAGTTACTTGCAGAGTAATCCTACCGTGAGGTGGAGGAGAAGAATCAAGTTCAAGCACTGGTGCTGAAGGAGCCGCCCGTACAGTCTGCGTTGCTGGGTGTGAGGCTGGTGGCTGCTCTACAGCAAATGACTCTGAATTATCCTCTTCATTGTGAGGCCTGACTATTTCAAAAGTTACTCCATATCTCATATGTTTTCATCACTAGTTCGTTTATCCAGTTATTGGTTAAAGGTTACTTCCAATTTTGGGCAATTATGAATAAAGCTGCTATAAACATTCATGTAAAGGTTTTTTTGGACATAGGTTTTCAACTCAATTAGATTAATATAGGTAAAGACAATGTTTAGCTTTGTAAGAAACTGTCAAACTGTCTTTCAACTTAGCTATACCATTTTGTATTCCCACTAGCAATGACAGGTCTTGTGTACAGATTTATAGGGATATCTCTGGTGTTGATTTTCCTCATTGTTTTTTTTTCAAACTTTATTCCAAAATTTAAAAATAAAATAAAAGACAAAAGGCAGCTCAGGGAAGTGGATGTGGGGCAAGTGAGCTCTCACCTACCACATGGGAGGTCTGAGGTTTGGTTCCCAGACGAACAAGAAGGTGAGCTGACGCTATGGGCTGGTACAGTGAGCTGACACGAAGGACTGGCGCAGTGAGCTGATGCAAGAAGATAACACAGCAGGAGACACAGAGGAAAACATAATTAGAGATACAACAAAGGGAGCAGAGGCAGCTCAAGCAATTGGTCACCTCCCTCCCACATGAGAGGTCCTGGGCTCGATTCCTGTTGCCTCCTAAAACGAAGAAGAGCACACAACGAACAGACACAGCAAATGCAAACAACGAGGGGGTGAGTAGAAATGAATAAATAAAATCTTAAAAAATAAAAAGGCAGCTCGACAAGTTATGGAAACATTATTCCTAATAAGTTCTGTCCAGGCACCTTTATCTCATCTAATCCCAACAACAACCTCAGTTGTTCCTCTAGTGTTCAGAAAGGGACACAGGGAAGTGGATGTGGCTCAAGCGACTGGGCTCCCATCTACCATATGAGAGGTCCCATGTTCGATTCCTGTGGCCTCCTGGTGAAGGTAAGCTGGCCCATGCAGCAAGGTGACTCACACAGAGAGCTAAGAGACACAGAGGTAAAAGACAATGAGAGACACAACAAACCAGGGAGCTGAGGTGGCCCAAGCAATTAAGTGCCTGTCTCCCATGTTGGAAGGCCCAGGATCGGTTCCCAGTGAAGATGAGAAGAGAAGACAGACACAGAAGAATGTGCGTGGGAAGCAGATACGGCTCAAGAGACTGGGCCCCTGTCTACTATATGGGAGGTCCTGGGCTTGATTTCTGGGGCCTCCTGGTGACAGGGACAGGGCCCGCAATGAGCTGGCCTTCATGGAGACCTGGCCCACACAGAGACCTGGATGCAACCAAAGAGATGCAGAGGAGGGACAAGGCGAGACACAGTGAACCAGGAAGCTGAGGAGGCTCAAGCGATTGAGTGCCTCTCCCCACATCCAAGTTCCCGTGATTGGTTCCCGGTGCCTCCTAAAGAGAAGATGAGAAGACAAGCAGACACAGAGCGTGCACGGTGAATGGAAGCAGAGAGCGGACAGCGAGCACAAGCAGCAAGGGGGTAGGGAAGAAATAAAATAATTTTTTTTTAAAAAAAGGATGCACAGACAAACACAGATTAGTTAAATGATGTAGTTAAGGTCTCCTTACTAATGAAGAAAATTAAAAAGAGAAAAAAGCTGCATAATCATATTCATATCTCACAAAACATTCCTCCTTGTTCTCTGCCCCACCCCCACCCCAAGATGGCTCCCTTGTCTGTTTGCTCATTGTTTGCTTTCATCTGCTCCTTGTCTGTTTGTTCTTTAGGAGGTACCGGGAACTGAACCAGGATCTCCCGTGTGGGAGGCGGGCACTCAACTGCTTGAGCCATATCTGCTCCCTCCTTATTTTTGTCTGCTTATTGTCTTGCTAGTTATTTTTGTTCTCTCTCTGCTTATTGTTTCTTTGTCTTCTCTAGGAGACACTGGGAACCAAACTCAGGACCTCCCATATGGGAGGTGGGCATGCAACTGCTTGAGGCACATTTTCTCCTTATTGTTTTAATTTGGAACTCCCTAATGACAAATGGATGTTGAGCAACTTTTCATGTGATTGTTTCCTATGTGCATATCTTCTCTGGTGAGGTGGCTTTTCAGAATTGTCTGTTTTTTGTGTGGGTTGTTTTCTTATAACCGAGTTTTAAGAGCTCTTTGCATATTTTGTATATAAGCCCCTTATCAGATATGCATTTTGCAAATATTTTCTCCTATACTTGTGGCTTATCCCTTCATTCTCTTAACTATGTTGTTTTTTAAAAAAAATATATTTATAGATGCCCTTTATCAGATTGAGGATGCTCCTTTCTATATCTATTTTGCTGAGTCTTTTTTTTTCTTAGTGAATAAGTGTTGAACATTTTTCAAATGCATTTTTTGCATCTATTTAGATGACCATATGGTTTTTCTCCTTTACTGTGTTAATATGGTATATTACATTGATTGGGCCATTTTAAAAAAATTTCATTTGTGAGATAACCCCTATTTGGTCAGATGATTTATCTTTTTATACATTGCTGGAATTAATTTGCTAATATTGTGTGTAAGATTTTTATGTTTATGGTTATGATATTGATATATAATTTTCTTTCCTTATAGTGCCTTTGCTAGATTTTGGTATCATAAAATAAGTTAGGAAATATTCCTTTCTCTATTTTCTGACAGATTTTATATAAAATTGTATTATTCCTTCCTTAAATGTTTCACTAGAATTCAGCAGTGAAACCAGCTGGGCCTGGAGTCTTTCTTGTGGGGATTTTTAATTAAGTAATAAAATTTCTTTTTTAGATATAGGGCTATGTAGATTTTCTATTTCATCTTGTGTCAGTGTGTGGAAATTGTGTTTTCAGGGATTTGTTCATTTCATCTAAATTGTCAGGTTTATTTGCAAAAAGTTATTCTTGATATTCCCTTATCCTTCCTACCCCCGCCCCCCTGAGATGGCACCCTTGTCTGTTTGCTCATTGTTTGTGCTTGTTTTCTGCTCATTGTTTTTGTTTTTGTTTTGTTTTGTTTTTGCTCCTTCTGCTGGTTATTCATTTATTTATTGTTTTACTCATTGTCTGCTCAGTGTCTGTTTTTTCTTTCGGAGGCACTAGGAACCAAACCTGGGACTTCCCATGTGGGAAGCAGGCACTCAACTGCTTGAGTCACATCTGCTCCCTGCTCGTTTGTTTTTGCTCATTGTCTGTTCATTGTCTGCTTGTCATTTGTCTTCTTTAGGAGGCAAAGGGAACTGAACCTAGGAACTCCCCTGTGGGGGACAGCTGCTCAGCTGTGGCTTAAGAGCCACATCTATTCCCCCTTCCTTATCCTTTTGATATGTGTAGTGTCTGTAGTAATATCCCTTTTTCATCTCTGGTATTTATTTATGGTTTTGCTCACTTTTTATTGATTAGTCCTCTTAGGAACTTGTCAATTTTATTAATCTTTTCAAAGAACCAACCTTTAGCTCTATGAATTTTTTCTATTGTTTAACTGTTTTCTATTTTGTTAAATTCTGCTTTTTTATTTCCCAACTTGTATTTAGTTTGGATTTAATTTGCTTTTCTTTTTCTGGCTTCTTCAAATGGAAACTTAGATCATTGCTTTTAAGCCTTTCTTCTTTTCTAATATAAACATTTAAAACTATAAACTTCCTCTAAGCTCTGCTTTACCTGTGTCTCACAAATTTTAATATGGTTTATTATCATTCAAAATATTTTCTAATATCCCTTGTGCTTTCTTTTTTTTACCCATGGATTGTTTAGACACTTAATTTTCAATTAGTTGAAGATTTTCTAGATATTTTCTTTTCAGTGATTTCTAATTTAATTTTTAATTGACCTGAGAACACTCTGGAAGATTTCAATCTTTTGAAATTTATTGAAACTTGTTTCATGGCCCAGAATATGATCCATCCTAATCATCATTCCATGTGTACTTGAATAAAAATGTATATTCTGCAATTTTATTAGGTGTAGTGGTCTATGTTAAGTCAATGTGTTTTCAATGTTGTTCAGAATTGCTTATCATACCCCTACTCATCTTTCAAGGCTCAGCCTAAATTTCCACTTGCTGTTTCAAAGCCTTCCCCAAGTTTAAAGTCTGATATGTCCTCCTTGGAGTGCTGCACCAGGCACTTGTTACCTCACTGAATCACTGATGGTTGTTATATGTCTTCCCTCTAAATTGGTGTCTCTGGGAATATTGTTGAGGTGGTCACCTACAGTTTTTGCCACCCAGCTTTCATCTATTTATCCTACTTCTACAAACAATGCTCTGAATTTCCTTTGGGCCACCACCCCTGTCCTTGATCTAATTCTTGCTTTGGACCATCCTTTTCCCAAATAGTGAGATTCAGGGATGGCCACAGGACTCAATCTGGGCTTTTGGAAGAGAGAAACTCTCGGCTGGATTTGAGTTTGGAAGGTGTTAGCCTAGAGCCGCCCAGTGAGCCAGTCCAGTGGCTGGAGAGATGGAAACCGAAAATTCTAGGTGACACTGTTTGAGCCCCTGGCCAAGCAGTTCCTGGACTTCGCAATTATGTGGCCCAATGTTTTCCCTTATCTGGCGTAAATAAATTTCAGCAGAGGGTTTCTGTCACTTGCAGCCTCAACTGGTCTGATTAAAGATCCTGATGCTTCCTTCCTTGGCCATCTGGTCTTGGTGAGATCAACTCGTTGAATCAACTCTAGAAATATGGAAACCTACTGGAAAAGACACCAATATCACAGGACTCAAAAAGCAGGCAGGGCATAGCCTGGATCCTCTATCAGCTCAGATGACCTAGACCCCAACATAGCTTCTCCTCTCAAGCCCTCAGGGAGGGCCAACTTTAACTTGCTACCTTATGGGTTGGAAAAACCAAGATCCCGAAAGGTTACATGACTTACCTTGCTCAGCTACGTGCTGTCACCTGGTCTACCTGACCTCAGAACCCACACTCCTCTCAATATACCAGAGAAGGCACTGTAGGCACTGGGTCATGGAGACGTCCAGGAAGACCTAGAGGACAGGGCTTCCTAGAACAAACCGAGCCAGAGCCAGGGCTAGAGCCAACCATACCTTTATTAGTCTCTGCAGCAGAGCCAGTGAAGATCCCATTTAGGGGTATTTGAGCAAGCTACTCTGGCTACTGGGCAGGGATGTTAGCATTTCTATTAGTGATGAGGGAGGGGACTAGAAGGGGATCAAACGGAGGGACTACTGGGCCACTTGGCAGGGTGGCACACATGGGGCCACCCAAGCTGGGGCAAAGGTGGATTCGGGCCCAGAGGTGAACACTGCCATCTCTCCTGAAGGGAAGCTTCCACGTTTCCCAGGGGGAAGGAAGAGATAAGATCTAAGACGGAGACAGCCACAGCTTTAGACAGAGGACTCCTGGGGCCCAGAAAGACATTTCCTGATGGAGACAACTTCCTAGGGCTAAAGGTCCCAAGCATCTGCTCCCCTCCCAGGTCCTTCAGGTTCAGCTGAATTGCTGCCCCACCTGCCTTGGGGAACTGATGCTTTCTGAGCACTGAAGGAACATGAGGCGCCCAAGAGCTGGTAGTGGGGAGAGGGGTGGGGCTAAACAGAGGGAGTGGCTTGGGTATGTGTCAGTATTAATAATAAAATAGGCAATATGTTGCAGATGCACTCCCCATCAAAAAGCTCACATCCTCTCTACCCCTTTCCCAGTAAGCTCCTTAGCCTGGTGGCCCACTGTGATCTGCCCCCCCATCTCCACCCCTGCCCTACTGAACTCTCCTTTAATTCTTTGGACATGCCAGGATGTCTGTGGGTCTGCATCATTGCCAACAATTCTACTTCCAGCCTACCAGCCTCTGCGCCCTGCTGTCATGCATCCCTGGGAAAGGGAATTACAACTCAGCCTTGTCAAGTGTTTGTTTCCTCCTGTTTCCTCACCAGGCCCCCAGCTCCCAGAGGAGAGGGGCTGACGAGCGCACCTCCAGCGCCTGGGGAACCTGAAGCCAAATGAATTGTTTGCTGTGTGCTCGTGTGTTTGGGGGAAATACAGCCATATATCTCTAAGGGGTTTCTGGGGTGTAGAGCAGTCGATGTGAGGATTTTGAAATTGTTTGTGCTTGGGATAATAGCGTCTTCCATTATGGGCAAAGGTTCAAACTTCTGGGTGGGTGTAGGGAATGAGAGGAAGGGGCTCATGGCGAGAAAAGGCTTGGACAGGGCTTGGTTTGTGGGTCGCCGTGGGGGGTGGAGGGTGGGATCCAGTGGGAAGACGGGTCTAGCGGTCTACCCGGAGGCAGGGCAGGGTCCAGCGCTCCAGTCGCAGGGCTCAGAACCAGCAGGGTGACCACATCAGCGAGCCAAGCGCGGCGCCTGTGGCGGCCCCCGCGAGCATGCCCATGGCCAGCGGCGCGCCCGCGCTGTAGTAAGGATCCTCCCGCACTACCACGTGCGTCACGCCAGGGCCTGCGGAGAAAACCCCCGGGCACGTCAGGGTGACCTCTGTCCCTCCTCCCCTGCGCAACTCCAGCCCAACCCGGGGTGGGGTGGGAGAGGTGATGCTTCCCAGCTGGGGAAACTGAGGGAGGCCCTGACACGGGAAGGGCTCCATCCTACGGCTTGCGGGCCTAGGATCCGCTAAGGATGTGCTGGGCTGGGCCGGAGCGGCGAGGAACCCCCGGGATCTCTAAGCACCCCCAACCCGCGCGGGAGGATGGGCGTCCCCGACCGCCGGCTGCTCGCCTTCGCCACCAGGGGTCGCTACTAGCTAAGGAACGGGCACTCCCGGCCGCCGGGAGCCGGAGGGCAGGCCTGGAGGGCGGAGTCACCTCTGCAACGGGGAAGGAGGCTGCTCGGGGAGTGCGGCGGGGTCTCGGAGTGGGGAGGGGCTTGCGAAGGGACCCGCTGGGAAAGATGAGCACGAATGAGGTGGGGCCGTGGAGGGACCAGGACCTGGTCGATGGGCCATAGGAGGGGCCGAGGACCCCCGCGAGGTGGGGAGCTGGACGTGCCGGGGGCTCACCTGCGTAGGGGGGCCCGTAGTAGCTGCGGACGTAGGTGGCCTCGTGCGCGTTGGGCGGCACCACCTCGTAGTAGTCCTGGTACGGGCTGTAGACACGCACCTGGGGAGCCCGGCCAGGTGAGCTGCCTGCGGACTTCCCTGGCCGGGCCTTGGTCTCTTACCCCCACCCCTGGCTCAGGACCTTCTGGACCTCACGGAGCCGCTGCCCCAAGTTTAGAAAAGGGCCCCCAGGAGCCAGCAATGTCCTGGAGAAAGGCCCCGACTCCCCACAGAGTTGGTAGGCCCTGCCCCTAGCCCTTGAGCCCCTACCTCCAGCTCCCACTTTCGCCCCTTCTCCTGCCCCCGACTCAGCGCTCCGCTGCTCAAAAAGTCTCCATGGCTTCCAATTCCCCTTCACAGAGGCTAATATTTGCTAGCAGCTTTCCAATGGTTCCACTAGGAGAACCCAATGGATTTCTCTACTGTCCCAGTTACAGGGAGGAGGAGGCCATGTTGGAAAGGGAGGAAAGAAAGGAAGGGAAGGAACAGAAAATAACTGATTATTGAGCACCTGTCATGTACCAGGTTCTGGGAGGTATTTCCATTTAACCACAGCAGAGGGGACAGAGGCACAGAGGAGAATGGTCTGGAATGCACTCCCTGCCCTCCTCACTCAGATTTTGGTAAGTGATTCAAAGCCTAGCTCAAAAGTTGCCCACTCCAGGATGCCCTTCTGGTCTCAGAAAGAACCTGTCTTCTGTGTTCTCTAAGGACTTGGCTTGTACTTCTTGTTCCTATCCTTTCTTCTGGCTTATCCTGTCCACACCTAAAATGTGAGCTCCTTATGGAGAAGAATTCTAATTCATTTTGTCTATATAGCAGGAATCAATCAATATGAATGGAATTAAATGGAAGCTCCCAATCCAAGCCCGCTTCTACACTCTCTCTCTTTAAGTGGATTTCACACCTAAAATGTCCAACTCCCCTTAGAAGTCCAGGTATCTCAAACTCCACTTATCTCAAAGTAATTGTATCATCTCTCCATGTTCCTCCTTCCATAAATGCTTTTCTCGGTAAATGTGACCCCCATGCACCCAAACCAAGAAATCAGGTTGGCACCCTTGTGTTCTAACACTCGCCCTCCCTATCAAATCAGCCTCCAGGTCTCATGATTTTACTTTCCAAGTGCTTGTCTGTCCATCCTCTTGGCCAAAGCCAAGAGAAAAAGCCCTTGGTTTTGGCAACTTGAAAATTGTGTGTAGACTTGAAAAATCAATTTTTTACAGCAGTGGCTGGGGGGAGGTGAGGAACCCAATCAAGAAGTAATGACATCTCTTTCAAAAAGTTTGGCCTTAAAGGGGACTTCTCCAAATACACCATTTGATTTCCTCTCCATGCCTTTGCTCATCCGTTTTCCTTTGATCGGATGCCCTTCTCATCTTTTTTTCATTCAACTACCTAACTTGTCTTTCAGACTCAACTCAAGTACCACACTCTCCCCTGAACCTCAGGTTCCACTGGGGTCCCATCTGGGGCCCCACAGCCCTTGAACTTCCCTCCATCATAGCATCTTGCCCCGTATCATCACTCTGTGTGTTCTTGTGAATATGTCTCTCCCATCAGACTTGGACCCCCAAGGGCAAGGACTAGGTCTATTTAGGCCTGATTGGGCCAGAGCCTGGAAGATGACAGGTACCTAATTCATGTTTATTGAATTTATCTCAAGCAAATGAAACACAGGGCCAGGCCTGGAACCAAGGTTGCCCAACTCTGAGTTCAGTTTCAAGCTAGAGAGAACAACAGTTCCGGGGCAATGCAGGAGGCTCAGACAAGCAGTGCGTGGGTCCTCAACTCAAGTAACTCACCCCACTGTGCTCCCTCCCCAAGAGCAATCCAAGAGGGCTTTCCAGTAGAGGTGCCCAGGATTGGGGCCCCATGCTCAGAAGGGGCCAGAGAGATCTAAGAACTCAGAGCCCTAACGGTACAGGTTGAAAAGCTGAGGTCCAGAAAGAGCAGACACCTCCCTCCTTGCCAGGCCCTGGAGAGGGTGGAAAACACCACCTCATGTGCCTCTGGGAGACTTATTTCTACCCTCAGGCTCGAGAGGCCCCGAGGCAAAAGCAGGTAGGTCACCTGGCAACAGGCAAGCCCCGGGGACCTCAGGCACAGAACCACAAGACTTGATCTCAGAGGCCCGGGCCCTTCTGTGGGTGGGGACTGTGTCAGCAAATTAGGGACTCACATGCGAAAGACTCCCTTGTCTCAGAACCCTATATTTAGGCATTCCCCACTGGTATCCTAGTTTCAGGGTGGGGGGTGGGTCAGAATGCCGGGCTCAGAGTCCCAGAGCTACCACTGATGGATTGAGCGACCCTGGCCAAGTTTCATAACCTCTGAATTTCAGTTTCCTCCCTGCCCACACTAAGGCACCGTGAAACCCAACAGGGCCACAGCTCTGCAAATGGGTGGTCCAAACACTTCTGAAGTCAATGGCTCTGCACCTCAGAATAACCAGAAGACAACACTTTAAACTAGACTTCCTAGGCCCCACCCTAGACCCATGAAAATAGGGCATCCAGAGAGGTAGGCTCTAAACACGTGTGTATGCTTTGTTTTGTTTTTTGAGGTACCAAGGCCATGGATTGAACCTGAGACCTCTGAGCCACACTGACTCCCCTACGTTGGTGTTTTCGTTTGTTTGCTGTTGTTGTGTGTTTGGTTTTTAGGAGGCACCAGGACCTCCCATGTGGGAAGCAGGTGCTCAACTGCTGGAGCCACACTGGCTCCCCCTATAGGCTTTTAAAGTCTCTATGCAAAGGCACACTAGAACCACGTGCTGGAGAAGCAGCTCACCGCTGACTGTGGGACCACAGCGACTCTAAATCGAGCCCCCACTGCCTCCCACCTCACGTCAGGCCGAGCCCTGGAGACAGAGGACTCATTCCCAAGGCCTGCTCTCTGGAGACATTGGGGGAAGCGACAGACAAATATGGACTAGATTATAAGATGCTGTAGTAATGCTGTAACGGATTTTTCATCCTTTGTTCCTTCCTTCTCTCATTCTCTCATTCAGTGACTATTCCTGAGACCCACGTGTGCTGGCCCTCGCTGCAAGGAATGAGGAGGGTCAGAATAGGCTGTTCCTATCAGAAGCACTCACTGAGCACCTGCTGCATGCCAGGCCCCGTGCCAACCTCTACGGGGCAGACCTGAATCAGACCTGGGCCTGGCCTTGGGAGAAAGTTCCTGGAATGAAGGGAAACCAGGCAGAGCGAATGAGCAATAGTGCCACAGACTGTGTGGGGGGCGTGGCACTGCCTGGAGGTTCGGGAAGACCTCACTTGAAGAGGAGGCAGCCTTTTAGGTGGGTGTGAAAAGATGAGCAGCAGGTTGTCAGGTGAGTAACAGCGCTGGTTCCAAGGCTGAGAAGAGGGGCAAGGTGTGGCGAGGCAGGGAGCAGAGGGTACAGCAGAGTGGTTGGAGCACGGAGCGGGGAGGCGGCAGGAGGCAGGAGAGGCTGGCCCAAACCAGCTCATGAGGACAGGCTGTGGTGGGCGTCTCACGGGTGGTGGGGAGCCATGGAATGTTTGTGAGCAGGGAAGGGACGCGGCCAGGCCTTGTTCTAGAGTCTCAGTGGCCGGTGCGGAGGCAGGGAGGGCTGAGCCAGCACTTACCCAGATCCGCCTCTCAACCTTACAGGGGCTCCACGAGCAGGTCACACACCTGACCTTGGGGCAAACCCGGCGGCTCCTGGGAGGGACAAGGGCTCCAGCTGGGGCCTGCTCAAGCCACAGACACCCGAGAAGGGGGAAGGAGGGACGCGTCAGAGGCCCTCACCGCCCAGGGGCTGGGCGCTCTCCGCAGACTCTCCCAGCACCCCTGGCCAGTGGGGGTGGGGGAAGGGGTCCTCTTCCTCCTCAGCCCCCCCACCCTGGGAAGCCCAGAGAGGGGCGGGCACTTTGCCACGTGCGGAGAAGAGGGCCCCGGAGTCTCTCTCTGGACTTGGGCCTCCTTCGTCTCTTGGAGGCCCCTGAGGCTCACAGTCTCGGAGGAGGACAGGGGAGCTGATCTGTCCTCCGCCCCGCCCCCTGCACCCCCCTCCCAGCCTCGCCCCTTAAGCTGTCCTGGCCCAGCTGGGGTTAGGGACTCCTCCTGGCACTGCTGGGAGAGGGGTGTACGCCCACAGGATGTGGAGGGGCAAGGCGAAGCGGGGGTCCAAAGACACAGAGCCACAAACACACGCCTGCTAAGCCCTGGGGCGAGAGGGGTGTGGGTGCAGCAGGGGGAAGAGCAGAGGGTGGGAGCAGAGAGGCGAGGGAAGCGGAACAGCAGGCTGGTGGGTGCCAGAGGGGAGCAGACAGCTTCATAGAGCCACGGGGTGCGGCACGGTCAGCCCTCCGCTCGCTCCTGCCGCCCCCCCTGGGGGGTCCGATGTGCCCACAGTAAGAGGCGCTCATGATGATGACCTGTCCTATAGCCCAGCCCGGGGTCCTCCGTGCGGCTGAGCACGGCTCCAGCGCCTCCCTCCCAGCTTCCTCCAGTCCAGGCTCCACCTGGAAGCCCGAGCATGCTTCCCCAATCCAACCACAGACCCCCCACGCTTGGTGCTCCCTATTGCCGCTCACAGCCCTTCACCTGGGCCGCGAGGCCCTTGGTGACCTGGCCTCAAGAGGCATGTCTCCCACTTCATTCCCTCCACGTGCCACCCTGCAACCAGGCAGCCCCTCGGCTTAGAAATGGGCACGCGTGCGCACATGCGCGTCACCGTCCTGCCTCCGCTCGCGCAGCTCTCTCTGCACACACCTGTCCTCCTCTCAAACTCTCCCAAGCCGGCTTCCACCGACTTGAGACTGTGAGGCTGTGGACAAGGCCCTTCCTCTCTCCGAGCCTCAGCGGCTCCTTCTGTAAAATGGGACTAATCGTCCGGAACCCTACCCTTCCCCCGCCAGAGCTGCTGGCAGCTTAAACCATTAACTGATGCGGCGTGCTCAGAGCAGTATGTGGCCCTCAGCAGATGGATGCCTGCAGGGGGGCTCTAAATGCATCCAGTCCCCCCTGCTCCTTCCCACGGACTTGGCCTCCAGGTCAGCAGGGGCTCCTCTGTGCCACAGACAGAAGGAACAAGCACCGAGCCTGGAGCTGGGCAGATGAGGGCTGAGGCCAGGCCGTGCCGGGGGCCCTGACCTTCGTGGGTCACTGAGCTCTGCTGACCCTGTGCCCTAAGGATGCCCTGTCCTTGTCAGCCCGTCTGTCCGCCAGGCCTTAGCGTAGACCTCCAGCCTGTCCCCTGGACACCTTCCTGACCTCTTAGCTGGCCTCCAGCCCCCACTCTCACCTACAATCCACCCCTACCGAGCAGCCACATTATTGGTCCAAAAAGCAAACCTGCCCCAGTCATGGCCCCTTCCTGTTGCAAAACCTCCAGCGACTCCCCAGCGCTCTCCGCAGAAGCCAGCGCCTTTCCGTGACGCACCAGGCCTGGCCCAGCCAGCCTCCCCACCCGCTGTGCTGTAACTCCCAGGGCTCCAGCCTCCCCAGCCTTCCTTCTGTTCCTCAACTTGCCCAGGCTGTAACCCCCTCAGGACCTTTGCACGTGCCGTTCCCTCGGCCTGGAGAGCAGCTCCCTGCCCTTGCCCCCGCCCCTCTGGCCCTGGCAGCTTCTGTTGATCCTTCAGGCCTTGGCTTAAGCCTGGTCTGAACACCCACCTGGGTCAGGTCCCCAGGGGGCCTCACAGCAGCTGCACACTGCACCCCTGTCAGCGTGTGACCCCATTGCTAGGGGATGATTAACAGTGTAGTGGCTGTTTCACATCTGTCTCCCCACTGGGCTGGGGCCTGGGGGTCACCTCTGATCCCTAGCACCTGGCAGGCACCTGACAGCAGGAACTCAGTAAATATTTGGTGTGTGGATTAGTGGACCTCAGTCTTATCCTCTGCAGAGTGGGAACAATGATCCCAACCCCATAGGACAGCTGTGAGGAGTGGCTGGGAAAAGGCCTGCACCACTCCTGGCACATAACAGTAGCTCAATAAAAGGCAGCCCCTTTCACAGGCCTCACATGCCACCCCCTCCCGCAAGTCTTCTTGAGCCTTCTCTCTTTGCCTCCTCTGAGCACCAGCTCGCTGTCCTCCACCCTTCCCCACCTGGG
Source organism: Dasypus novemcinctus (assembly GCF_030445035.2). NCBI lineage: Eukaryota > Metazoa > Chordata > Mammalia > Cingulata > Dasypodidae > Dasypus > Dasypus novemcinctus. The sequence goes on along the minus strand of NC_080682.1, from coordinate 104,270,381 downwards.
ATTCAGCGCATCTGCGCCTGCCCAAATCTATCCATACTAGACTGAGAACGCCTGGCAGGTGGAGACCGAGTCTGAGTCACCCATGATTCCATGGCAGGTGCTGAAGGGGAGGAGAGCGGGGTCTGGGGGGTGCCTCACCGGGGTGGAGTTCGCCTCCAGCAGTGCTGTCTTCCATGCTCTGCAAAGCAAACCCCACCAGGCCATGAGGGGAAGTGCTGAGGGATGGGGGGTGGTCCCCACTCTTCAGGCTCTCCTCCTCATTCAAGCCCCTAGCCCCAATTCCTCTTGAAGGGGAAGAGTCCCTTGACTCCACTGGGTAGACAGAGGTGACCCCTCCCGTGCCCCAGTCACATGCACAGAGGTCGCAATTCGGCTGGAGCCTCCCAATGCATTCTAGTTCACGATCTCTTTCTCCTCTTAGGTTCCAGTTTCCCACCTGTATCGTGGGAAGGTGGGCTTAGGTGGTCACTAAGGGGCCTTCAGATTCTGACGTGCCCCGATGGGCTCTCTAGCTGCAGCCCACCTCCCCGCCCCAAAGCTACAAACACATCCTCCAAAGCTCTGACCCCAGAGCCCAAGCAAGGCCCAGTGGACAGCGGACAATCGGGCCTTTGTTGGTTGCCATGGCCCCTGGCCGGGCTGGACAAGGCGGCTCTGTGCTCCGCCTGCCTGGAGCTCAGCTCCCCCCACTCTCGCACACCCCATCCCTTTCACTCCTGCACCGCGGAGGCCAAGTGACCCTCAGCCAGAGGGTGGGAAGGGAAAGAATGTGCCCGAGCGGCTGGCGCCGGAGGGGGACACACCCAGCCCCACACTGTGGACTGGTCTGACATTGGGGTACCCCCCGGGACACATCAGGCAGGTGTGGTCTCCCACCCCCAACACACTCCACCCCGAGGGCAAGATCACAGCCATCTCCTCGGAAGGGAGGTGCAGGGGAGGGCTCTTTGAGCATGGCACTGGGCTTGTCTGTGCCTCGGGACCGACCCCAGGCCAGGGCTTACCTCGGTGGCTGTTAAACATCTGACTCTGAGCGACCAGGAACCATACACCTGAGGCAGGTGTGCTCACCCCTCCCCCAGCGAGCCCTGAGCTCATCACGTGTGTGAGGTGTTGCCCGTGCCCCTTACCAATCACCGCGAGCCGCTCAAGCCCACTCCGCCCCACCTCAATGGAATGAGACAGCCATGCTGACTGGTGAAGGCCCAAGGAGCAGGGGGCTTCTGGCCTCATCCCCCACGGTCCCACCCCGTCCTCTCCTGGGAGCCACTCACAAGGCGTCATCCCGGGTCTCGGCGCACAGGTGCAGGCGCCCGCCCTCCCGCAGGTTCACGGTCAGCAGGCCATCTCGGCTCCGGCCCTCCGGAGGCTGCACGTCTGGAGGCAGACACACACGGACGTGAAGTTACCATGGGGCCCCAGGCCTGAGGCTTCCGGGAAATCGGGGGCAAGAATAAGACCTCACAGCCCTGGGTCTCGCTGACTTGCCGTTGCCAGCCTCCTGGGATCCCATACCCTTGCTCTGGGATTCTGTTGCACTCTTCAGTCTGCTTCCCTAGGTGCAATCTCCCAATTGTTGCTTGTGACCTGAGGCCACAAGGAGTTTCGAGATTTCTGTGTGACTCTAGGCCAGTCACCTAACTTCTCTGAGTCTCCTTATTTCATCTTTATTCAGTTCCTAGTACAGAGACTGTGTCTGACTCACCTCTGCAACCCTCCACACCACCGCCACCCCCAGGACAGGTCTCAGCATAGCCTATAAGGGACTTAATTCACACCAACTGAACTTGACAGAGGCCCAGAGCCGATGTCTGGGGAGCCCTCTAAAAGCTGCAAAGGGCCTTCCAATTACAGGTGTCCTCAGACTGTGTGGAAGGGCCCCGCCCATGGGTGCTGTGCTCACCGTGGCACTCCTGGCCGATCTTCACGTCGCGGACGTTGAAGTGGATGAGCACCCGGTCCTCCTCGTCCTGCGCCGTGTCATCGTGATAGTAGCCCAGGGTCCCGTCCAGCCACAGGGCAAACCAGTTGCGCTTCCAGCGGCGGAGGATGGAGCCTGTGCGACATTCCCCACCCGCCAGACGGGCTTAGCCTGGAGCCTGCCTGGGGCAGGAGGCCTGGAAGTGCTCCCAGAATCCCTTCACCGCAGCACGCAGTGCTGTGACTGCCTCCCCCTTGTCCCTCTCCCCCCCCTGAAATGAGGCCAGGGCTCTTTCTGCCTTGCTCACCCCATGGCCTCCACCGGGCCTGGACAGAGAGCAGAGGTTCAGTAAATAAGTGTCCTCTGGAGAATGCAAGGCCAAGTCCATCTCTGCAAGGGCAAAGAGCTCTCCCTGCCACAAGCTCCCTCGTAAGCCTTGTCTCTGCCTTGTGTGATACTGTGCAACGCGTCTCTTCCACTGGCAATGGAAGTGGAATCACGGCTGGTGATTTCTCTGGGTTTGTGGCTCCCCACGCAGATCCTGGCGCCCAGCAGGACCTGTGTCCAGTGTCTGCTGAACTGAATCCAACTGGGAATGGCCAAGGGCTCATGGGGGCAGGGGAGCTCCTCGTCCCAGGGGCCCCTACAATAACTCTTCCTTAAATCGTGCCTCCGGTCCCAGGGGGGGTCTGGAGCCTGAGCCCTAGCTTCAGACATTTTGCAACTGGAAATCTTAACAGGAAAATGCAAAGACGTAAGAGAGCTCGTTAGAGTTGTGCAGATGCCAAAGCACTGCACAGAGGCACTTTTCTTGCTGTTCTGTGCTCTTCTGTGCGTCCAGCCCTGGGCTGGGGCGCTGTGGGCGTTCCGAAGGTCAGACCCAGTGCCTCCCTGGAGGCGCTCGCAGTCTGGGGCCAGTGTGGCGCGGCGAGCGGGGGAGACCTCAGTGAGCACGGTGATGCTATAGGAGATCAGCGCTCTCACAGGGGGATTCGCTGTTCACGAGGCACTGTGGGAGCTCTGAGAAGGGAGCCTCTAGCCCAGCTTGGGGTGGGGGCTAGCGGCAGAGTCAGAGAAGGCTTCTCAGCAAAGGGGACAAGCTTCCCAAGCAGTCAGGAATGGAAGGGACGTTCCAGGCCAAGGGCAGGGCGCGGACAAAGGAGGGGAGCCTGCAAAGGCCCTGGTTTCGTGGGAGAAGGGTGCACTGTGGCAGTCCCAACAAGCCACCTCCCTCACCCCTGCCCCAGGGCCAGGCGCTGGGGGCCGATGGGCGGGACAGACAAGGGCTGGGACCCGGTCACTTACTCTGTCTCCACAGCCAGCCGCCCCTCACGAGGGCCATTGCTTCAAAAGGACTGTCCAGGGTAGAGTCAGGCGGGACCTGTCAGAGGAGCGCAGGACAGAGGCCTCTTCAGCAGCCTGCGAGCAGCTCCCTGGAGAGAAGCCCCCAGCCCCGCCCTCCCGGGGAGCCCCCGAGGAAGCGTTCAAGGGAGGGCTAGTACACAAACAAGGGCAAGGCCGCCTCGTCTCCTCCCGGCAGAGAAGGACAGCGCTGTCCCCGTGGGGTCAGCAGGGCAGCACCTGTGGTGAGGGGTGGTGGGGGGGTCAGCAGGGCAGCACCTGTGGTGAGGGGTGGGGGTGGGGGTCAGCAGGGCAGCACCTGTGGTGACGGGGTGGGGGGTCAGCAGGGCAGCACCTGTGGTGACGGGGTGGGGGTGGGGGTCAGCAGGGCAGCACCTGTGGTGACGGGGTGGGGGGTCAGCAGGGCAGCACCTGTGGTGACGGGGTGGGGGTGGGGGGTCAGCAGGGCAGCACCTGTGGTGACGGGGTGGGGGGTCAGCAGGGCAGCACCTGTGGTGAGGGGTGGTGGGGGGGTCAGCAGGGCAGCACCTGTGGTGAGGGGTGGTGGGGGGGTCAGCAGGGCAGCACCTGTGGTGAGGGGTGGTGGGGGGGTCAGCAGGGCAGCACCTGTGGTGACGGGGTGGGGGGTCAGCAGGGCAGCACCTGTGGTGAGGGGTGGTGGGGGGGTCAGCAGGGCAGCACCTGTGGTGACGGGGTGGGGGTGGGGGGTCAGCAGGGCAGCACCTGTGGTGACGGGGGTGCCGGGAGCCTGGTCTCCAGCCTCACCTCCAGGACTTTCTCCCTGCCCCTCTAGCCCAGGAATCAGTTTCCTGACCTGTACAAGTGTCTGTGAGGCTGGAGTGAGGAGTCCTTAAAGTATTAGAAACCCTGGAATTTTGAAATGCTGACGACAAAGACTACCAGAATTCTGGCAACGAAAGGGGCGACTCCCACAATAAGAAAAGCCTCCCTCCCGTTCGGACTGCACCTGAGCCATTTCTAAAGTGCGTGAAAAAACAGTTTAACAACAGCTATTGCTGACTGAACAGGACATACCAGATTCCTTCCTGGTGCTTCCATCTATTATATTATTTAAGCCTCCCGACAAGCCCTGTTATTACTTCCATTTTACAGACGAGCATCCTGGGGCCTGGAGAGGCCCCGTGACTTGCTAGACCCCCTCGATGAGTAATCCACTGGAGCCAGGATTCCCACCCAGCAGGAGTGGCTTCTAACCACTGTCCTGGGGGAGCTTTAAAAAACCCTGATGCCCAGGTCACACCCTCCACCAATTAAGTCAGAAGTCTGGGGGAGGGAGCTAAGCGTGGGTAGACTTTAAAGATCCCCGCGTGACAGAACGTGCAGCAAGCGCGGGAACCCCTGCACCTAAATGATACTGCCTCACCTTGTGCCTGCTGTAACCGTATTAGAAGGTGGAGATCTTTACTCCTGTTTTACAGATAGACAAACTGAGGGACAGTTAAGTGACGTGCCCGCATATGTGACGGAGTTTGGAACCCAGGTGCCCTCTGTCCCTGAAGGCGACTTCCTTACTTGCCCCTCCCCCATCTGCTCTCACCTGTTGCTGCGTAGCAAGGGCTGACACACCTGGGCTGGAAGGCCTGGCCTGGCCCGAGCTTCTCCTGCTGCTCCCTCCCCTCTCCAAGTCCTGACACAGCTCAGAAAAGAAGGCCAGGAGCAAACTCCCTCTGCAGCCCCTCTGGAGGCACCCACCTCTCTACACCTGTTGCGGATGCTGCTGCCACTGCGACCGCTACGTGATGCTGCCGCCACCCAACCCGCCGCGCCTGCGCTTTGTGCACCTTAGAGAGCCCGGGCATTCCACTCCCCGGCTGGCACCCGGGGCCTCCGCGGCCCCTGGGCCCCGCCCCCCGGGCCCGCCCCTCCCCCAAGGGAGGGGGCGGGGCGCGGAGAGCCTCGCTGGCCGGGTGCATGCTGGGACTTGTAGTCTGCAGCCCTAGAGCCGGGCAGTGCTCGGCCTCTCCGGGACTGCAGCCCGGTGCTGCCCCGCAGCAATGGTTAGAGGCCACGCCTGCGGTTTTATCTTTTTTTAATTAAGACTTTTGTTCACTCATTAAAATTTATCATGAAGTTTGTAAGAACCTAGGAACTCACTTTCTAGGAAAAAGTAAAGTTGCGAGGAGAGGCCAGTCTCAGCTTGGCATGTTTTCTCTACGGTCTGTGCCAGGCACGGCACTGGGTGCTAGGAGAGTACACAAGGGAACATCCGACATGTCCCTTCCCCTTTCCACCCCCAGCTTCCAATCTGGTGAGGGACACTACACGTAAACGCGTAATTAAGAGCGCGGGGCTTGACTTAGCAATGGGGAAAGACTACTTTTGTCCATGAGATTCGGGAATGCGTCTCAGAGGAGGCTGAAAGGGGGCTTGAAGGATGAGGTGGGGCTTCCCCGGGGGAACTTAAGGGACCCGCGTGAGCGCTGGTCTGCAAGCCCAAAACAATGCCCAGGATTTCCGTGTGTTTGGAAAGCAGAGCGCAGGGATGGGAGGCGCTGGGGATAAAACCGCGGGGGTGGCAAGCGGACAACATGAAGGCCTTGGCGGGCAGACGCAGAGGCTTGGACTTTAAGACCTAGTGGCTGGGGCGTGGGGGTGGGGCTGAGGTGATCTGACTTGCGGGGTGATAAGGTGCTCCAGGGCACAGCTGAAAATGGATCGGAGGGGACCCGGCTGGAGAAGGAAGACTTTGCTGTCGGTACCACCTTGTCCTGCCCCTTCCGTGTCATGCCCCCGACCACCCCAGCCCCACGGACCTCACCTAGGAGCAGACACCGGACGCTAGTCAGAGAACAGGGGCTGCCGGGGTCTCAGCATCGCTCCTCCCCGCCCCGCTTTGGGAAGGGCACCCCCGAGACCCCTTCCTTACCGGGGCTGCAGGGCTCATGGTTCCCGGGCGGCCGAGGCAGCATCTCTGAGGAGGCTCCCGGAGGGGGCATTTCCCTGAGCGCCTTAGAGATAAGGAGATCAGGAAGGTGCCACCCAGTGGGAGCCGAAGGGGGAGCAGAGAAGGGGGGGGGGGGCGCACGGATCCGGGGGAAAGTCGTCCTCTCTCTCCAGCCCCCTCCCCAGCCTTCCCAACTGATGCCCGGCGCTGACCCTCAGTCCGTCGGGCTGCAGTAAGTCCTGAGTGACTCGGCGGGGGTCTTGGCAGAGCCCGCCAACATCCCGGGCGAGGCCAGCCCCCCTCCCCTGGGCAGTTAAATCTCCTCTCGTCCCCCGGGTCTACAGTCCAGGCTGCGGGCCTGAGTCTCTAAGCCTCATCCCCGTAATCCTGACCTCGGGTCACCCGGGCGCTTCAGCCCTTCGTGCAGGGCAGGCCTGGCTGGGGGATTGGCCGGGGTGATCCTAATAGCCACTGAGATTACCCCGTCCCTGCAGTCCCAGGGACCCGCTCTCGAAACCCACGGTGTGTTCTCTCCCTGTGCTTTTACCTCGGGCCCCTGGAACGTCCCACACCTTCTTTCTCTTCACTAAATTCTCCGCCCCACAGCCCAAAAAAGGGAGGGAGGGAGGAAGGACGAAGGGGGAGAAGGAAGAAGGGAAGGAGGAGGGAAAAGAGGGAAAAAAGGGAAAAAACCAAACCCAAAACTTTCATCATAGCTTAAGATTAAAAAAGGAATATATTGACCCCTGCCCTGGAAAGTGCTTCCTCGGGGCAGGGTTGCTCCCCTCCTCTGGCCTCGCCTGCCCCCCTGCTCTCTGCTGCTCTCCTGAGGGGCAGCTGGGCGGCCCTCAAGGGGAGAGAGGATGGGATGGGGGAACCGTGCAGACGGCGCCTGGATTTCGTTTTGCTATCCCCCAAAGAGGGGCTGCTCTGACAAAAAAAAGGCGAACTAAAACCACAGAATCTAAACGTAGCCAGAACTATGTCTCCAAAATATTGGTCAGTGACCCTCACCCAGAAGCTGATAAAAGCTGTAGACTCTCCCCAGGGAAAGATACACATATGCCCCAGCAGTCTGAATATACCTTCTGTAAGTTCTTAGACCCCAGGAAGCGATGATGATCACTTTTGAGATTGTTTTTAATCTCCAGAGCTGAGTAGATTGGTGGAAAGAGAGTGGATGGAGGTGAGACCCTGAGAGCGTAGCAGGGAATCCCAGCTCCAGGATGGTGAGAAATTTTATTTTTATGGAGGCCAACAAGCCAACAAGTAACTTTGACTTTTCTCTCCTAATTGATACACAGAACAATGGGCAGAGAGAAGAGGATTTTGCTATTCCAGAGGCCTCCGGTGGATGAACAGCCCACAGAGTACAGTGTTTAGACACTAGGGGACTGGCTTACCAATTGAAATTTATTACTTACATTTTCAAGATAGTATAATATAATGAAAATAAGTTAAATTATCTCTACTTACTAAAAAGTCTGAAATTTGTATGAAGGTGCAATTTGAGAAAAAGTAAAATTATGTAAAGAACTCTTAAAAATACATTCATTGAAATATAATTCACATTGTACAATTCACCGTGTAAAAGTATATATTAAGTGTTTTTGGTATAGTCACCATCACATCTATCTAATTTCAGAACATTTTCATCACCCCAGAAAGAAATCCTGTACCTTTTATCAGCCACTCCAAAAACTCTCTTTCCCCTATGTCTTGGAAACCGTTAATCTACTGTCTTTATGGATTTGCCTATTCTGAACATTTCATATAAAAGGAATCATACAATATGTATTTTTTGTGTGTGGCTGGCTTCTTACATTTACCATAGCATTTTTAAGATTCATCCATGTTATAGCATGTTCCATTACTTCATTCATTTCATTTTTGAATACTATTGCATTATGTGACTATAACACTGTTTAAACCCACTTTTGGGCCATTAGGAATATTGCTGCTGTGAACATTCTTATACCAGTTTTTATGTGGATGTATGTTTTCCTTTCTCTTGGGTATCTACCTAGGAGTGGAATTGCTGGGTCATGTGGTAATTATGTTTAACTGTTTGAGGTACTGCCAGACTGTTTCCCAAAGTGAGTACACCCTTTGCAATTCTACCAGCAATTATGAGGATTCCAATTTTTCCATAACTTCATACTAGCTATTTTCTGTGTTTTAAAATTTTACCATTCTAGTGGGTATTAAGCGATATCTCATTGTGATTTTGGTTTTTTTTTCAATCCCCCCCTTGTTCCTTGCACTAGCTTTCTGTTCTCTGTGCCTGCTCATCTTTTCATTAGGAGGCACTGGGAACCAAACTCAGGACTTCCTACATGGGAAAGAGGTGCTCAATCACTTGAGCCACCTCCACTCCCTGCTTTCTTGCGTCTCTCATTGTGTTTCCTCTTTGTGTCTCCTTGTTACATCATCTTGTTGCATCTTGTTGTGCCAGCCTGTTGGGTCAGCTCACTGTCTTGCTTGTCTTCTCTACGAGGAACAGGGAACCAAACCCAGGATCTCCCATGTAATAGGTGGGTGTCGAATGCTTGAGCCACATCTGCTTCCCTCTCATTGTGGTTTTGATATGCCTTTCCCTAATGACCCAAGATATTGAGCCTCTTTTCATGTGCTTATTAGCTATTTGTATATCTTATTTTGAGAAATGCCTTTGCAATTCTTTTGTCCATTTTTAAGTTGGATTGGTTATTTGTGGGTTTTTGTTTGTTTGTTTGTTTAAGGTTATTTGTTTTTAACTGTTGAGTTGTAAAACTTTTTAAGACTAAAAAGGTATAGATAATGAAAAAATACTTTTTGGGGAGTGAATGTGGCTCAAGCAGTTGAGCATCTGCCTCCCACATGGGAGGTTCTGGCTTTGTTCCCAGTGCCTCCTAAAGAAGACAAACAAGGAGCAAACATCAAGCTAAAATAAGGAGCAGACAACAAACAAGACAACAAGTGAACATTGAGCAGACAATGAGCAAAAGCAAAAATGAGTGGGGAACGCATGTGGCTTGAGCAGTTGAATGCCTTCCTTCCACATGGGAGGTCCTGGGTGTGGTTCCCAGTGCCTCCTAAGGAAAAAAAAAATAGACAATGAGCAGACAACGAGCAAAAAAAACCTGAGCAGGTAACGAGCACAGTCAGCAAACAGACAAGGGAGCCACCTCAGGCAGGGGGAAAAAGAAAAGAATGAGGAGGGGGAAACCAAGATGGTGGCAGAATAAGGACCTCCTGGAGTCAGCTAGTAATACAGGGCAGTTGGTGGTAACCCAGAGCTACCTAAAGCACCTGTTTGGAGGAACCAGGAGACAAGAGGAGTATCTTGCAACATCCTCGAGAGTGTGGAAGAAGGAGACTACCCATCTGCACCAAGGATTCATGAGTAGAGCCCTCCACACCACAGAGGTCGGTGCCTGTGGGTGCACAAGCTGCCTTGGGAGCTATTCCGTGGCTGTAGTTGGAAGCTCCATTGGAAGACATGGTGTGGCACCAAATTCAGCTATTGATTAGTGGATTCGGCAGGCTGAAGTGGAATCCTAGGAACAACTAAACTTTGAGCCTGTTCAGGTCAGAGGGAAGCTGGTGGCTGCCATTTTGACCCCATTCCAGGTACAAGGGGAAGTGGCGCTGACTGAGAATCATAGTGCTTATAAGGACCAGCTTCTTTCCAACCAGGTTGGATGGCAGGTCTAGCTTAAACCCCAGCCCCACCTCCGTCAGGGAGGAAGCTGGGGGGACCTGCACCACCTCTCTGGGAAGCCGCAAGCCATGCCACAGAGGCTGGTTCCCATCCTACTCTAGGGACACAAGCCACCTCAGGAGCTGTTCCATGGCTGGAGTTAGAAGCTCCATTTCCCATAAATGGTGGAGGAAGAGACAGTTGTCCACTGACCTCAACTACTGATTAGTGGACTTGGCTGGCTAAAGAATAATCCTAGAGACAGCTAGGGTCTGCTAAAGTATAATCCTAGAGATAGTTAGGGTCTGAGCCTGTCCAAGGGGAAAGAGTCCGGTAGCTCCCATTTTTGACTCCGCCTCCAGCATGAGGGGGCCTTGGCTGACTGAAATCCAATGAAATTATGGACAGGCTTCTTTCCACCAAGATCAGACTTCTGCCCTAGCCTAGGCTCCAGCCCCACCTCCATCCAGCAGAGAGGTAGCTGGTGGGACCTGCACCAGGCTCTCCAGGCAACTACAAGTGCTCTCCACTGGCAGAGGCTGACTAGTTGGACACTTGAGGCTGCATCCCCACACCTCAATAGGATAGGAGAGGAGCTGGGTATACTTGGCCTTTCCAGGCAATGGCAGGAGTTTTCAACCCCTACAAACAGGTTTGTTGAGTGCCTTTGAGCCCATCTCCACCTCTGTCCCCCCACAGGATAGGAGGGGGCTGGTGTTCCCTCAACCTCTCAGGGCAACTTCAGGCAGTTTTGGGCTGCACAATTCTGACCATTAGGCACCTGTGGCTCCATGGACTGTGTTTGCCCAGCCTCTCTGGGTAACTGCAGGTGCTTTTGGCCCACACAGCATAAACTGGTGGGTTCTTCTGGACCCACTCTCACCCCCTAGTAGGAAAGAAGTGGTGTTTCCACAGGCTTTTTGGGCAATGGCAGACCTTTGGCCTGCATGGACTGGACTACTGGATGCCTATGGATCCACCCCCACACCCAATAGGATAGGAGGGGTCTGGTGTCTCCACAGTCTCTCTGATCAATGGTTGGTACTTTTGGTCAACAGGGACTGAACTGTTGGGTACCTATGGATCCAACCCCATGCCTTAAGAGGATAGAAGGGGGCTTGTGTTTCTTCAGCCTCCCCAGGCAACAGCAGGTATTCTTGGCCTAAAAGGACTGAACCGTTGGGTGCCCATAGAACCACCCCCACCACCCAATAGGATAGGAGGGTGCTGGTGCTTTCTCAGCCTCTCCAGGCAACAGAGGGTACTTTTGGCCTACAGGACTGAACTATTAAGCATTGGTGGTTCCGTTCCCACCCCCTAAAGCACAAAAGGGACAGTACTCTCTCAGCCTCTCAGGGCAACTGCAGGTGTATTTAGCTCACAGAAATTAGATTGTTGGGCACTCCAGAGAGTCCATTCCCACCCCCAGCAGGGAGAGGGTCTGGTGCTACATCAGTTTACCTGAGCGACTGTGGTCATTTTGGACCCACACAGCATAGATTGCTAACCACAACTATGGCTCCATCCCTGCCTAAGGTAGGGGCAGAAGGAGTGTGAAGCTTCATCAGTGTCTCTGGGTAACTACAGACAGTCTTGTTGTGCCCAACTTGGATTATTATACATGGCTGCAACTCTATCCTTACCCCTGACAGAGAAGAAAAGAGGGAGAAACTTCATCAATTCCTGGGACAATGTGGGCAGCTTCAGCCTCCATAGCTTATAGCACCAACTACATCCTTGGCTCTTACTACACAAAAAGCAAGGGAGAAAAGACAAGAAATCCCTAAACTAAAGGGAGAAACTGCACTCAGAGTAATATATCTAGCACACCAGATGCAGAAACATCAACAAAAAATTACAATCCATACCAAGAAACAGGAAGAGATGGCCCAGTTAAAGGAACAAGATAAACCTGCAGATGACATAAAGGAGTTGAGACAACTAATCTTAGATGTTCAAACAAGTCTCCTTAATAAATTCAATGTGATGGCTAAAGAGATTAAGGATATTAAAAAAACATTGGAGGGAAACGGACTTGGCCCAGTGGTTAGGGCGTCCGTCTACCACATGGGAGGTCCGCAGTTCAAAGCCCGGGCCTCCTTTACCCGTGTGGAGCTGGCCCATGCGCGGTGCTGATGCGCACAAGGAGTGCCGTGCCACGCAGGGGTGTCCCCCGCGAAGGGGAGCCCCATGCACAAGGAGTGCGCCCCGTAAGGAGAGCCGCCCAGCGTAAAAGAAAGTGCAGCCTGCCCAGGAATGGCACCGCCCACACTTCCCGTGCCGCTGACGACAACAGAAGCGGACAAAGAAACAAGATGCAGCAAATAGACACAGAGAACAGACAACCCGGGGTGGGGGGGGGGGAATTAAATAAAGAAATAAATCTTTAAAAAAAAAAATAAAAAATAAAAAAACATTGGATGAGCACAAAGAAGAATTTGAAAGCATATATAGAAAAATAGCAGAACTTATGGGAGTGAAAGGTGAACTAAATGAAACAAAAAATACACTGGAGGCATATAACAGCAGATTTCAGGGAGCAGAAGAAAGTATTGGTGAGCTCAAAGACATGGCCTCTGAAGGTGAACATACAAAAGAACAGATGAAGAAAAGAATGGAAAAAATTGGACAAGTTCTCAGGGAATTAAATGACAGCAAGAGATGTGCAAACATACGTGCTGTGGGTGTCCCAGAAGGAGAAGAGAAGGGAAAAGGGGCAGAAGAAATATTTGAAGAAATAATGGTGGAAAATTTCCCAACCCTATGAAGAACATAGATATTCATGTCCAAGAAGCACAACCTACTCCCATCTGAATAAATACAAATAGACAAATTCTGAGACACATGCCCATCAGAAGGTCAAATGCCAAAGAGAAAGAGAGAATTCTGAGAGCAGCAATAGAAAAGCAATGCAGAACATATAAGGGATACCCAATAAGATTAAGCGCTGATTTCTCATCAGAAACCATGGAGGCAAGAAGGCAGTGGTATGATATATTTAAAACACTTCAGCCAAGATATATTTAAAACTGCCAGCCAAGAATTTTATACTCAGCAAGATTATCTTTAAAAATGAGGGCAAGATCAGAATATTCACAGATAAACAGAAACTGAGAGAGTTTATAACAAAAAGACCAGCTTTGCAGGAAATACTAGAGGGAGTGTTACAGCCTGAAAAGAAAAGAAAGGAGAGAGAGGCCTGGAAGAGAGTCTAGAAATGACAACGGTATCAGTAACAGTAACTAAAAGTGTCAAAAATAAAATGACAGGTTAACTGCAAAGATAAAAATGGATGAAATAAGAACTGCCTTTACAGTAATAACATTGAATGTCAATGGATTAAACTCTCCAATCAAAAGACACAGACTGGCAGAATGGATAAGAAAATATAAGCCATCTATATGTTGTCTGCAAGACACTCACCTTAGACCCAAGGATACCAATAAACTGAAAGTGAAAGGTTGGAAAAAGATATTCCACATATGCAGTAACCAAAAAAAGCTGGGTAGCTATACTTATATGAGATGATAAAGACTTTAAAAACCAAACTGTTATTATAGACAAGGAAGGTTATTACATATTAATCAAAGGGATGATTCATGAGGAAGAAATAGTAATCATAAATATATATGTACCTAACCAGGATGCCCCAAGACACATGAGACAAACACGGCAAAACTGAAAGGAGAAATAGACATCTCTACAATAATAGTTGGAGACTTCAATACACCACTCTCAGCATTGGACAGAACATCTGAGCAGAAGATCAATAAAGAAACATAGAACTTTAATAATATGATAAATGGACTAAACCTAATAGACATATACAGAACATTGCACCCCAAAACAGCAGGATATACATTCTTTTCAAGTGCTCATGGATCTTTCTCCAGGATAAACCATATGTTGAGTCACAAAGCAGACCTCAATAAATTCAACAAAATCAAAATTATAAAAGCACTTGCTCTGATCATAATGGAATAAAGTTGGAAATCAACAAATGGCAAAAAAAAAAAAAAAGAAAGAAAAAGGGAAAATTCACATATATATGGAAGTTAAAAAACACACTCTTAACCAGTGGGTCAAAGAAGAAATTTCAAGAGAAATCAATATATATATAAGACAAATAACAATGAGAATACAACATATCAGAACCTATGGGATGCCATGAAGGCAGTATTGAGAGGAAAATTTATAGCCCTCAATGCTTACACTAAAAGAGAAAAAAGACCTAAAATCAATGACCTAACTACATAGCTGGAGGAACTAGAAAAAGAACAGCAAACTAATCCCAAAGCAAGTAGAAGGAATGAAACAAGAAAGATCAGAGCAGAAATAAATGAAATTAAGAACAAAAAAACAATAGAGAGAATTAGCAAAACCAAAAGTTGGTTCTTTGAGAAGATTAACAAACTCGACAAACCCTTAGCTAGACAGACTAAGAAAAAAAGAGAGAAGATACAAATAAATGAAATAAAAAATGAAAATAGGAGCATTACTAATGACCCCACAGAAATAAGAGAGATCATAAGCAGATACTATGAACAACTTTGTGCAAAAAAACTAGACAGTGTAGATGAAATGGAAAAATTCCTAGGAATGTACAAACAACCTACACTGATGCTAGAAGAAATGGAAGACCTCAACAAACCAATCATAAGTAGAGAGATTGAAACAGTCATCAAACAACTCCCAAAATGAAAAGCCCAGGACCAGATGGTTTCACAGGTGAGTTCTACCAAGCATTCATAGAAGATTTAATACCAATCTTATTCAAGCTCTTCAAAAAAATTGAGCAAGAAGGAACACTACCAAACTCATTCTATGAAGCCAATATCACCCTAATACTCAAACCAGATAAAGATATTACAAAAAAAGAAAATTACAGACCATTTCTCTAATGAATACAGATGCAAAAATCCTTAATAAAATACTTGCTAATCGAATCCAACTACACACTGAAAGAATTATCCATCATGATCAAGTGGGTTTTATACCAGGCATGCAAGGCTGGTTCAATACAAGAAAATCAATCAGCATAATATGCCACATTAATAAATCAAAGAAGAAAAATCACATGATCTATCAATTGATATAGAAAAGGCATTTGACAAAATACAGCATCCTTTCTTGATAAAAATACTACAAAAAACAGAAATTAAAGGAAACGTTCTCAACATGATAAAGGCCATATATGATAAACCCGCAGCTAACATTGTACTCAATGGTGAAAGACTGAAAGCTTTCCTGTTGAGATCGGGGACAAGGATGCACACTGTCACCACTGTTGTTCAATATAGAGCTAGAGGTTCTTGCTAGATCAGTCAGGCAAGGAAAAGAAATAAAAGGCATCCAAATTGGAAAGGAAGAATTAAAACTTTCACTATTTGCAGATGATATGATTGTATATCTAGAAAGTCCTGAAAAATCTACAATAAAGCTGCTAGAGCTAATAAATGATTTCAGTAGAGTGTCAGGATACAAGATCAATATGCAAAAATCAGTGGTGTTTCTACAAGCTAATAATGCGCAATCTGAGGAGGAAGTCAGGAAAAAAAATTCCGTTTACAATAGCAACTAAAAGAATAAAATAATTAGGAATAAACTTAACCAAGGATGCAAAGCACTTCTGTCCAGAAAACTATAATATATTGCTAAAAGAAATAAAAAAAAGACCTAACTAAATGGAAGAACATTCCATGCTCATGGATTGGAAGACTAAATATTATAAGATGTCAATTCTACCCAAATTAATATATAAATTCAATACAATCCCAATAAAAATTACACCAGCATATCTTAAGCAAATGGAAAAAAAAGTATCAAATTTATCTGTAAGGGTAAGAGGCCCTGAATAGCCAGAAACATGTTAAAAAGGAAAAGTGAAATTTGAGGACTCTCAGTTTAAATCATATTACCTAGCTACAGTGGTAAAAACAGTATGATATTGGCATAAAGATAGACACATAGACCAATGGAACCGAGTTGATGGTTCAGAAACAGACCTTCACATCTATGGCCAAGTGATTTTTGGCAAGCCTGTTAAGCTCACAAAGTTGGGGCAGAACAGTTTATTCAACAAATGATCTTGGGAGAACTGGATATCCATAGCTAAAAGAAAGAAAATTAACTCAAAAATTAACTCAAAAAGGATCAAAGGCCTAAATATAAAAGGAAGTACAATAAAGCTCCTAGAAGAAAATATAGGGAAACATCTTCAAGACCTGGTGGTAGGTGGAGGATTCTTAAACCTTACACCAAAAGCATGAGCAATAAAAGAAAACATGCATAAATGTGACCTCTTCAAACTCAAATACTTCTGTGATTCAAAGGACTTCATCAAAAAGGTGAAAAGGCAGACCAGTCGATGGGATAAAATATTTGGAAACCACTTATTTGATAAAGGTGTGATTTCCCTTCTATATAAAGAGATCATACAATACAACAATAAAAGAGCAAGCAATCCAATTAAAAAATGGGCAAAAGATTAAAATAGACATTTCTCCAAAGAGGAAATTCAAATAGCCAAAAAGCACATGAAAAAACGTTCCATATCCCTAGCAATTAGGAAAATGCAAATTAAAACAAACAATAAGATATCATCTAACACCGCATAGAATGACCATTATTAAAAGAACAAACAACAATAAGTGCTGGAGAGGATGTGGATAAATAGGAGTACTCCTTCACTGTTGGTGGGAGTATAAAATGGTTCAGCCTCTATGGCAGACAGTTTGGCAGTTCCTCAGGAAGCTAAATATAGAACTGGCCATATGATCCAGCAATTCCTCTACTAGGAATATATCCAGAAAAATTGAAAACTGTGACAATGAACAGACATCAGCACATCGATATTCATAGTGGTGTTATTCACAATTGCCAAAAGATGGAAACAACCCAAGGGTCCATCCACCAATGAATGGATAAACAAAATGTGGTATATACATATGATGGAATACTATGCTGCAGTAAGAAGAAATGAAATTGTGACACATGTGATAACATGGATAAGTCTTGAAGACATTACACTAAGCGAAGTAAACCAGACACAAAAGGACAAATATTGCATGGTCTCATAATAAACACATGGAATTAAAACCTAGAGTATAGATTATTAGGAGGTAAAAAGAGGTTTGAGAAGAACACTGATGCTTAATGTATGTAGAAGTTTTAATGAATTAGACTTTAAAAATGTGGAAATGGATAGAGTTGATGGTAATACATTATAGTGAGTAGCAAATGGTTTACAAATGGGATCGTGGCTGCAAACAGTAGTCTGGGGAAGTAAATGTGAATAGAAAGAAAGCTAAAGAATAATTTAGGGATGGAATAACACAGTGAACCCAGAGGTGAATGATGATAATGGTTAATGGTAAAAATGCAAGCGAGTCCTTCTGTGAGCTAGAGCAGATGTATATCACTATTGCAGGGTGATGGGAATATGGAGAAGCATGGGAAAACTACAATTTGTGTGACCTATAGACTGTGGTTAACAGCAATACTATAATATTCTTTCATCAATGCCAAAGCTGTACTATGTGCATTGATAATGGAGGTGTATGGAAAAAGTGTGCCGAATGTATGCTATGGACCATGATTGGTGATAATGTCTGATGATATTATCTCATAATCTGTAACAAATGTCCCACTATGGTTTGGTGTTGTATGGGAAATTTACACATCTGTATGATTGTTTTGCAAGTTCACAACATCTGTAACAAAAATATATTTTTTAAAAATAGTGTGGATTGGGGGAAAAATACACCAAATGTAAGATAAGGACTATAGTTGGTAGTAATATTTTGACGAAGCTCTTGCATAGTTTGTAACAAATGTTTCACAACGATGCAAAGTGTTAGTGGAGGAGTGGTGTATGAGACCCCTGTGTGATGTTATGCATGTTTATTTTGTAAATTCACAATCTTTGCTATGCACTTATTGTTTATGTGTGTTCATGTATGAATGTTATACCTCAATAAAAAATTTTTTTTTAATTTTTAAAAAAAGAATGAATAAAATTTGCTTAAGAAACAAAAAAGAAGAAGCTTTTAAAAAAATATTTTAAAGAAAATAATTAAATGAAATGACTTAAGGTCCTTGCAGTTTTTCAGGATTTTGAATAGGAGGGTCATGTAGAGCCTCAATGAACGCAGAAGGTAACTCATTGCCCTTTTCTTGAGGGAGGTGTCCAAGTAAAACCCCAACCCATGAGGAAGGATAAGGACATCTTTTGTGTGGACATTTTAATTTTTTTTTCTTTATTAGAGAAGTTGTGAGTTTCCAAAACAATCATGAGTAAAATACAGAATTCTGATACAACACCTTGCATTGGTGTGGAACATCTGTTGCAATTGAGGATAGCACATTTTAATAATTGAATTATTAACTAAAGTCTGTGGTTCAACTTAGGGTTTCCTGTTTGTGTAGTGTAGCTAAAATTTTTATCCTGTTACCATATATACAATCTAATATTTTCTCTTTTAATCACATTGAGATATATATTTCAGTGCTGCTAATTGTATTTACAGTGTTGTGCTACCATCACCACCAACCCATTACCAAAACATTTCCATCCTTAAGGATGTCTTCTTGCCATGAACTCCCCATCTGAATCCAGTGAAAACAGCAGATTGGGTAATGGAGGAGGAGATGAGTGTCTGAGAGGAGGGCTGTGAGACTCTCTTGTCTCAGGGGCATAAGAACCCTATAACCAGGGACGAAGGAACAAATGTTCCCTGAGAAATGCTCCATCTGAAAAAATGCTCCATCTGGATCATCAGATAATGAGGATCCTCTTCTAGAAGCTCAAGTTTAGTTGCTGATTCCATTACTCTTTGTCTCAGGTCTGCAGTCTCCTGTCTTAAGAAGAGGTTTCTTTTAGCCACTTGTACTCCCCCCCCCCCACTTGTACTTTTGAGCAATAATCATGGCCTTTTAGTTTAGGGGGAATTATCTGGCTCTGAGAAGAACAAATGGTTCTTTCCAATTTTTCTTCGAGGTCTTTGACTTGCTTCCTGAAGGTCACTATCTCTTTGTCTACATGTTTATCCTGTCATTTTCTTCAGAAGTTTCTTCCTCAGGCTCAAAGTAATAATCTGTCTGGACAGATAATATCCCAAGAAGTTCCATTTCTTCCTCTTGAAAGTTTAGTCACTTCATTTCCTCTCTCCTGAAGGTTTTTTATTTTGTTTTTCATTTTTCAAAGATATTGTTACTACACCAATATAAATGGCATACAGCTTTGTATACCATGTTGTATTTTTAAGTGTTAATAATGGGTGACAGGGAAGCAGACTTGGCCCAGTGGTTAGGGCGTCTGCCTACCACATGGGATGTCTGCGGTTCAAACCCCAGGCCTCCTTGACCCGTGTGCAGCTGGCCCATGTGCAGTGCTGATGCACGCAAGGAGTGCTGTGCCTAAGCAGGGGTGTCGCTACGTGGGGGAGCCCCACATGCAAGGAGTGCGCCCCGTAAGGAGAGCCGCCCAGCACGAAAGAAAGTGCAGCCTGCCCAGGAATGGTGCCACACACACGGGGAGCTGACACAAGATGACGCAACAAAAAGAAACACAGATTCCTGTGCCGCTGACAACAACAGAAGCGGACAAAGAAGAATATGCAGCAAATATACACAGAGAACAGACAACCGGGGCGGGGGCGGGGAAGGGGAGATAAATAAATAAATAAATAAATCTTTAAAAAAATAATGGGTGACAAACTAGAATTTTTTGATATACATAAAATGTATTATAAAATTGGGAACTTATAGATAAATATGCATGTAAAAATACATGAAAAAGCTAAAAATAGTAGAAATATTAACATCCATAGACCTTATTGTGTGATAGTATGATATTATTCTTACAATTTTCCTTCCATTTTCTGTATGTCTTACATTGGTTGAGGGAAAAAATAACAGTGTACATCAAGAATACCTCAAAATATGTTTAATCTTTCTCTTATTGCTGTATACTGAGGTAGTTTCCAGTTCCTAATTCCAACCCTCACACTAGGGAAAACTACATTTTTATGAATGCACATCATCAGGAAATAGAGCATGCCCTCATGTTCCACACGTCCACTCACTTCAGTTTGACTTTCTTCCTAACCAGAAGGGAAAGACGTGCAGATAGATCTTTTCTCCTACCACGAGTTCATTTTGAGTTGGGATTGCGCAGATTGCTGAGGAAATGATGATTGCAGGGAAGAGGTCATATTTGTCATGAAAATGCTTTTGCTTATCCAGGACTCAGCAAACATGTCCACTGCCTCGTGCCCATCGTGCCCCCAGAGGTTGTTGCATCTTCAAGTCAAGCATTGACTCAGCCAAGTGAATAGAGGAGGTGAGTACTGCCTACAGGCAAGGTAAAAGTCTGCCTTTGGGTTTCCAAGTAGTTTGTCCTTCTTGGTGTGTTAGTCTTGCTTCAGAGCATAGTGTCTTCCTTGTTCATCATCCTTTAAATCCCACTGAATCTGTGTCAAAGGCAAGGAAGCCTGGACTAGGGTGGTGGGAATGACATCTTCCTCCTCCTGAAGCTGAGGACCTGGTGAGTTTCACAACATATGGAGCAGAAACTGAAGATCTTCCTTGCTGAGGGGTGGTTTGGGTGGTGGAGAGCCCTGCTCCTGTGCATCTGGATTCAGAAAAGGTTGCACCTTTTACTGTAAATCTGTGGTTGGCAGATGTTGATTTAAAGGCTTGATATTCCTAGGTATTGCTGGTGCCATTGGTCAGAGAGTAGAGATGGCTCTTTAGCTGACTGCCGGGTGCCACTGCAGGTCCATCTCAGTGGGTCCTGGCTGTACAAGTGTCCATTTATGAGGTTTCCATTCTGTAATCAGAGCTTGGCACCACTCATCCCACCACTGCATAAAGAAAGTTATGTCTTGTTTACCTAGAACCTTCAATTATTTTTTATCAGGTTTACACTGCAAATAGTTCTGACTGTAGTACACCTAGGCCAGTGCGCTCATTGTGATCATGGCATTTTCCTTGGCATTGGGGCCAGAAAGGAATATGAGTGTCTAAGAACCCCCTTCCTGGAGACAGTACAGTCGGCAAGTGATTCATTAGTGTCAGAGGTGGGTGTGAGATCTCGCCTGCCTGCACAGCCTGGGTGGGCTGACCATCAGAACATTTGGTGCCCGACTAGGACAACCTCCAAAGGGATCCCAAGGAATAAAGGATGTGTAGAATAGATGAGAATTTTGATTGATGCTGAAAGAATTAGAAGGAGGAAAATTATGGGACCTGCTTGGAACAGCAGAATGGTCACTTTGGGTCTGATGAACAGTCAGCTCTTTCCTTGGATTTGGGCCATCTGCCAAGGAATTCACAGGTTCCCTGCTGCTCTGCCTTTGGTGCCAAGCTCTTCAGTTCTGAACCATATCTGAATTGTTGATTCTGGAATGTCTGTTTCTTTAGCTAGCTCTTCCCTAGTAGCATACCTGGGAATTGGTTCTTCTTGAAGGCTTGAATTAGGATGCTGGTTTTAGATTTTGTCATGTGTATCTGATTTCTTCTGTGTCCTGCTCCTAAATATTCTTGAGTCCTAAGCAAAACTTAGGTTTGATCTTCTTCTAGGAGCATCCAGACTTGGGTCGCTTTGCCTTTAATTGTCTTGCTCTGTGGTTTTCCACACTTGAATTCTAGACTCTAGAATACCAATTTCTTTGGGTAGCTCTTCCCTGGCAGATATATCAGGGTAAGGGTTCCCCTTAAACCATGCGTCAAGGGTATGCTTTTAAAAATTTTTTAAAAGAGATACCAGAGATTGAATCCAGGACCTCATACATGGAAAGCAGGCCATTGACCACTTGAGCTAAATCCATTCTCCAAGGGTATACTTTTGACTCTGGTTCAAAATAATCCTTCTTTGTGGGGCTTCTCTTTGTAGGGTATCATTTGTAGAACTCATTGCTGCCATCTTAATTTTGAACTTCAAGTAGGGCATTTTGAAATCTCTCGAAGATTTTGATCTGCACTTTCAATCAAGATTTGCTCAGCCTGGAGACTTTTAAGATCATCTGACATATCAGCTTTTTTCTTTTCTTCTTTAACAATATTGATGTAGAATAGATTTTTCTCTCCATCGTGGATGTTTAAATGCACACTTAACTTTTCAATATCAGTCAATTTCCTCCTAACTCCTCTTGTCTGGTCATAAATATTGTCTCCCTTCCTAATTCCAAGTTACTACCCATGTTCTCTTCTCCAAGGTAAACTTTCAGGTCTTTCATCTTTAGCCAACATTCCTCTAGAAAGTTGATCTGACTCTTCACACTTGCCTTAGAATTCTATATGTATATATAGGGAAGTGGACTTGGCCCAGTGGTTAGGGCGTCTGTCTACCACATGGGAGGTCCGCAGTTCAAACCCTGGGCCTCCTTGACCTGTGTGCAGTAGCCCACGCGTAGTGTTGATGCGCGCAAGGAGTGCCCTGCCACGAGGGGTGTCCCTGCGTAGGGGAGCCCCACGCGCAAGGAGTGCACCCTGTAAGGAGAGCCACCCAGCGCGAAAGAAAGTTCAGCCTGCCCAGGAATGGCGCCGCACACACGGAGAGCTGACGCAACAAAAAGAAACGGATTCCTGTGCCGCTGACAACAACAGAAGTGGACAAAGAAGAACACACAGCAAATGGACACAGAGAGCAGACAACTAGGGCGGGGGTCGGGAAGGGGAGAGAAATAAAATAAATAAATAAATCTTAAAAAAAAAAAAGGATTCTATATGAAGGTCTTGAGCCCTTCTTCTGTTGTCCATAATTGTTTGTTTTCACTTTTTCTACTTGCATTTATGTGAATTTGTTTTCTGCTTCTAGAGATAGGATCTTTCTCATTGTATCAGAGATTGACTCATCTTGATCTGAATATTGAGATTTTTCTTTTCTAGCTGGTTTGCTATTAAGAATTAGATGGACTAAATCACAGGGTTAGATATGTCCAGAGCATTGGGCACTCTGGGCTTTTATCTTTTTTCATCACAGGATGAAACTTAACAAGAGCTTTACTAAAACTAATGCTGAAATCTTAATGGTTTGTTCCTTGATACCCAGTACAAATATTTTTTTCACTGTCTGAAAAACTGCCTAAAACCAAGAGAGCTGTTAACACACACACTCCTGCAGCACACAGTACTAACTCCCATTTTTTCCTGGGAAGAGTGAGACTGGGTCTCATATTGCCAGGCATGTCTGCATATAACTGCATTCTCCTGGGTTCACCAATAGTACAGCTTCATGGCAGAATGGAGCCCCTCCTTGGTAACCAGGCTGCCACAGAGCCCAGCTGTCACCAGGGCCCGCTGGGCCACAACATGCCATGGAGGACACTGTCCAAGCTTCCACCCAGAAGCAAGCCATGTCTACTTGGGTAGACCATGAGCGGAGAGGGTGAAGGGAGGAACTGGACTGATACATCCCCACAACCCTACCCAGGGCTCTTTCTTTTCTCAAACTTCTCCGTCTGTAATCCTAACAGCCTCATTCAATCTTCTGTGCGCTCTATTTTGTCTGCATGGAAAGTACTTCCACTTGCTGCCCACATGAGAGCAAAGCCCATCCTGCAGTTACAGGGCCTCATCACCCCTGTGTTTCCAGTTCCCAGGGCAGAATCTGGCACAGAGTATGTGCTTAGTGCGCCATGCATGTCTGTGAAGAGAAGGAAGGGAGGGAGGGAGGGAGGAAGGAAGGAAGGAAGGAAGGAAGGAAGGAAGGAAGGAAGGAAGGAAGAAAGGAAGGAAGGAAGGAAGGAAGGAAGGACAAAACCACCATTTACTATCCCACAGATTCGATTTCATGGCATTTTCCTTGGTGTTGGGACCAATTGCTCTGTTCACCAGGCAGATGGTTCCCTTAGAACTTAAAACTCCTTTCAGAGTTCAGTGCAGGGCAGTGGAGAGAAGAACAGGCATTGGCAGCTCTGGCCCAGTTCCTCACCCCCCTGCCACTCCCATCCCAGCTTCCCCCTCTCCTCTCTATAATGCCTTGAACAACTTATCTGACCTTTCTAACTCTCCTTTCCTCATCTGTAAATGGGAAATCAATGCCTACTTCACGAGATTGTTGTGAGGATTAACACAAAGATGGACATAGAATGTGACAGGTAATTGGGGCATAATATTTTAGTGAACTTCTTGATTCCATTATCCAAAGTATCAGCAACTCTTTTGATTAATTATCTGGTTTTCCCACCAAGACTTAGCAAAAGCAGTAAGATAAGAAAAGAAAATAACTTCTATAAACTTAAGAAAGAAAGAAATAAAACAGGATTGTGTGCCTAGTAAACATAAAAGACTCTAGTAAAAACTACAAGACATAATAAAATAATTGGGCAAGGTGACTGTATAGAAGATAAGCCTAAAAATCAAGTTATTTTAAAGGAAACTTTGTATTAAGGTATAAAAAGCTAAGGTATAAATGTGGCTCAAGTGGTTGGACGCCTCTCTACCATGTGGGGGGTCCTGGGTTCTGTTCCTGATGAAGGCAAAGCTGACCTGTGCTGCAGAGAGCTGACCCACACCACAAACTGGTGCAAAAAGATGATACAACAAAAAACAGACACAGAGGAAAAACAATGAGAGACACAATAAACCAGGGAGCTGAGGTGTCTCAAGTAATTGGGTGCCTTTCTCCCACATTGGAGGTCCCAAGATCAGTTCCTGGCCAGCTCCTAAAGAGAAGACAAGAAAAGAAGACAAACAGACACAGAAGAACATGCAGTGAATGGGCACAGAGAGCAGACAGCAAGCACAGGAGGCAGTAAATAAAATTAATCTTAAAAAAATAAAAGCAGCTGTAGACTGTTAGCTCCCCTCCCCCTGGTTCCCCCTGGAATCTTGGCCCTCTAGTCTGAGTCTTAGTTTACCAGGGCTTCTAGGACAAATACCACACATTGGTTGGCTTAAATAATGGAATTTATTGTTTCAGTTTTGGAGGTTTGAAGTCCTACATCAAGGTAGTGATGTTTGCTTTCTCCTGGAGCCTGTAGCATTCCAGCAATCCTCCATCACATGGTGATCTCGCTTTCCTTGTGTCTGCTCCTCTGGTTTCTGCTGACTTCTGGTTTCTACATCTGTGTCCAATTTCCTTTGCTCATAAGGGCTTCAGCCATGTGGATTAAGGCCCACTCTGATTCAATTTGGTCTCATCTCAATAGGATCTTTGAAGGTCCTATTAACAAAACGTCCACACCGTAATTAGTAATAATATATTCAAAGGTCCTATTTACAAATGGGTTCACACCCACAGGGCCAGGGGTTAGAACTTGAATATGGTTGAAGGCAGCCATTATGGTTGGAGCTTGAGCAGCCATCTTGGACAATGAAAAGAAAGTCATATGACGAGGACAGTGGAACAACAGAAGAGGAGGAGCTTGGGTCCCTAAAACTGGTGGAAGGTCCAACCAGCTCTAGACTACTTACCTCTGGACTTCATGTAAGTGAGACAAAAATAAATTTCTATTTAGTTAAGTCACTGTTATTTTTTTCTGTCATTTAGTGGCTTTAGTTCAAGCCATAATTTAATTCTTCTGTCATTCACAGACAAACCTAAATCTAACTGATGTTGAATTTAGTGTCTGAATATAAAATACTGCAAGTGACAGAATATAAATTCTAATTAATGAATGCAGATGGCAATGACTCAAATTACTGACTGGAAAGCTTGTGACCCTTGCTATACAGTATTAAAACATTCAATGAAAACATTATGCTTTAGTTATCTATTGCTGTGTAGCAAACAAGTCCAAACTTAGTGTGTTAAACAACAAGCATTTTATTACTTTTCACAATCCTGGGAGTCAACTGGGTGGTTCTTCTGCTGGTTTCACGGGGATCTTACATGAGATTACAGTCAGATGGTGGAGGGGATGGCTTCATTCACATGTGTGGCACCTCAGTGGAATAGCTGGAGGGTTGGGCCCTCTCTCTCACATGTCCTAGCTTGGGCTTCTTCACATGGTGTTTGGATACCAAGAGTATAAGAGTGGAAGCTGCCAGACCTTCTTAAGGCTTTGGTTCAGAACTGGCCAGTGTCACTTCTGCCACATTCTATTGGTTGAAGTGAGTCACAGGGCCGACCCAGATTTAAGAGGAGGATACTACACAAGGTTGTGTATACTGGGAGGTGTGGTTGATTGGAGCAATCTCTGGACACAAGCTACCTCACCTTGGAAGGCAGATCTGGGCTGACTGAGGTTGTAGCAATGGGGGAAATGGTAGGAAAATTCAGAATGTTGATATTTTCTGGCTCCTCTTTGCTACTTTGCTGAAAGTCCTAGGAGAGAGAAAAAGCTAGAGAAACTCAAGTTAGAGCTAGCTACTCTGTGAGGAGAGCTGAAAGGAAATGCACCTTTGCTAAGGGAGGAACTCTTTGACATAACCTATAATCTGGGTTGACTGACAATCCTGAAATTTTGAATTTTGCAAAGTTGAAAAAGGCAATTGCTGAAGCAGTTATGAGTGATAACCACAAAGTGGTAGCCATAGCAGAAGTTAAACAAATGACCTCTCTACAAAAGATGTGAGCCTAATGGCAAAGAAGGAATTAAGGCTATTGCTTTTCTTCCAAGGTTGTGTTTCCGATGGCCTGAAGATAACCACCACTAAGTTGGGAGAATGACCAGTAAGTAAAAATCAGAACCTTCAAGCCTGAAAACCAGTCTAGGTAAGATCTTTGGCTGCAGTCACTTACATTGGAACTGACCAGAAACAAATGGACCAAACGTCTGCAAACTTTTTGAAGGAATTGTGCTACCAATGAATCTCACAAATTATGGAAACACAATATATAACATAATTCTTCTCATCTCAAGCCCTCTCAAGCATATCATTCAGTGGATTAATCACATTCACAATGTTGCAATACCCTCACAACCTTCCATTTTTAGACCTTTCCCTCCACCACAAACAGAAACCCTACCTTTATTTTGCATTAACTCCCCATTGCACCTGTCCACCCCCCCACCAACAACCTGAACTCTAATATCTATCTCTGAGAGTTTGCACATTTTCTGATATTTTCTTTTTTGTTAGCACGGGGCTTAAATTTAATACCCTAAATCTGTAACAATCTCACTTTCTTTGATATCAACTTAATTTCAATTGTGTATGCAAACTGTATTCGTCTACCCCTGTCCCCCAACCTTTATGTAATTCTTCTCACAAATTACCTATTCATACATTATAAGTCCCAAACCATTGATTTATCTTTACATTTTGTGCATTTGCCTTTTAGATCCTATAAGAAGTAGGAAGTGGAATTACAAGCCAAAAATACAATAGTACTGACATTTATATTACCTATGTCATTTTCTTTACCAGAGATCTTTATTTCTTCATGTGGCTTTAGTCAATTGTTTAGTATCCTTTCCTTTCAATCTGAAGAACTACCTTTAGCATCTCTTGTAGGGCCAATCTAGTGGCATTGACATTCCTCCACTTTTATTAATCTGGGAATGTCTTATTCCTGCTCTCAGTTTTGAAAGACAGTTTTGCCAGATATAGGATTTCTGATTGGCATTGTTTTTTTGCTTTCAGCACTTTAAATATGTTTTCTCACTGTCTTCTTCCCTCCATTGTTTCCAATAAGAAATTAGCACTTAATTATATTGAAGGTCCCTTTTGTATGACACCTTGCTTAATTTGACAGTTTGATCATAACATGGCATGGTGGGGGTGTATTTTGGTTTATCTTGCTTGGCATTTGTTAGGCAGCTTTTATGTGTATATTCAAGTCTGTTATTAAATTTGGGATGTTTTCAGCCATTATTTCTTTGAATATTCTCTCCTCCTTTCTCTCTTCTCCTTCTGGGATTTCCACAATGCATATATTGGTACTCTTGATTGTTTATACTGCAGGTTCCTCAGGCTCTGTTCACTTTTTTTTCACTCTTCCTTCTCCTTCTCAAACTGGATGATACCAATGGTCTCATCTTCAAGTTCACTGATTCTTTCTTCTGCCCGCTCCAATCTGCTGTTGAACCCCTATAGTGAATTTTCAATTTCTATTACTGTAGGCTTCAGCTCTTTTTGCTTCCTTTTAATAATTTCCATCTCTGTATTGACATCCTATTCACGTTTCTCCATCATTCTCCTGATTTTTTTAGTGTTTTTTTTTTTTTTGTCCATGTTTTCTTTTAGCTCTTTGAGAATAATTAGGACAATTTTTAAAAAGTTTTTGAGAAGCAGATGTAGCTCAAGCAGTTGGGTGTCCACCTACAATATGGGAGGTCCTGGGTCTGGCTCCCAGTGCCTCCTAAAGAAGGTGAGCTGACACAATGGGCTGCACAGTGAACTGAAGCAACAAGATGACACAACAAGATAATACAATGAGAGGCACAATAAGCAGGGAGTGGATGTGGGTCAAGTGATTGAATACCTCCCTCCCACATGGAAGGTCCTGGGTTCAATTCTTTTTTTTTTTTTAAAGATTTATTTATTTATTTAATTCCCCCCCCCCCCCCGGTTGTTCTTGGTGTCTATTTGCTGCGTCTTGTTTCTTTGTCCGCTTCTGTTGTCGTCAGCGGCACGGGAAGTGTGGGCAGCGCCACTCCTGGGCAGGCTGCTCTTTTCTTTTCACGCTGGGCGGCTCTCCTCACGGGCGCACTCCTTGCGCGTGGGGCTCCCCCATGCGGGGGACACCCTTGCGTGGCAGGGCACTCCTTGCGCGCATCAGCACTGCGCATGGGCCAGCTCCACACGGGTCAAGGAGGCCCGGGGTTTGAACCGCAGACCTCCCATATGGTAGACGGACGCCCTAACCACTGGGCCAAAGTCCGTTTCCCTGGGTTCAATTCTTGATGCCTCCTAAAAATAAGGTTAACAGACACAGAGAGCAGACAGTACATGCAAACAATGAGTGGAGGAGAGAAATAAATAAAAAAGTTTTTGCCTGGTATGTTCCATTGATGTTTCTCATGTTAATCTTCTCCTTTGCCTAGACCATCACTTTCTATTTCTTTGTATATTTTGTGACCTTTGATTGAAATTTGAACATTTTGATATTTTAATGTGTTATCACTGGTATTTAGACTGTGCAGCATCTGTTCTTAAGCTTGTATCCATCTAGTGTTATGACAGAGTTTACCTTGAATGCCAGGAACTAGCAAAAATTTTTAAGGAAAAAAAGAAAATGCCTTCCCCAATCTTTGGAGATTGACCTGTGAGAATGCACTCATTCAGAGCTTATCCGTACAGTAAGTTTAGAGACCAGCCCCAGGCCAAAGCTTTAGGGACCTCCCTGGTTCATTCTGCACATTTGGCTCTAGGAATTGCCCTTTTCCCCAGGAAACAGTTTCTTCATGGTCCCAGGCACTGCACTGTATGTCCCACAGCCAGCAAGCCCTTGGCTCAGGCAGTACAACTTGACTGCAGTCCCACAGCAATCTGCAGGAGAGCTCTGTGAGCCATTTTCTATATACAGGGCAAGTTCTGAGACAGTAAGTCTTTCATGGCACCACCAAAGAAATTGGGCCAGACATACATGCTCCTAACAAGTGCACAAGAGTTATCTGTTCCCTCTGGGACTGGGACCAGGGACCTGCACTGGGAGAATGGATAGCTCTGTGTGGAGTCAGTGAGGAGATGGGGGAGGAGCCAGCCAGGGTGCCAGGAGAACCTACTGCTTTTAAGTGTCCTTTTTCTTGATTTAGCACTTGCCCTATTACTGCAATCTTGTAGCTGTTTTCTGGAGCATTTAGAAAGATGTTTTTGTCAGTTCTTGCTGGTTGTTAAAAGCTTCTGTAGGGGAATAGACCCCTGAAGCTTTTCATTCTGCCATCTTGATTGGGGCAGTGCTCAACAGCAAGTTTGTTAGTTTTTTAAATTCTAACAGCAAGTATTTTGAGATTGTTTTAGTTTTATACATTAGCAGTAGGGGTATGTATAATGTAGACATAAACACCAACATACACTTGTCTTCTAATCCTAAAAATTGCATAAATTTCAACTCTTTACAGATAACTTTGCCTGATCAAGAGGAATTTTCAGAAGCAGCCTATATTAGTTAGGGTTTTTGGTTGCATGTGATAGAAAGTGAGTCTAGCTTAAGCAAAACGTATGTTCTTTCTCTCTGCCCCCAATCTTCTTCATTCTCTCCTGCCAGTCAGTTCCAGGAGGACAAAAATCCCAGGGAAGGATTCTGATTGGCCCAGCTTCTGCCATGTGCTCATTTCCTGACCAGGTTCTGTTTTCTAAAGGAGTAGGAGGGAAGAAAGGACTGCTGGGAGGACTAAAGCAAAAATGAACACATTGTATGTTTTCTTAAGCATTTTTATTGAGATATATTTATGTACCATACTATCCATCCAAAGTGTACAATCAATGGCTTTTAGCATAATCACAATGCTGTGCATTCATCACCACTAAAAAATTTTACAACAATTTCATTACTCAAAAAAGCAAAACTCCATACTCCTTAGCAGTCACCTCTCAATCCCTCCATCCTTCCCTAGCCTTACATAACCTCTAATCTAATTCCATCTTTATAAATTGACTTATATTTACATTTTTAATAAATGGCATCATACCATATGTAGTACTTTGTGCCTGATTTCTTTCACTTAGCATAACATGGGTTTTTTTTGCCTGATATTAATATCTCATAACATTAACACACATAACATTCATTCAGTTTAAAAGAAAAACAGTCTTATATATGCAATATTACCCATATTCATATTCCACATGCAGTTTCACTATGCTATAAATTCCCACATTACACTTTTTATCTTTCCATTTAGTAACACACATGACCTTAGACTTTCCCTTTCAACCACCGTCATATCCATATAATAACTTTGCTAGTTATAAACACTATGTTGGGCTTTCACCTTTTCTATTCATTTCAAAAGATTAACACACAACTTTTTACCAGTTCTGTACATTTAACCCTCAGCTTTCCATTCTCTAACCTCATTCTATTTTCTGGTGACCCATATTCTAGTTATTAGATCCATGAGATAACACAATAAATTTAGTTCATAGTAGCACAATCATACAGTATTTAAAAAATTTTTTTAATTGATTTCTCTCCCCTCCCCCCCCCAGTTGTTTGCTCTCTGTGTCCATTCACTGTCTGTTCTTCTGTGCCTGCTTGTATTCTTGTCAGTGGCACTGGGAATCTGTGTCTCTTTTTGTTGAGTCATCTTGCTGAGTCAGCTCTTTCTGTGTGTGGTGCCGTTCCTGGGCAGGCTGTGCTTTTTTCATGCAGGGCAGCTCTCCTTACGGGGTGCACTCCTTGTGTGTGGAGTTCCCCTACTCGGGGGACACCCCTGCGTGGCACAGCACTCTTTGCAGCCATCAGCACTGCGCATGGGCCAGCTCACAACACGGGTCAGGAGGCCCTGGGTTTGAACCCTGGACCTCCCATGTGGTAGGCAGACATTCTATCAGTTGAGCCAAATATGCTTCCCAATCATACAGTATTTGTCCTTTTCTGTCTGGCTTGCTTCACTCAACATATGTCCTCTAGGTTCATCATGTTGTCATACGCTTTACAGCTTCATTTCTTCTTATAACTGCATAATATTCCCTTGGTGTATACATCACAGTTTGTTTATCCATTCCTCAGTTGATGAACACGTGGGTTGTTTCCATCTTTTGGCAACCATGAATAACACTTCTGTAAACATAAGTGTGCAGATGTCTGTTTGTGTCGCTGCTCTCAGTTCTTGTGGGTACATCCCAGTAGTAGTAGTGCTGGGTTGCATGCCAAATCTATATTCAACTTCTTTATGAACTGCCAAACAGTCCTCCACAATGGCTGTACCATTCTGTATTTCCACCAGCAGTGAATAAGCGTTCTGACCTCTCCACATCATCTCCAACACAATTGTAGTTTTCTGTCTTTTGAAGAGTGGCCATTCTAATAGGTATGAAATGATATCTCATTGTAGCTTTGTAGCAGTGATGTTGAACATTTTTTCATGTTTTTTTTTCCATTTGTATTTCTTCTTTGGACAAATGTCCATTCAAGTCTTTTACCCATACTTTAATCAGGTCATTTGTCATTTTGTTGTTGAGTTGCACCATCTCTTTATAGATTATGGATATTAAACCTTTATCAGATATGTGATTTCCAAATATTTTCTCCCATTATGTTGGCTGCCTTTTCACCCTTTTGACAAAGTCCTTTGAGGTACAAAAGTGTTTAATTTTGAGGAGATCCTATGTATCTCTTTTTTTTCTTCTGTTGCATGTGCTTTGGGTATAAAATGCAAGAAACCACCACCTACTACAAGGTCTTTAAGATGTTTCTTTACATTTTCTTCTAGTAATTTTATGGTCATGGCTTTTATATTTAGGTCTTTGATTCATTTTTGAGTTGATTCTTGTATAGTGAGTGAGACAGGGTTCTCTTTCATTCTTTTGGTTATGGATATCCAGTTGTCCCAGCACCATTTTGTTGAATGGACTGTTTTGTCCCATTAATGTGGACTTGGTAGGTTTGTCAAAAGTCAGTTGGCCATAGAAGTGAGGGTTTATTTCTGGGCTCCCAATTCTATCCCACTGAGTAAAACACATTGGTTTTTAAAAGCTGCCATGTCAAAAACTCAGAGGAGGGATGCTCTCCTCTCTCCATCCCATTAATCTCCGCAAACTTCTTGGGTTTATGACAGCAGCTCTCCTCCCATTCTCTCCGGCCTGCCATGGGGGAGGAAAAATTGGACTCAAAAAATGAAATGACAGCCTATAACCCAAAACATAAGCCATTACCATAGTGGCCAGTTCTGTGCAGGCTTCCACCCAGCAGATCCCAGCAGCTGCCCAAGACCTTCCTCAACACACACGTGTAAACCTGGAAATGCAGGGTGGTTCCAGCCCGTGGATGAGTGTGCCCCCCAGGGAAAGTTCTGAGAGGCATTTCATTGGCCTCCTCCACGGTTCCAAGGGAATGCATGTGGCCTCCTTATATGAGCTCTCCCTCCCGGCCCATTCCCACTGCCCTCCTCTCTGCTCCCTGGGGCCACCACCAGCTAGTAAGCTTTTGTCTCCACTCTGCTTCCCAGGAGCCCAGGCTAAGCCACAAGCCTGAAGCGGTGCGAAGGGGACATTTCTGTGCTTTGGGATTTTCCTGTTTGCTATTAGACTCAGAAAACATCCTGGATGAACAAGGCACTACCCATTCTTCTTGGAGAAAACTGTAAAGTAACTGTCGCCCCAATACAGATACTTTAGACCCAGACACCGCTCGTGCTCGGGTCCCAGCCCTGGAGGTGCAGAGGAGAGCCTGTGGCAAAGAGGATCCTTGAAGGTGTTTAGTTAAAATGAGGCTGATCAGAACCAGGTGAGCCGCCAGCCAGTAGGACTGGAGCCCTCACAGCAAAGCCATGAGGACCCAGGGAGGAGCAGGACACAGAAGGTGACATGCTGGGGATGGAGGCAGAGGGTGAGTCCTGGAGAGAGACTTCAGGAGCCTGTGACCCCGTGATCGTGGACTTCCAGCTTCTAAAACAAAGTCTCCCTTCATGCTCAAATAGAGGCTCATGGTGAAAGGTTTTAACTGCTTGGAGAACCTGGGAGGCCAGTGGGAGTCTGCAAGCAGCAGATGGTCCCATTCCGTCTGCCTGCAGCAGCCTTCACCAGCTATCCCCATTTCCCCCCTCTCCCTGCCTCAGATATTTGCTCCGAGTTTCATTCTCAGGGAGGCCTATATTCAAATTCTTTAAAACTGCCCCCACTCCTGGCATTCACCTTTTCTCTTTAACCAACAGACCAATCACAGTCTATTATTATATACTTACTTCTATTTTCAATTTTGCCTTCTCCCATTAGAATGTAAGCACCGTGGGGACAGGGATTTTGTCTCTGTTGTTTCCTGTACCCGCATTGCCTAGGACAGGGTTTATCAAGAGTAGGAAGTAGGAAACTTTCATTTCCAAATACCCCTTTCAGTATAGAACCCCTGAAGATGACGAGAACATATTTAAGACGTCTTTGTGAACGCTCGAGTAGTGGACACGGCAGCAAAGTGAATACATTCCCAGACCCGAAAAGATAAGATAGCCCTGAGGCAGGGGGTAAGAGGAACACAGAACAGATAGTTTTCCTGAGACTATATGCCAGTCCCTGGTGAACTTGAGCCAGGGTTTTAGTAGACCACATGTGGAGGGGAGAGAAGACACAGATGGCGTCCTAGCTGGGTGGTAGGTCAGATCTGAGCCCCCCCAAAAAATCCAGTATTCCTAAAGGGCAACACCTTCAAAGGATGCTATGCAGAGGTGACAACTACCTATTTGAGCTTGGTTCTGAGTTTGCATACACACACACACACCCTGAAAATGTCCGACTACTAGCCATATGTATTTATACGCACACATACACATCCTGAAATTTTCCAGCTGCTAGCCCATACCCACACAGATTTGGAGGCTTAGTTCACAATACATGGATGACCTTAAAATTCCCAGTACAGATATTTACTTCAAAGTGATCCCAGGTGGCTATTGCCCCCAGATCCTGGCAGAAGCAAGTGTAACTTCTTTAGAGAACACATCTAAGAAGCTCAAGGGGCTTAAACTCACAATCAAACGTCACTAAATATATGAGGAAATAAGTGGCCATGAGAGAGTTAATAGAAACAACAAACTACAGAATAAATATTGCAAAAACAACAGGTATTAAAATGATCATATACATGAAATAAAATAAGTATTTTAATATGATTAGATGAAAGAAATAACAAAAGTATAACCACCAAACAAGAGACCAAATCACCAGGCAGATCCAAAAAGAACCAAATTAATAGAAAGGAAAAATAAAATTGATATTAGAAACGCAATGGATGAATTAAATAGCATGTCAGATGCAGCCAAGGAGAGAATGAGTGACCTGGAAGATAAATATTAACTAGTAGGAAAAGGATGTAGCTAAAGTAGTTGAGCTCCTGCTTCCCACATGGGAGGTCCCAGGTTCAATTCCTGGTGCATCCTAAAAAAAAACACACAGAAATAACTAACTCAAGGGAGCTGAGGCTCAGAGGTTGAGTGCCAGCTTCCCGCATAAGAGATCCTAGGTTCAATCCCTGAACACTGTACCTCAAAAGACAAAAACAGGCAGCGGACTTGGCCCAGTGGTTAGGGCTTCCATCTACCACATGGGAGGTCTGCAGTTCAAACCCCGGGCCTCCTTGACCCGTGTAGAGCTGGCCCATGCGCAGTGCTGATGTGCGCAAGGAGTGCCGTGCCACGCAGGGGTGTCCCCTGCGTAGGGGAGCCCCACGCGCAAGGAGTGCACCCCGTAAGGAGAGCTGCCTAGCGCAAAAGAAAGTGCAGCCTGCCCAGGGATGGTGCTGCATACACGGAGAGCTGACACAGCAAGATGATGCAACAAAAAGAAACACAGATTCCCGTGCCGCTGACAACATCAGGAGTGGACAAAGAAGAAGACTCAGCAAATAGACAGAGAACAGACAATGGGGGTGAAAGGGGAGGGGAGAAACATAAATAAATAAATAAATCTTTTTTTAAAAAATCCATATTTATTAAGCCCCTATTATGGCCCAGACATTGTACTAGATCCAGGGGATCCATCAATGAAAAGAGAAAGTCCTTACATTCTGGAGGGAGGAGAGAAGGAAAATATAAGAAAACAATAAAACTAATATTAATAAACTAATAAATTAGCAAGTTAATGTGATAAATATGTAAGGAAATAGGGTGTTGTAAAGAAATGAGGGTACAGGTGCCAGTCAGGGAAAGAATCCTCCTGTCTTCCTAAGACAGGAAGGAGGAGAAGGAGCCAAACCCCAAGAGCAGGGGTTCTTAACCATTTTTGTTCCACAGATCCCTTTGCCAGTCAGGTGAAAACCATGGACCCCTTACTAAGTCCATACTATAATGTGTATTATGTAATAAATACATCACACCGCACCAACACTTCCCCACAAGAATAATGGTATTTTGAAGTTCAATTCAAGGTCATAGACCCCTGGTTAAGAACCCCTACCCAAGAGGAAGAACAGTCCGGGGCTGAGGACACAGCTTGTAAAAATAAGCCAAGAGGCTGGACCTTAGTGAACAACGAGGGTGAGAGTGGTACGAGAAACACTCAGAAAGGAAGACAGGAGCAAACCCATACTGTGCAATGGAAGCCCTTGGAGAGTTTTCAAGAAAGAATGGCATGGAAGACATTGCCTTGCCACTGTACATACAGGACAACACCTATTACAGTTTTGAAAGGCAAAACATCAAAAAAAATTTTTTAATCATATTCTAATTTTTTAAAACCCCAATTTTTTTAACTTCATTTTAGTTTTTCTAAATTATTACGTATTTTATTTCTAATGTTTAAGTCTGTCATTACTATTTCATTTTCCTATTAATTGAATTTGGCAATATATTAGGTTTCATTTTTGAAGAAGTTTTGGATCACAGAGGGATTCAACTATGGTAGAGAAGAAGCATTGGTATGGGGTGTCATTGATGGGAGATGCATGGGAGGGAGTTTGCCTGGGCATGCATATAAGGTATATAGATATGTTCAGATGTTCATTGGGTTTTGACACAGTGGGTAGAGATTCACACAACAACTGAGGAACTGCTGAGTTCCCATCCTGGGGAGCTCCCCCACATTTCCCAGAGGAACAGCAACAATCCCCCAAGCGCAAGGGCAATGACCAGTGAAGAAGAACAGTCCAATGATGGGCCCTTGATACTGATGACTATGCTTATGAACCTGTGTGTTTGAAATTTCAACTTGGCTTAGTGTTGCAGGGTGCCTAAGAGTTACCTCCTGGGAGTCTCCACATTGCTCAAATGTGGCCACCCTCTAAGCAAAACTCAGCATTACCTTTCCCCCAGTGTAGGACATGACTCCTGAGGATGAGCCTCCCTGGCACAGAAGGATTACTATCAAACACTGTTTGGTGATGCAACTAGAAAACCTTAAATAAAAGGGGGAAATAGTAAAGACAAAAGAGTTTATATGGTTAAGAGACTTCAAAATGATTCGGGAGGTCATCAGAGGGGTCACACTTACACATGTCTCAGTAGGATCTCATAGACAGTCAAAGTAGATACAACCCCAGGTAGTGGTGCTCCTAAGGGCTATGGAGACACCTAGGTCCTACGGCCATGGCAGATGGCCCCAGAGTTCGGTGCTTTGCAAGGGCCCTACTTTGGAATTTGTGTGATGAGTGTGATAGAGTTGGACGCATCTGTGACTTCTCTATACATGCCTCTTCTGTCCCTTTTATTGAACCTATGGTTGGCACTGAGGTTGGTGTATGCCCAGGAGACTTGAATTTCTGGACTGTCCATGTGTGAGCTGGGTCCTGAGCTTCAGGGGTGTTGCAGCACCTACTCTCCAGTTAGTTGGACTTAGCCAGGTCTGCTGACAAGGAGGTAAGGATGGACAACCACCACACCAAGGAACCCAGAGAGTCTATTCGTTGTGGACAAAAGAGTTCCATCCACCAGCCATGTGGTTTTGAAGCCCCCTCTCAATTGAGAGGTGGAGTGGACATCGCCATCCCAGGATCCTCATGATGGAGGAATAAAATATGAATTAGAGTGGACTTACTGTATTCTACTATAGAATTATTGTGACTAGCAATGGACTAAATTATATCATTGATGTGAGACAGTGGCCATGAGTGTTGTTGAAGGCAAGGAGAGGGAAAAGGAGGTGTGATATGGGAGCATTTTTGGGACTTGGAGTTGCCCTGAATGTTATTGCAGGGACAGATGCAGGACATTATATATGCTGCCATAACCTACTGAATGAACTGGGGGAGGGCATAAACTACAATGTAAACTATAATCCATGCTGTGTAGCAGTGCTCCAAAATGTATTCACCAAATGCAATGAATATGTCACACTAACGAGAGAAGTTATTGATGTGGGAAAAGTGGAGGGTGTAGGGAGTGGGGTGTATGGGAACCTCCTATATATATTTTTTATCCCCCCCCTCCTTGGATTTTTTTGTGTGCTGTCTGCTCTCTGTGTCCATTTGCTGTGCATTCTTCTGTTTTTGCTTGTCTCCCTTTTTTGTTGTTGTTGTGTCACCTTGCTGAATTGTCTGGGTGGCTCTCCGCAGAGGCTGCCTTCACAAGGAGGCCCTGGGACATGAACCCAGGGCCTCCCATATGGTAGACAGGAGCCCAACTGATTGAGCTTCCCTCTCCTATATATATATATATTTTTTAAGATTTTTTATTTATTTCTCTTCCTTTCCCACTCCCCTCCCCAGTTGTCTGCTCTCTCTGTCCATTCGCTGTGTGTTCTTCTGTGACCACCTCTATCCTTATCAGTGGCACCAGGAATCTATGTTTCTTTTTGTTGCATCATCCTGCTGTGTCAGTTCTCCGTGTGTGCAGCACCATTCCTGGGCAGGCTGCACTTTCTTTCACGCTGGACAGCTCTCCTTATGTGGCTCATTCCTTGTGCATGGGGCTCCCCTACGCGGGGGACACTCCTGCGTGGCAGGGCACTCCTTGCACGCATCAGCACTGCGCATGGCCAGCTCCACACGGGTCAAGGTGGCCCGGGGTTTGAACCTTGGACCTCCCATGTGGTAGGCGGACACCCTATCCATTGGGCCAAGTCCGCTTCCCTCTCCTGTATTTTTTGATGTAACATTTTGTGTGATCTATGTATCTTTTAAAATAAAAGCTATATTTTTTAAAAAAAGAATGACACTATGTGATTAGTGTTTTTAAAAGCGCACTCTACCTTCAGGTGGAGAATGACTTCAGGTGGGACGGGACTAGAATCGGGGAGTCTAGGTAGGAGACCAGAGCAGGCCAGAAATGGTGGTGACCTGGAAAAGAGAAGGTGATAAGTGGATGGATTTTGCATGTATTTTGGAGATTTACTAACTTGCTGATGGACTGAGTATTGCTCTTGAGGGAAAGGGAGAATTCAGGAAAGACTTCTTGTTTTCTGGATTGAAGTGGAGACATTTGCATACATATGTATTTGTATGTGTGTGTGAATTTACATATATGTGTATTTGCTTATACTGAACAAAATACTTCTAAAATTCCATGAGATTCTGCATGGAAGGTGTGGTAGATTGCGAAAGGGGGCCACACATTCCTCCTGATCTCTATGGGAGTGGCCTTTAGCAATGGGTCCTGGCTGCTCCTTCCTCCAGGGGTAGAATCTCTTTCTCCCCACCCTTGAATCAGGCTAGCCATGTAAACCACTTTGACCAATAGAAAGCAGCTGAAGCAATGTCAGTGTTCTGAGCCTCATTCTTAAGAGGCTTTAAAAAAAACACATTTTATTTATTTATTTATTTATTTATTTATTTATTTATTTATCTCCCCCGCCCCTGCAGATGACTCCCTCATCTGTCTGCTCACATGTCTGCTCACTTTTAAGAGACTTTTGTGGCTTCCACCCTCTCTCTTTTGCTGACCTGAGGTCACCTTGTAAAAGAGTCTGGGCTAGCCTCCTTGAGCATGAGAGGCCATAGGCTGACAGCCAGCGGCCACACCTGGGCGTGAGGCATCTTAGAGCAGGTGGCCCCAGGTGATCTGCCAGAAACAGCATGGTCCTCCCCAGGTGAGACCAGGAAAAGCACTGTCCAGCTGAACTCAGTCTAAATTGCGATGCACAGAATCACAGGCAAATCAAATGGTCTAAGCCACTACGTGTTGGGGTAGTTTATTACACAGTAATAGATAACTGTTACTGGAGGGAACGGAGTGACTGGAGAACAGTGGGGGGAGAGAGAGATTTTCATGCACCCTTTGGTACAATTTGAATCACGAACTTTGTAAATGTATTACCTATTAATTCTCCTTGAAGATTTTCATGCCACATTCTTTGCACAAAATAAATCTCTTACTTTGAACATGAAGAATAGAATTTTAAGTTTCCATCAGTACCCACGGTTTTTTAAACAAACTTTTCTTGAAGCATAATATACCGAAAGCACACAAATAGTAATAGTACGCCTTGATGCCTTTTCACAAAGTGAACACACCTATGTAACCAGCGCCCAGATCAATAAAGGCCACCAGCTCCCTTCACGCCCCCTCCTAGATGTTACCCATAAGGAGTACAGTTTTATGAACAAGAAAAGTAGTTTCTTTTCGTCTCCACTAAAGACTCTTAAACAAATATTTAAAGAATGTCATTTTAAAAGCATGTCAAGTTATCTGCCTTCCCCAGGGTACAGGAGCTCTCCATCTGGCCCTTCTGCAGGACAAAAACTTGACCTCTTCCCGGTTGAAGCCGCACTCCTGCCGCTGGTGAGGGGCGTCACTGCCCCCTTTTGGTCATGTTTGGTTGCTGCACTGAGCCAGACACCCAGGCCAGGCCAGGCCTTCCCAGCGCTGTAGCCAAGGGGAGGAACTAGACAAACTGGTCTTGGCCTGGGTCGGCGTTTGAGAGCAGCCCCTCCAGCTGTGTCTCCAGCCCAGGTAACCCCTATAAGGTCCCCCCTTGGCTGGTAGGTGATTTCCACCAGGAGCCTGTCCCTCGTGGGCAAGAGATGGTTTAAGGCGGGGAGTGGGGAAGGGCAGCAGAGGGGCAGGCTCAGTCCTCCGTCCAGCTCAGCTCATCTCCCCACCCGATCAGGTCAACCGAGGGGTAGAGGTGCCAACTAACAGGGTCTCTCCTCCCACAAAGTATGACAATGGCCGAAGTTTCCTCCCAAAGAACAGCCAGTTCTTAGAGCTCGTGGCTTTGACAGCCTCAGAACACAGTATTTGGGGAACCCTGGCTGCGCCCACATGGCTGAAGCCCCAAAGCCCAGATCCTTTAGAGTGCCCCCCCTTCTCTCAGGTCCTGGAGGGAGGAGGTGTGGTGGACGGGAAGCTGCAGTAAGGACAGGGGGCATGGCCAAGGGTTATACCCACTGGTGCGGGCAGGCCCTGAGAGGCCGTAGGCTGACAGCCACACAGGGGCGTGAGGCATCTTAGAGTCAACACCGAGGAGTGTGGAGCACGTGGTGTATGTTGTTAAAAGCTCACTCTTGGGGGAAATGGGAAGGACTGGGGATTTCTTGAGAGGAGACCTGGTAGATGAAGGGCCATGGGAAGTGGCTCTGCAGGGGAGGACTCGGTGAGCAGATAGCACTGCCGGGGCCACCGGCCTTGCCCCCCGCCTCTCACACAGGGGAGGCTCACCCTACACGCAGGCTGAGCGTGCCTGCTCGAGAGCACAGAGCCAGTTGCCATGAGTAAATATTGACATGAGTCAGTTCTAGTTGATGTCTGCTGTCCCTAACTCAGTGTTTCCCCTTTGCACGACACTTTGTCATGCAAAGAGTTTATGACACACATGCAACTAGCTACCACTTAATAGGGCAGATACAAAATAGGGTGTAAGAGGAGGAAACTTGGAAACTTAGAGCACAAACAAATCCTGAAACGCTCACTACCCCACAGCACTAAGGCCAAAGTCCTAGTTGGAAAGGCCCCTGTTCCAATAATGCTGGAATGGGGAAGTAACATATGTTGGTGACATCAATAATAGAAAAAGGAACTTTTAAATAGGGCGGGCAGGGGCAGGAAACATCTACGTGACTGTCACATTGGAAGCTCTCCTGTTGAGGAGGCAGCCTAGTTAGAAAGGGGGAGCCCTGGAGCCCAGTGGCTGGTATCAGTCAATTTTGATCTAATTTAGATACACTGAGCTGGGCTGTCTGGGGAGAGGAAATAAGCCTTCTAAGGCCATCCAGATATGTCTCTCTTCACGCTTCAAAAAACTATGCTGTGTCGGTTAGGATGTTTTTTTCTTGCCGTAACTGACAAGCCATCTGACTCAAAGTGATTTACACTATAGGAATTTTATAATCCCATTTAATAGGAAGTCAGTAAACTGTCCTTTGACTCAGTGGCTTAACCTGCCCTCCAGGACCATCTGTCCCCTCAGCCACCTTCCTTGCTA
The DNA here is from genome assembly GCF_030445035.2 of Dasypus novemcinctus. Lineage (NCBI taxonomy): Eukaryota > Metazoa > Chordata > Mammalia > Cingulata > Dasypodidae > Dasypus > Dasypus novemcinctus. Next base: position 104,228,669 of record NC_080682.1, on the reverse strand, counting down.
GCAGCTTTCCTCAAGGTTGCAAGATGGCTGCTGCAGATCCAAGTGTTACACCATTACAGAACAACACCCAAGATCTGGAAGGGAATATCAAGAGAGCTTCCCCCATTGTCTCTATCTCTTTATATTTTTAACAGGGAGGGAAATCTTTCTTAAAGTCCTGCCCCCAACCCTCACCAGCAGACTTCTCCTTTCCTCTCATTGGTCAGAACTGGGGCACGCAGGCACCACCAAATCACAGAGGAAGGGGACTATTTCCATGGCTGGTTTGGCCCGTCATGATTTATGATGTCAGCAGGGAAGAAGGGGAGAATGCCCGTTGCAAAGTGACCAACTGTGTCTCCATAACATTTTTTGTTTTTATCTCTGACTACAAAAGTCACATATGTTAATTGTAGCAAATCTGGGCAATACAGAAGAGGATGCAGGAAAAGATAAAATCTCCTAATATTCCACCACCCAGATTTAGCCACTGTTACTATTTTGGTTGTATCCATCTTTGCACGCCACACTCCCCACCTCCTACCATCCCCATTCTGCACCTGCCCCTTGGATCTGCCCACCTACTCACAAGCCACCTTCCATCCAGCACACAAAAGTTTGTGTAGGCCATGCCCCAGACTCCTCCCTCACTCTTTTTACTGTGAAAATGTATATAAATAACAGAATGTGCATAACAGATGTGTACAGTTAAGAATAATGAGGGAAGTGGTTAGGGCGTCTGTCTACCACATGGGAGGTCTGCGGTTCAAACCCCGGGCCTCCTTGACCCGTGTGGAGCTGGCCCATGCGCAGTGCTGATGCGCGCAAGGAGTGCCCTGCCACACAGGGGTGTCCCCCGCGTAGGGGAGCCCCACGCGCAAAGAGTGCGCCCTGTAAGGAGAGCCTCCCAGCATGAAAGAAAGTGCAGCCTGCCTAAGAATGGTGCCACATGCACGGAGAGCTGATACAACAAGATGATGCAACAACAACAACAAAAGAAACACAGATTCCCCTGCTGCTGACAACAGCAGAAACGGACAAAAAGAAGAACACGCAACAAATGGACACAGAGAACAGACAACTGGGGCGGGGGGAGGGGAAGGGGAGAGAAATTTTAAAAAGAGAATAATGATGTAATGAACACTTGTGAACCCACCACTCAGCTTGAAACAGAACTATTATTAACAGTTTGAAGCCCTGGGTGTCCCTTCCTGATCACATCCCCTCCTTTCCCTTCCTGCATTCGCTTATTGTGTTAGTCAGCTATTGTCACAGTAATGTCATGGATTGCCTCAAAACTCAGTGAGCGGGAAGCAGATGTGGATCAAGTAATTGGGTGCCTGCCTAACACATGGGAGGTCCCAGGTTTGGTTCCTTGTGCCTCCCAAAGAAAAGGAGCAAGACAGTGAGTTGGTGTGATGGGCTGGCACGGCGAGTTGATGCAATGAGATGATGCAGGAAGGAGACACAGTGAGGAAACACAATGAGAGACACAACAAGCAGGGAGCAGAGGTGGCTCAAGTGATTGGGCACCTCCCTCCCACTTGGGAGTTCCCAGGTTCCATTCCCAGAGCCTGCAAAAAAAGAATAGGAACAGACAAAGAGAGTATATAATGAACAAACAAAGAGAGCAGACAGTGAGCACAAACAACGGGGGGTGGGGGGATGGAGGAGAAATAAATAAAATAAATCTTTAATTTAAAAAAAAGAACTCAATGAGCACTTATTCTCATTCTATTCCATCATATGTATATGCCACATTTTGTTTATCCATTCATTGGTTGATGGACACTTGGGTTGTTTCCATCTTTTGGCAATTGTGAATAATGCTGCTATGAACATTGGTGTGCAGATGTCTGTTCGTGTCACAGTTTTTAGTTCTTCTGGGTATATTTCTAGTAGAGGAATTGCTGGATCATATGGCAGTTCCGTATTTAGCTTCCTGAGGAAGTGCCAAACTGTCTTCCACAGAGGCTGCACCATTTTACAATCCCACCAACAGTGAAGGAGTGCTCCTTTTCTCCACATCCTCTTCAACACTTATTGTTGTCTGTACTCTTTAAAAAGATTTATTATTTATTTATTTCCCCCCTTCCCCTCCTCCTCTCCTGCTGTTTTTGCTGTCTGTGTTGTCTTCTCTTCTCATTTTCTCTCCTCTAGGATTCGCCGGGGTTTGATTCTGGAGACCTCTGATGGGGAGAGAGCTTCCCTGTTGATTGCGTCACCTCAGTTCCTGGTTTCTGCTGTGCTTCACCTTGAGTCTCCCCATGTCTCTCTTTTGTTGTGTCATCATCTTGCTGCGTGACTCACTTGCACGGAGCACTGGTTCACCATGCAGGCACTCACGCGGGTGCTGGCTTGTGCGTGGGCACATTTTCTCTTCTTCCTTTTCACCAGGAGGCCTCAGGGATGGAATCCAGGTCCTCCCATATGGTAGGTGGAAGCTCTAGCACTTGAGCCACATCTGCTTCCCTGTCTGTATTTTTAATAATGGCAATTCTATGTGGTGTTAGATGATATCTCATTGTTGTTTTGATTTGCATTTTCCTAAGATCTAGGGATATGGAACATTTTTTCATGTGCATTTTGGCCGTTTGTATTTCCTCTTTGAGAAATGTCTATTTAAATCTTTTGCCCATTTTTTAATTGGATTGCTTGTTCTTTTATTGTTGAGTTGTATGATCTCTTTATATAGAAGGGAAATCAAACCCTTATCAGATGTGTGGTTTCCAAATATTTACTCCCATTAAGTGGACTGCCTTTTCACCTTCTTGATGAAGTCCTTGATAAAGTCCTTTGAATCAAAAAAGTGTTTAAGTCTGAGGAGGTCACATTTATTCCTGTTTTCTTTCATTGCTCATGCTTTCAGTGTAAGGTTTAAGAATCCACCACCTACCACCAAGTCTTGAAGTTTCCCTGCATTTTCTTCTAGTTTTATGGTTCTTGCTTTTATATTTAGATCTTTGATCCATTTTCAGTTAATTTTTGAATAAGGTGTGAGACAGGGGTCCTTTTTCCTTCTTTTGGCTATGGATATCCAGTTCTCCCAGCACCGTTTGTTGAATAGACTCTTTCTGCCCCAGCTGGGTGGGTTTGTCAAAAAAACCCTTGGCCATAGATGTGAGTCTGTTTCTGAACCATCGATACGATGCCATTGGTCTATGTGGCTATCTTTGTGCCAATACCATGCTGTTTTTACCACAGTAGCTAGGTAATACGGTTTAAAGTCCAGAAGTGAGATTCCTCCAACTTCACTTTTCTTTTTAATGTGTTTCTGGCTATTTGGGGCTTCTTACCCTTCCAGATAAATTTGATAATTGTGCTTTCCATTTGTTTAAAAAATGCTCGTGGAATTTTTATTGGGATTGCTTTGAATCTGTTTATCAATTTGGGTAGAATTGACATTTTAATGATATTTAGCTTCCAATCTATGAGTGTGGAATGTTCTTCCAATTAGTTAGGTCTTTCAAAATTTCTTTTAGCAGCGCATTATAGTTTTCTGAATAGACATGCTTTACATCCTTGGTTAAGTTTATTCCTAAATATTTTATTCTTTTAGTTGCTATTGTAAATGGAATTTTTTTTCTGGCTTCCTCTTCAGATTGTGCATTATAATTGTATAGCAACACCACTGATTTTTGCATATTGATCTTGTTTCCTGCCACTCTAGTGAAGTCATTTATTAGCTCTAGCAGTTGTGTTGTAGATTTTTCAGGACTTTCTAGACATAGGATTATATCATCTGTGAATAACGAAAGTTTTGCTTCTTCCTTTCCAACTTGGGTGTCTTTTATTTCTTTTTCTTGCCTGGTTGCTCTAGCTAGAACCTCTAGCACCATATTGAAAACAGTGGTGACTGTGGACATTCTTTCTTGTCCCTGATCTCAAAGGGAAAGCTTTCAGTCTTTCACCATTGAGAACAATGTTGGCTGTGGGTTTTTCGTATATGGCCTTTATCATGTTGAGAAAGTTTCCTTCAATTCCTATATTTAAGGTATTTTTATCAAGGAAGGATGCTGTATTTTGTCAATGCCTTTTCTGTGTCAATTGATAGGATCATGTGGTTTTTCTTATTTAATTTATTAATGTGGTGTATTCTGCTGATTGATTTTCTTGTGCTGGACCACCCTTGAATGCCTGGTATAAAACTCACTCGATCATGATGAATAATTCTTTTAATGTGTTGTTGGATTTGATTAGCTAGTAATTTATTGAGGATTTTTGCATCTATATTCGTTAGAGAAATGGGTCTATGATTTTCTTTTTCATAACATCTTATTTGGCTTTGGTATTAGGGTGATGGTGGCTTCATAGAATGAGTTTGTTAGTGTACCTTCTTGTTCAGTTTTTTTGCAAGAGCTTGAGTAAGATTGGTATTAAATCTTCAAGAATTTTTGGTAGAAATCACTTGTGAAACTGGTCCTTGGCTTTTCGTTTTGGGGAGCTGTTTGATGACTGTTTCAATCTCTTTACTTGTGATTGGTTTGTTGAGGTCTTCTATTTCTTCTAGGTTCAGTGTACATTGTTTGTATGTTCCTTGGAGTTTTCCCATTTTGTCTACATTGTATAATTTTTTGGCATAAAGTTGTCCACGGTGTCTTTTTTTAAAAAAAGATTTATTTGTTTATTTTCCTCCTTCCCCTCGTCCTTCCCCACCCTGCTGTTTTTGCTATCTGTGTTGCCTTCTCTTCTCATTTTCTCTCCTCTAGGATTCACTGGGATTTGATCCTGGAGACTCCTAATGTGGAGAAAGGTTCCTTGTCAATTGCACCACCTCAGTTTTTGGTTTCTGCTGCAGTTCACCCTGACTCTCCCCTTGTTTCTCTTTTGTTGTGCCATCATCTTGCTGTGTGACTCACTTGCGCAGGCAATGACTCACCATGCAGACACGTGTGTGGGCACTTGTGCGGGCACTGGATCACCATGTGGGCACTTGCACTCACACATGGGCACTCACACGGGTGCTGGCTTACCACACAGGCATTCGTGTGGGCACTGGCTCACTGCGTGGGCAAATTTCTCTTCTTCTTCTTCTTTTTTTTTTTTAAAGATTTATTTATTTATTTATTTCTCTCCCCTTCCCCCCCATCCCGGTTGTCTGTTCTCTGTGTCCATTCGCTGCGTCTTCTTTGTCCACTTCCGTTGTCAGCAGCACAGGAATCTACGCCTCTTCCTGCTGCGCCATCCCACTGCATCAGCTTTCCACGCGTGCAGCACTAGTCCTGGGCAGGCTGCACTTTCTTTCACGCTGGGCGGCTGTCTCTTCTTCTTTTTCACCAGGAGGCCCCAGGGATTGAACCAAGGTCCTTCCATATGGTAGGCGGAAGCTCTATCACTTGAGGTACATCTGCTTCCCAGGTTCATAGTATCTTGTTATCTCTCTTATTTCTGTGGGGTCAGTAGTTATGTTCCCATTTTCCTTTTTTATTTCAGTTATTTGTATCTTCTTTTTTTTTTCCTCCTTAGTCAGTCTAGCTAAGGGTTTGTCACTTTTGCTAATCTTTTTGAAGAACCAACATTTGGTTTTGTTAATTCTTTTTTTTTTTTTAATTTCTCTCCCCTTCCCCACCCCCCTCCAAGTTGTCTGCTCTCTGTGTCCATTTGTTGTGTTTTCTTCTGTGCCCACTTGTATTCTTGTCAGTGGCACCCAGAATCTGTGTCTTATTTTGTTGTGTCATCTTGCTGCGTCAGCTCTCCATGTGTGCAGCGCCATTCCTGGGCAGGCTGCACTTTTTTGCACTGGGCGGCTCTACTTACAGGGTGTGCTCCTTGTGTGTGGGCCTCCCCTACATGCGGGACACCCCTGCGTGGCACGGCACTCCTTGCGTGCATCAGCACTGCGCGTGGGCCAGCTCATCACATGGGTCAGGAGGTCCGGGGTTTGAACGTTGGACCTCCCATGTGGTAGGTGGACACCCTATCCACTGGGCAAAATCGACTTCCCTCTATTTCTTTTGGTTCTCAATTTCATTTATTTCTGCTCTGATATTTATTTCATTCCTTCTACTTGCTTTGGGATTAGTTTGCTGTTCTTTTTCTAGTTGCTGCAGCTGTGTAGCTAGGTCATTGATTTTAGGTCTTTCTTCTTCCTTTTTTTTTTTTAAGATTTATTTATTTATTTCTCTCCCCTTCCCACCTGCCCCAGTTGTCTGTTCTCTGTGTCTATTTGCTGCGTATTCTTCTTTGTCTGTTTCTGTTGTCAGCGGCACGGGAATCTGTGTTTCTTTTTGTTGCATCATCTTGTTGTGTCAGCTCTCTGTGTGTGCGGCGCCATTCCTGGGTAGGCTGAACTTTCTTTCGCACTGGCGGCTCTCCTTACGGGGTGTACTCCTTGTGCATGGGGCTCCCCTATGCAGGGATACCCCTGTGTGGCACGGTACTCCTTGCGCGCATCAGCACTGTGCATGGGCCAGCTCCACATGGGTCAAGGAGGCCCCAGGGTTTGAACCACAAACCTCCCATGTGGTAGATGGACACCCTAACCACTGGGCCAAGTCTGCTTCCCATCTTTTTTAAAGTAAGCATTGAGGGCTATGAATTTCCTTCTCAGCACTGCCTTTGTTGCATCCCATAGGTTCTGATATCTTGTGTTCTCATTGTCATTCATCTTGAGATATTTACTGATTTCTATTGAAATTTCTTATATGACCCACTGATTATTTAAGAGTGTGTTGTTTAATCTGCATATATATGTCAACTTCCTTTTTCTGCCTCTTGTTCATTTCCAACTTTATTCCATTATGACCAGAGAGAGTGCTTTGTATAAATTTGATCTTACTGAATTTATTGATCTCAGCTTTGTGACCCAACATATGGTCTATCCTGGAGAAAGATCCATGAGCAGTTGAAAAGAATGTATATCCTGCTGTTTTGGGATGCAATGTTCTGTATATGTCTATTAGGTTTAGTCCATTTATCATATTATTCAGGTTCTCTGTTTCTTTATTGATCCTCTGTCCAATTCTGAGAGTGGTGTATTGAAGTCTTCAACTGTTATTGTAGAGATGTCTATTTCTCCTTTCAGTTTTGCCAGTGTTTGCCTCATATATCTTGGGCATCCTGGTTAGGTGCATATACATTTATGATTGTTATTTCTTCCTGTTGAATCATACCTTGTATTAATATGTAATGTCTTTTTCTTTAAGAGGAGTTTTGCTTTTAAAATCTATTTCATCTGCTATAGGTATAGCTACCCCAGCTTTTTTCTTAGCTTTTTTTTTTGGGGAGGGTTGGTTACTGCATGTGTGGAATATCTTTTTCCAATCTTTCATTGTCAATCTATTGCTATCCTTGGGTCTAAGGTGAGCCTTTTGGGGACAGCATATAGATGGCTCATATTTTCTTATCCATTCTGCCAGTCTGTGTCTTTAGATTGAAAGAGTTAAATTCATTAAAGTGTAATGTTATTACTATAAAGGCAGTTCTTATTTCATCCATAAAAATCTTTGGGTTTTATCTGTCATTTTATTTTCACCACTCTTTTGAGACTTTTAATTACTGCTACTGATGCAATCATTGTTTCCGGATTCTCTTCCAAGCCTTTCTCTCCTGTTTTTTCTTTTCAGGCTGCAACATTCCTTTTAGTATTTCCTGAAAAGCCAGTCTTTTTGTTATAAACTCTCTCAGTTTCTGTTTACCTGACAATATTCTGAACTCACCCTCATTTTCGAAAGACAATCTTGCCAGATATAAAATTCTTGGCTGGCAGTTTTTCTCTTGCAGTTTCTTCAATTTATCATACTACTGCCTTCTTACATCCATGATTTCTGATGAGAAATCAGCGCTTATAATTGGGTATCCCTTATATGTTATGCATTGCTTTTCCCTTGCTGCTTTCAAAATTCTCTCTTTGTCTTTAGCATTTGACATTCTGATTAGTATGTGTCTCAGAGTTGGTCTATTCAGATTTATTCAGATGGGAGTACGATGTGCTTCTTGGACATGGATATCTATGTCCTTCAATAAGGTGGAAATTTCCCACCATTATTTCTTCAAATATTCCTTCTGCCCCTTTTTCCTTCTGGGACACCCATGACACATATGTTTGCATGTCTTTTGCTGTCATTTAGTTCCCTGAGGTCCTGTTCAATTTCTTCCATTCTTTTCTTCATCCGTTCTTTTGTATGTTCACTTTTGGAGGCCATGTCTTCAAGCTCACCAATCCTTTTCTCCACCTCCTCAAATCTGCTGTTATATGCCTCCAGTGTATTTTTTTTAGATTTATTTTTAATTATGTATTTATTCCCCCCCCCCATAGCTTGTTTGCTCTCTGCTCTCTATGTCCATTTGCTGCGCATTCTTCTGTGTCTGCTTGTCTCCCTTTGTTGCATCATCTTGCCCCACCAGCTCTCCACAGGCACAGGCCAACAGCTCTCCACAGGCACAAGCCATCAGCTCTCTGTGGTCATGGACCAGTTTGCCTTCCCAAGGAGGACCTGGGATGTGAATCCAGGGCCTCCCAAATGGTAGATGGGAGCCCAATTGATTGAGCCACAGCAGCTTCCCAACCTCCACTGTATTTTTTATTTCATTTATTGCACCTTTCATTCCCATAAGATCTGCTATTTTTCTAAGTATGCTTTCAAATTTTTCTTTGTGCTCACCCAGTGTCTTCTTAATATTCTTAATCTCTTTAGCCATCTCATTGAATTTATTAAGGAGATCTGTTTGAACATCTATGATTAGTTGTCTCAACCTTCTTTTAAGTCATCTGTAGGCTTATCTTGTTCCTTTAACTGGGTGATATCATCCTGTTTGTTGGTATGGATTGTAATTTTTTGTTGGTGTCTTCACATCTGGCTTACCCAGAGTATTTAGTCTGGGTGCAGTTTCTCTCTTTTGTTTAGGGTTTTCTTGTCTTTTCTCCCTTGCTCATTGTGTAGTAGGAGCCAAGGATAGAGTTGGTGCTGTCAGCTGTGGAGGCTCAAGCTGCCCTCATTGCACCGGGAATTGATGAAGCTTCTCCTACCTTTCTCCTCTTCCAGGGTTAGGGACAGAGCAACCATGTGTAGTAATCCAAGTTGTGCAGGACAAGACTCTCTCTAGTTTACCAGAGAGACTGATGAAGCTTTACACCCCTTCCTCCCCTACCTGGGGTAGGGATGGAAGCTGCAGTTGTGGCCAAAAATCTATGCCATATGGGTCCAAAATGACCACAGTTGCCCAGGTAAACTGACATAGCACCAGACCCCCTCCCTGCCAGGGGTTGGAATGGACCCTCCGGAGTGCTCAACAATCTAATCCGTGTCGGCTAAATATACCTGCAGTTGCCCTGAGAGGCTGAGGGAGTACTGTCCCTTCTGCCCTTTAGGGGGTGGGAATGGAACCCCTGATGCCTAACAGTTCAGTCCATGGAGGCCAAAAGTAGCCACCATTGTCCGGAGAGGCTGTGGAGATACCAGACCCTTCCTATCCTATGGGGGTGGGGGTGGATCCACATGTGCCCACAGACTGGCATCCAACAGTCCAGTCTGTGCAGGCTGAAAGTGCCTGCCATTGCCTGGAAAGTCTGAGGAAACACGAGCCCCCTCATTTCCTACTGGGAGGTGGGGGTGGATCCACATGTACTCACCAATCCAGGCTGTGTGGGTCAAAATCACCTGCAGTTACCCAGGGAGGCTGGGCAAACACAGACTGTCTCTTGTCCAAATGGGGATGGAAGTGGAGCCACATTCAAACCCCGGGCCTCCTTGACCCGTGTGGAGCTGGCCCACATGCAGTGCTGATGCGCATAGGGAGTGCCCTGCCATGCAGGGGTGTCCACCACATAGGGGAGCCCCACGTGCAAGGAGTGCGCCCTGTAAGGAGAGCTGCCCAGTGCGAAAGAAAGTGCAGCCTGCCCAAGAATCGCACTGCACACACGGAGAGCTGACACAGCAAGATGATGCAACAAAAAGAAACACAGATTCCTGGTGCCACTGATAAGGATAGAAGCGGTCACAGAAGAACACACAGCGAATGAACACAGGGAGCAGACAACTGGGGGCGGGGGGCTGGAAGGGGAGAGAAATTTTTTTAAAAACCCCTATTTAAAAAAAAAAGCACCTGCAGCTGCCCTGAGGAAACACCAGGGCACCTATAGGATAAAAGGGGGCAGAGGTGGAGATGGACACAAAAGTGACTGGCAAACCAGTTCGTGTGGGCTGAAAATGCCTGCAATTACCTGGAGAGGCAGAGGAAACCCAGCTCCTGTCCTATTCTATTTGGGCACAGGGATGCAGCCTCAGGTGTCCATCTATTCAGTCTGCGCTGGCTGAAAGCACCTGCAGTTCCCTGGAGAGCCTGGTGCAGGTCCTGCCAGCTTCCTCCCTGCCAGAGGTGGGGCTGGAGCCTAGGCTAGGGCTGCAATCCCATCTTGGTGGAAAGAAGTCAGTCCTTAACTTCATTGGATTTTCAGTCCTCCAGGCTTCCCCTCTTGCTGGGGGCAGGGTTAAATGGTGGCTACTGGCCTCTTTCCAGCTTGGACAGGTTCAAACCCTAGGTGTTCCTAGGATTATACTTTAGCCAGCCAAGCCCACCAATCAGCAGCTCAAGTCAGTGGACAACTGTCTCTTCCTCCCCCGTTTATGGGAACTGGAGCTTCTAACTCCAGCCATGGAATAACTCCTGAGGCAGCTTGTGCCACTAGAGTAGGATGGTCACCAGCCTCTGTGGCATGGTTTGCAGTTTCCCAGAGAGGTGGGGCAGGTCCCCCCAGCTTCCTCCCTACCGGAGGTGGGGCTGGGGTTTGGGCTAAAACTGCAATCCAGTTTGGGTGGAAAGAAGCTGGTCCCTACTTGCACAGTGATTTTCAATCAGCTTTGCTTCCCCTCATGTCAGGGATGGGGTCAAAATGCCGGTATCAGCCTCTTTCTCATTTGAACAGGTTTAAACTTTAGCTGTTCTTAGGATTATACTTTAGCCCGCCAAATATACTAATTGGTAGCTGAAGTCAGGGCCACACCATGTCTTCTGCCCCCGTTTTTGGGAAACTGAGTTTCCAACTCCAGCCATGGAGTAGCTCTACTCATGACTCTTCTTCTCTGAAGATGGGCAGTCTCCTCCTTCCATTCTTTCAAGGATGCAGGATGCTCTTCTGGTCTCCTGGGGCCCCCAGACAGGTGCTTTAGATAGCTCTGGCTGATTACTAACTGACCTGTAGGATGAGCTGACTCTTGGAGTGCCTAACTCTGCTGCCACCTTGGCTTCCTTCTCATGTATAAGTTTTTGTGTGGACATACATTTTCATTTCTCTTGGGTTTATTCTTAGGAGTGAAGTTGCTGGGTCATATGGTAACTCTATGGTTAACTTTTTGAAGAACTGCCAACTGTTTTCCAAAGCTGTTGCACCACTTCTCATTCCCACAAGCAAAGTAGGAGGGTTCCAAGTTTCCCACATCCTCAACACTCGTTATTATCTTTCTTTTTTGTTTTAGCCATCCCAGTGGGTGTGAAATGGCATCTCTTTGTGGTTTTGATTTGCGTTTCCCTGATATATTAATCTGCCAAAGGGGGGCCGATGCAAAGTACCAGAAATCTGCTGACTTTTTTAAAGGGTATTTATTTGGGGTAAGAGTTTACAATTACAAGACCCTAAAAAGTCCAACTCAAGG